>NC_140586.1:529066253-529581253 GCF_964204655.1 Triturus cristatus | reverse complement strand
CCCTCATTCTCATCCTGGAGCTATCGGACTTGTGTCCCTTTCCAAAACCATTCAACGGACTCAGCTGGAGTGTGTGACCCTACACCCTATGGAGGTAGTTCATCCGGTAGTGTCAGCAATTCGGTGAGAATCTCTGCCCATGCCCTCCTCTAGCCTCTCGTCCCTTCTTGTTAGCTTCATATGACAACCATCTGCATTAACCCATTTCGTCATGTCTTTCAGCCAGTCGTCTATTTTCGGCCTTCGAGGAGACAACCACCCCATAACAGTTCTGCATTTAGCCAGTGCTAACCCAATGATGAGGAATTTCCTGCTCAACTTTTTTACTTGCGAAAAGGGAAACGGCCCAAAAGACAACGGGACATCTCCCTTGGGACCTCCCACCCCGTAACCAGGTGGAGCATATGGACTATAGATCCCAGAACCCTTCTAAATCGGGGCACCTCAGGAGCATGTGTAAGAAATCTTCTCCCCGCATCTGTAGCAATTGGATGATTTCTCAGGGTTTATAGCGTTAAGCCCTAAGGCGTCCGGTATACCTGATGTATTATATTGTATTGGAGTAGTTTATATCGGACAATGGTGGAGGTGGTGTTGACCCCTTCCTGTATAAGTTCCCAAGTGCTTTCGTCTAGATGGTGTGGCAGCTAGTAGCAGCTCCATTTTCATAACACCTTCCTGATTTGCAACCTTTTTCCTATGTCCCACGTATAGTGCTCACTTTCTTTGGTACCGCATAGAAGAGATTTCTGCTTCCACACATGTAAACTTGGACATAGGCTGTTTTATGGATTGCTTCCTGGAACCAGAGCGTTTCTCTGTGACATCTGTTCAGTATACTTAACTTATGGACTAAGTAGTCCCAAAGGTATTCCTTAGTTATACTTGGCCTGGGCGGTAAATTCAGCTCAGTTCGCGGAGTTTGCTGCATTCCATGCTCTGTGGAGCTTGCTGTGCGCAGAAAACTCCACTGCGCGTAGCGCAGCAGTTTTTCCTCGCTCGCGAATGGTAAGTTGGTGAGCCAAAGCTCGGGTACAGTTTCTACTGGCGCGGTAGGAAGATCAGCGCAAACGACAGTTTGCATTGGAGAAGTGTGGCTCAAGTGGAGAAGTGTGGCTCAATGATTAGAGCGGCAGACCCTGATGCATAGGTCTAGCCCGGGACCAGGGTTCAATTCCCCGCCTCGGTGGGTCTTGGGCTCAAAAATTCCACGGACCTGATAATTCTCACCTCGGTGCCATTCCAATCATGGAGTCCCACTCTGCAACTCTGGGCAATAGCTTGCTTAATCTCCACAACGGCCCCCACAACGCTAAGGATGCCTGGCCTCCACCTTGGGGGTGCCCAGGAGTGGACGCCTCACAGGGAAAGCCAGGATGGGTTCCACAGCGGTATTCGTACAAGCGCCTTGAGACCCTTGCGGGTGAGTAGTGCGCTATACAAATATCAATTTACATTTTACATTTACATTGCACTCCACTCCTCACTGAACTCCACAACGTTTTTTTGTCCCTTCGCAGAGTTCCACGTAGTGAAACTCCTCGAACTACGCCCAGGCCTAAACTATACTCCCCTCAGATATTGTGGATTGGGTCTTAGCCGTCTATGGATCTTCTACAAGGAACCATTATTTTAGCATGTTTCCATTGGTCTGACGTTCGGAAATTTTTACTCTGCACCGTGTCTGTAGAGTCTTTTACATGGCTGATTTCTGCTGTTAGGGCCACGAGACATGTTTCATCTTTCCCTTGTTGTGATAGACTCCAGCCATTGGGAGAGTTCTGAACCTAAGAATCTAATACTTTGAGGTGCACAGAAGCCTGCCTCGCCATTGCAACTCATAGTGGAGATGGCGGGCCTCTTGTGACGTGATACCTCATGACCCATCTGCTGATATACCATGCCGAAACTGCTGTTGACCGGAGGGATGGCAACAGTTCAGTCTTTAAGGCACTTTCAGTTCCTGAATTTTACCTGGGAAATCAGCATCTGTCTCTATAAGATTGTTTCCATGCCTGAACACCGCATGGCTGAGAACTAACGTCAGGGGCTTCATAACTGGTTTTGCTTGCAGTGTACACCGATGGGCACGTCTGCCCAGTGCTCTGCAGAGACTGCCCTCCTAAGATCTATTTTTTGTAAGTAATACTGTTGGTTACTGGTATACTCTGCTAATTTTAAGACATGGGATTTCCACTTTAATATCCACTTTGGGTAATATAAAACTGGTCATACGCTTCTTATACTGTTAAATGTGTTGGCATTTGCGTAATAATAACTTAATTTCCAAATTATACATTCTTAATGACTTTTTCAATCCAGGGTACCGGTTCGGCAAGTTATGATGAGTTTGGAAATTCAAAGTACCAAAACCGCAGAACAATGAGTAGTTCAGACCGTGCAATAATGAATGCTTTCAAGGAAATTACCACTATGGCCGACCGAATTAACCTCCCCCGTAATATAATTGTAAGTGTTCGCATGCTTCTAATAAATTATTTTCTCAGTGGTTCAGTTTATTAAATCTTCTTAACGTTTTTATAGTATTACAGAAATGACTTTGATGAATTTGTGTTTTTTCTTGGAAAGGATCGGACCAATAACTTATTCAAGCAAGTATATGAGCAGAAAAGTCTAAAGGGAAGAAGCAACGATGCGATTGCATCGGCATGCCTTTATATTGCCTGCAGGCAAGAGGGCGTTCCAAGAACGTTTAAGGGTAAGCTTTAATTACAGGTATTATTCATAAACCTTTTATGATTTTAGTGGTTGCAAGGCTTTTCAAAATTGATGTACAGAATCCAAATGTCTGAAATACACATTCCATGCTAGGCACATTGCTATTCTGTTTATAGTTCAAAGGCTGTGTGATGCTTTTTATTGTGCATCTGGTACCTCCCAGTATTATTGCTTGTGGTTTGATTCCCTTCAACAGGCATTCCTCCTTTAATAGCTGTACATCTTAGTGTAGCCAGTGTTGAGTCCAGTATACCTCATTTTGTAAAATCATTAATCACCAGATTCACATACTACTTTGAAACATAGGGCAAGGGCTATGTGTTGGCTGTAGTTTCAGGAATATGATCAGTTTGACACTACAAACTACCCTCCTCTCGTTCATTCATTTAGCCTCTAAAATCACATGCATGAGACTTTTCTATTTGTTATTGCCAAGTATGAGTACCGAGCTGACAAGGGACCCTTGTAAGGAGTGGTCATACCTGACAGATTGATTGAGGTTGACGCAACGTCTGTTATATGTAAACTGACAGTACTTGGATTTGATATGGCTGGCAATATTGGAAGGTGGCCAGTGTTTATCTCCTGTAATTTGAAATGCGTGCTTTACCTTTACGATGGCTATGGTACAAAATGAATGTTAATCCTTATGTTTGTAAAGTAATTTACCAAGATTTTTTTGTTAGTTACCTTATTGATCTTTCATCCAGCACTTTTGTAGTGAGCCTTAGAACCTTCCACGACTGTTTGACTGAAAACTACCTACTAGCAGTTTTAAAAACGATTTTGCATGCTAAGTTCTAAACACCTATATGCTTATTTCATTACTTTAAAATCATCACGAGAAGGCAGATGGGTTCCATATCATTAAATTGAAAAACATTAAAGCTGTATTACACAGACAGACTGGCACCAATTTTCTCAGTTTCACACACACATGAAGGGATGGTTTAATGTTTGTGACATAATGATCCTGCCTTATGTGGTGCAATTTTTTGTTGCAGTATGTTCGAGGCATTTGAGCTGTAGATCGTATACTTGTGCATAGATCGCCATCTGGTGTTGGGCTCGGATGTTTGCACTTTGTTTTTGTCTTGGAAGAAGTCTTTTGTAGTCACGAGGTAGGTGACTCCTCCTTGGGACGATAGTGCGCACGGGCATCGACTCCATCTCTAGATTGTTTTTATCCGGCATCGGTTTCGGATGTGACTTGCTGCGCTCGGGGTCGATATCGGTTTTGAAACTCCCTTCGATGCGCAATCCCTCTCCAATCGACGGTATTGTCTCGATCGCGTTTCCTTTTTGACGCGCATCATTAAAAAAAACTCCTCGACCTTGGTCCTCGACGAGGGCCGTTGGGCCTATCCGCGCCGACCACGCCTGCAGGCAATGGAAAGGACTCCTTTAAAAAAAAAATGCCCCGGGTGTGGTGTTAAGTTCCCACACACGGACTTGCACGAGGTCTTTAACCTCTGCCTCTCCCCAGAGCATGAAGACAAGAACTGCGAGGCCTGTTCATCTTTCAGGTCGGGTTCGACGTCACAAAATGTTTCGCGGAAGCAGCTCGATTCCAGACATCTTCGGAGCAGATCCCAATGTCCAGCCAGAGCAACCAGGTGATGAAGTAGACATCTGTCGCCGAAGACTCTGAAGACGAAACAGTCACCCCGGCTCAGCGGTCCGTGAGTACCGAAACCCCTCTCCCAACCAAAACCAAACCTAAGGCTCCGGTTACGCCCTCGCCCTCGGGTCGACACCGGCAACATGTCTGACGCCCCGCCCTCAGACCCGGCTATGAGACGTAAACATAAGCCTTCCAGCTATGCTCGAGCCAACCCCATTCCAGTGTCAGTCACCTCCGGCCCGAAGCACAAAACCACAGATGTGCCACACCCTTCTTCGTAGACACCGAAGACCGCCTCGATGCCCAAGCCCCCGGCATCAAAACATACTAAAGACAAACATTCGGAACCGAAAAAATCTTTGGAGCCGAAAAGTCTTGAGGCGAAAACTCCTAGATCAAAACCTGAGGAGGCCAAGACCCCACAAAAAGCCTCAGACTCGGTCCAAAGAACATTTTGACCCAAAATCTTCGGCACCGAAAAGACATTTTACCCATGCAACCTGTACCTGATTTTTTTGGATCCCAAACAAACTTTCTATTGATCCAGAGACTAGCAAAGTCGTCGCCAAGCCTCCAAAAAAGAGGAAAATGAACACTTCAGAGGAACCTGCAATACACTTAAAGAAAGGAGATGAGTACTAACACCTCCCCACCTCCTTCTCCTCCTTCAGCTGATACAAATCTTCTCATTTCTCCATCGCACTCCCCACATATTGTTTCACCTCAAACATCAGATACTGAGGATGATCATATCGATGGAGGTGGGAATATAGATCCACATGGGGTTGATGCACATACCATCCCACACGATGTAGACCCTTGGATGATTACAACACAGATCCCGACCCACTTAATGACTCGGACCTCTATCCATCTAGGCCATCACCATCAGATGACAATATTGGGTTTGTGCAACTTATCAATATGGCTGCCCAATACCACAGGGTACAGTTACATTCTGATCCCTTAGAGGATGATTTATTACTCAAAACCTTTGCAAACTCGCAAAAGTCCTCCCAACACCTTGCAAATGTTAAAAGGCATGCTCACCCATGCCCCCGAAGATTTTAATGACCCTGTCGGAGCCAGGATTTTAAACACCAGGATAGATAAAAAGTATAACTTAGCTCCCAGTGACCCAATTTACATCAAAGGTCAGGTCCCTTTGGATTCTCTTGTGGTGTCTAATGCACACGAGGGCAAGCTCAGAGTACAGGCGACACCCCCCCCTCCTGATAAAGAGTCCAAGTTAATAGACGCATCTGGTAAACGTATTGCGTCACAGCCAGCAAATCATGGGCGGATTGCCAATGCCCAAGCTTTATTGGCTAGGTACGACAGGGCTCACTATGACGAGCTGGAAAAGCTCATTGAACGCCTTCTTGACCAGAACAAACAAAAGGCTTACGACCTTATACTAGAGGGGAAGTTGAATAACAAACACGTCAATTAAATGTGCGCATGATGCGGCGGATAACGCACCTCGCGCCATTAACACTAGTGCTTTGTTGCGCAGGCACGCTTTGCTCTGAGTCTCCGGATTCAAACAAGAGGTACAATCTGCTATTCTAAATCAGCCCTTTAATCAAGAGCATCTTTTCGGGCCCTCAGAGAACACATCTTTAGAAAAGATGAAAAAAGATACGGAAACTGCCTTACAATTCCCTTTCCCTAGAGGCTCTTTTCGCCGCTTCTTCTACAGAGCTGGCTCCAAAACCATTGGCTCAGAACACACCTCTTCGTCCATTAAGAGCCCCAGTCAAACGTCCTCCAAAGGATACTTTCGTGGAGGCTACAGAGGCAACAATGGTAAGGGAAGAGATCGCGGCAAAAATACCCGCACCTCCTCTACCACCAAACAGTGACTTCCCTGCACCAAAACGCCCAAGCTTCGCCTCCAGGTATTCACGCCCATTGTCCAAAGGCAATGCGCTATGGATGAACTGGTCAGGCAGATTTGCTTACGCTTTTCCGCCTCTCCCACTCGTTCCGCTAGTGTTTCAGAAATTCAAACCGCATTCCCGCACAATGATCCTGTTTGCTCCAACATGGGCCCGACAGTCATCGTTCACAACCCTCCTGGAACTATCAGTGGTTCTTCATCAAAAGTTACGCCTCTCACCCAAGTTTCTCACTCAGAACCAAGGAGAGATAAGGCATCTAGATCCCAGTCAACTCAACCTTGCGATCTGGCATCTGCAGTCTTAGAAGTTTGTCTATCTTAATCTCCCGCCAGACTGCATGAACATCATTAAAGAGGCTAGACATCCTACCACTAGAGCTTGCTATGCCGCAAAGTGGAAAAGATTTGTAATTTACTGCACAAATAACAAAATCAACCCACTAAATGCTTCTAATCAAGACATCATCTGTTATCTTTTGCATCTATAACAATGTAACCTAGCGTATGCATCCATTAGACTACATCTTGCAGCAGTAGCAGCCTATCTCCAAAACAGACAACACTTGTCTTTGTTTAGGGAACCAGCTATCAAGGCATATATGGAAGGACTTAAAAGATTAATTCCACCTAGAGTTCCACCCTCTCCAGTATGGAACCTAAATGTGGTACCAGGCTCATGGGTCCCCCGTTTGAACCTATGCATAAATGCGAATTACAATTTCTCACCTTGAAAGTAGCTTTCCTGGTTGCGATCACATCTCTCAGAAGAGTCCGTGAACTCCTGGCATTAGCCATACAAGAACCATTTCTCCAAATCCATCGTAACAAAGTGGTTCTGAGGACTAACCCAAAATTTCTACCTAAAGTCGTCTTTGCTTTCCACCTTAACCAGTCTGTAGAACTCCTAGTGTTTTCCCTCTACCAGATTCAGTAGCAGAACGGGCTCTTCACACGCTAGACGTAAAAAGAGCGATACTTTACTACATTGAAATAACAAAATCCATTAGAAAGAGTAAACTACTTTTTGTGGCTTTCTCCTCACCTCATAAAGGCAATCCTATCTCAAAAACAGGGATTGCAAGGTAGATTGTTATAAATGCATCCAAATATGCTCTGCCAAAGCCAAACACACCTTAACCATACCCCCTAGGGCTCACTCCACACGTAAACTAGGGGCATCTATGGCATTCTTAGGGAACATTCCCCTAGATGACATCTCCAAAGCAGCAACTTGGTCTATGCCACATATGTTCACAAAGCACTATTGTGTAGACGTGCAAGCAAAACAACAAGCTAATGTGGGCCAGGCTGTATTACGAATACTTTTTCAAACCACTGCAACAGATACAGTTAGCCACCGCTAAGGAGGTAACTGCTGTATAGTCTATGCACAAGTATACGATCTACAGCTCGTATGCCTCGAATGGAAAATGCTACTTACCGGGTATGCATCTGTTCTTGACATGTAGAGCTGTAGATTAGTATATGTCCACCTGCCCCCCCGGATACCTCTATCTGTTCCAGTACTATCTTACTTAGATACATTACACATGGACATCCTTTTCTGTTTCTTACTAACTCCATCATGACCCTCCATGGCAAAACAATCTGGAGATGGATTTGATGCCCATGCGCACTATCGTCCTAAGGAGTAGTCACCTTCCTTGTGACTACAAAAGAGCCCAACACCATATGGCGATCTATGCGCAAGTATACAAATCTACAGCTCTACATGCCAAGAACAGATGCATACTGGTTAGTAGCACTTTCCTTTCTGATTTTAGTTTGCATTGATTCAGCCCATTTAATTTCTAATTTGATTGTTACTAATGTGCTTTTCTCTTTTGTATGCATAATTGAACAGAGCAGTACAATGTATGGGGCATAAACTCTTCCTTCAGCATTTTCCAAAACATTTGGAGAATTTCTCTGTGGTAGGTTGTGGTAAGTCTACAAAAGGGAAAGGACTGGGTTGATACCCATTTACTTTCTATTTTGTTTTCATGGATAATATGTCTATACACTTCCATGAGGCTTAGCTTAATGAGACATTTGCAAGTTTGTTCTTGATGAGGGAGATAACCAGTCCATTCATATTTTGTTTCACTCTGCTGCTTCAGACCTGCCAACCTTAAGATAATTTTCACCATGTGATCGTACAGGGAAAGGGGTGAGGACATGGTGAGTGGGGCTGTGGATGCCCTGCTCTGTCTGTAAAACACCCACCTCCCACTTGCACTCCCACAGGGGATTACCTCCTGTGGAACCACCTCCTGTGTCCTGCAGAGGTTTTAAATGGAACTTCGCTTTGCAACGCATTCACACCAGAGCTGGAAACCTGTACTATGAAGGCGTTTCCTGCTCCCCGTGTGATAGTATCTCTTCACTTGGTCACCATGTGATGAGTTGTGAAACCATGTGTTACTCAGAGGCATTGTGTGAGTTGGCAGGCCTGCTTCCTTCATGCGTTAGACAATTTTAATAGCTTTGACTGTTTTGAAATCGGGCCTGACTCTTTCTGCACTTCACCCTGTGCGGCTCTTTGGATTTTGCAGGTGTTGGTTTTGATACCATCTTTTGCAGGTGTTTATATTTGGTCTTTCCAGTGTTGCTTCTAGCAGTAACTATTCTTAAAAGGACAAATCCTCTCCATTATCTTGGACTGGTTCTGATAACTGTGATATTCACAGCTGGGAAAAGTAATTTCAGTGACTTGATGTCTATGCCCCAAAACCCCAAAATGGTGGTAATTGAAGCAACTTCAGCTAGGTGGCCAAGACCTATCTGATGGTAGTAATGCATTGTTACCTCTCTGGTGCGGTGTCCCAGCAATCTGTGGAACTGTAATCTAGGCAGTTTGATGCAATACATTGTGACTCCTAAAACATTAAACTTCATTTGTGGAAGACTGCATGTTTGAGTCATGTGTGCTGTAGATACACATGCTTTGCATACTCCCTCCATCCAGTGTTGGGTCTGGCTATTTGCAAGTTGTTTTTCTTTGAATAAGTCTTTCCTAGTCCTGAGGTAATGTGACTCCTCTTTTCGGTGATAGTGCGCATGGGCATCGACTACATTATTAAATCGTATTTTTCCGCCATCGGGTTTGGACTTTTATTGCTGCGCTCCGGTTCAAAACCGTTCTTCGGTTTCCTCTTGGTGTGCAATCCACTCTACCCTCAACGGTATTATCATACGCGTTTCCCTCTCTCTGCATATCCATTTGATCAGGAAAGTATCTTCGATCGAAAACATCGTGGACGGACTTAGGACCTAGCCGCATCGGCCCATTCTTCTGCCAGTGGAACAGATCCCGTTTCAATTCTATCCTCGGTGCCATGCCAAATACCCTCGCACTAATCTACATCCAGTCTGCAACTTGTGCCTATCACCGGAGCACAGAAAGAAGATTGCGAGGCCTGTCAATCGTTCCGATTGCTAAAGACTCTTGGAGATCGGCGGGCTCGACGACGACATTCAGCGCCAAAGCACTCAACATACTCTGTATATCTTCGGGGAAGAATCCGAACATGAAGCCACAGCTGCGGAAGAAGAGGCCTTCTCGGTCGCAGAATCCGATTCCGAACTAGAGATAGTTAGAGTCCGAAGACATTCCAGCGGGACAGTTGGTCATGAGTACTAAACCACCTTACCCCATAAGAAAGATTCCACTAAACAAGTCTTGGGCGTGATGCCTAAGACTTGTTTAGTGGAATCTTTCTTAAGCCTTTGGGCCTTGGTCGGCACCGAGACAACGTTTCTGACCCTCACACTCCGGCCTGGCACCCAATCAAGTAGTCAAGCCTTCCAGCTCTGGATCAGGCTGAGACAGATAGTCTTCGGACCCGAAACATTCCACACCGAAAGACAAGTCTAGCCGAAATCCTTAGTTTCCAAACTAAAGTCCGCTTCGGAACCGAAACTTTCCGCTTCGAAACAAAAATCCACTTTGGAGCTGAAACCTTCCGCTTCCAAGGACAAAACGGACAAGTCCGGGTTGGCACCGAAACTTTCGGCGCCAAAATTGAAAGAAGACATTTCAGATCCCTGGTATCAATTTAAGACATAAAACACAAATTAGATCTAAAGCAGAAAAAGGTTTACATCTATCCAGACATTGGGCATATATTAGACAACTCCTTCCAAAAGGAAAGTCAGTTCAGAAAACACTGGGTACAAGATCCACCTTAAGAAAAAGAAAGACATTTCTTCAAGCACTATCCATCCTACCTTTCCATCCCCTCCACTACTTCCACCATCTTCACCTTTACCAATAGTGCCCGGCTCGGATCCACTACACAACACCACAATGATCTCCTCACACAACCTGATTTAGGAGATAGGGATTATGATGACGATGACAATATTCCTTTACCTACAGATCAATTGGATGATTATTATATTGATCCACCTATAGATAATGATCCAGACCTATACCCTGCAAAACCTTCATCTCCAGATAAGGTTTACTATCTAGAGTTGATTTCCAGGGCAGCAGCATATCATGGGGTTACACTGCACAAAGAGACCTTAGAATCCCAAGGTGGGAATGCTTACAGAGTTAACATGCAGCTCTAACTTTATCCTACTCCCATATTCTTTCCCTCCAGAAGCAGCCACTCTCAAGAAACCATCATCATCAGCATATAACTTTTTTTCGATCACAAAGATCTTAAAAGGTAAACCGCACAAGACGGATAAAATTCAAAGTATATAAAAATAATTTCATATTTTTGTTTTTGAAACATATGAAATCCAAATGGAATGTGGATCCTCGCACGCCTGGTGATCGGGTAGTATAGGTTGAATTTGCTTTAGGGTGCCTGGTAAGTGTCTCCCTCCTGGGCAAGAGGGTGAAATGTCAGCAAATAATGGTTGCGTTAATTCCCGTAGGAGTAACGTCTCTTACTCAGCACTCCAATATATGTTGATTTTTAAATGATTGTACAATGATTGTAGAATTGGTAATTTCAAGGCGTCTTTTATTTCAAACGATCCTTGTGTAATTTATACACTGTTCACTCAATGTTACTTGTGATTTTCAATCAATGAATTACATTATTCATCACATGTCTGCCCAATGCATTTCGGGTGAACCCTTCGTCAGGGGACTTGATTCTGAAAACGTTAAAACGAATATCAAAAACAAGGTATAACACAAATAACAATCAAAATCACAGTAATCATGCTTATGGTGGTGATTGTAGCGTAACTATAATGTGGTAGGGTGAAAGTGAAAGGAAAGAGTACCGGACCACGTGAAAGAAACCATGCTACACAGATGTTTTAAATCGGAAAGTTGACGAGCTGGGTACTTGATTGTGTTCAAAACAATTTAGCGTGAACGGAATTCATGCCAGAGACGTGCTCGGTAATGGTGAAGAAAAAAGAATTAACTGCTGCAATTCGAACGGTATGAAAAGTTGCGTGCTAACCTGTCTATTTAAATTGCAAAGATCTTAAGAGACGTTACTCCTATGGGAATTAACGCAACCATTATTTGCTGTTTTTGAAACATAACCATTAAATGGATTAAAAAGCAAGGAGAATAAAAACAAGTAAAAATAGAGTGCTTTATACAATACATTTGGAACTCTTAATCCACAGTGCATACCAAAGTCTTGCAAGGCCGTAAACTATTACTCTGCGTGTCAGTGTACAGTATTCTCAACACCACTAGGTAATGGCCAGGGCCAACCATTCTACATAACGGAATTATCCATTTTTTTCTCAGTGTTGTATAATATGGGCAACAAAAAAGTAAATGCACAATGGATTCTGGGCAAACTTTACACGCAGGACAAAGATCATCGTTTTGTACATTGCAGCGCCACTTAATGCAGAACAGTTTTGTAGGTGAAATCCTGTAGCGGAACTTTAGAAATAGTTTGGGCCAGAGGGGGAGCAATTTCATCCATAGCATCCTCGAAGCAAGAGACCAATTTAAAATTTAGGAAGTCAAGAGTCAAGCTACCCTCAGATTTTGCCAGATCTTTTTCGAATGACGAATCCCAGAACATCGCTTTGAGCTTAGCCCTCAGAATGAGGGCCAGACTTTCCGGGTTTGACCAGAACACCTCCATCCCAAGCCTCCCCAATAAGCCCCTCAGAGACCTAAACCAAGGGAACGAGGTTACCTGGGGGAGTTTCAGAAGGCCAGACAGTGCCTCTCGATATGATGTGAGCTGTTCCAATGACCATAGCCTATACCAAAACATGAGTAGTTTGTAGTTCAGCTTGTGGGCCAGCGGTCTGTGGTTGAGGTCCATGTAGAGGGGTGTCAGGGGGGCTACTAGAGGGGAGGTCTACCAAGGATCTAAGAGAACTTTTCAATGCTAGACAGATAATTTGTATTGCCCATACCCCAAAGTTCTCTGCTCCATAGAGTGCCCCCCCCTATAACCTTGATTTTATAGATTTCCATAGCTGGTGCAACTTCCCTGGACAGCATTTTTCTGCGAATTATATTAATACGAGCACTCTGTGGAATTAGTAGCAATTTAACTTTCTCAATGTGGGTGGCCCAGTGAATTGATGGAGTCAGGCGAATATCTAAATAGTCAGAAGTCAACTTGCTCTAGTTTGCTGCTGCCAACAAGCACTGGTCTTTTGGAGGGTTTAACCACTCCCTAGATAAGATCATATATTTGGCTTTAGCCTCATTTAACACCAGGCCCTGCTCTTTGCAGAACCTTGTGAGATCATTAAACAGTTGTTGTAGATCCTGTGGGGATTTAGAGAGTAACAGGGTATTATTGGCAAAAAGAAGAGCCGCCCTTCTTACGCCGATTTTAAGGGCATCAAACCCGTCTCGATCTAAAAAATCAACCACCCCATTAATAAAAAGTAAAAAGGTTGGGTGCTAACACACATCCCTGTCTCACTCCGCGTTGGTTTTTGGAAGGTTTCCGTGACTTGATTGTTCTCCCCCCCCCCCCCCCCCCCCCCCCCCACACCTGACCTGTGCTGTGTTGACTGAATGTAGTCTAATTAAAACATCTAAAAGATTTCTCGGAAAAACCCATCTCTTTTAAAACTCTCCAAAGGCTGGCTAGGTCGAACACAGGCCGTAAATCAACAAAGGCCACATAAAGCTTCCCTCCTTTAACAGCAACTTCCTTCCAGTAAATACAGAGGAGGCAGAAAGCCTGGTCCAGGGTACTGATTTTGGCATGGAAACCCGCTTGAAAGTCACTCAGGATTCAGGACTCTAAGGTCCAATCCTGGATCCTGCCTAAAATCTGTTTACAGACGATTTTCTGGAGGGAGTCAATAAGGCTAATAGGCCTGTAGCTGGCCAGCTTTGCTCTATCCCCCTTCTTGTAGATAGAAACTATTTCTATTTTCCACGAAGGGGGAATAGCAGCACCGGACGTAATGGAGTTAGAAAGCAAATTTATGTAGGAGCCCCTGAGTTTTATGTCCTTTCTGTACAGATCGTTTGGTATTCTGTCATGGCCGAGGACACATGCTGGAACACACAAATGAATTGTGGCTTGTTTCCTCAATAGAAAAAGACAGAGCATCACCCACTCCACCGGGTACCTCCCCCCACCAGTCACTAGCTTCCTCTATTTCAGTGGTGCCAGATTCATAAAGGGACCCATAATGCACTACCCACTCATCTAGCTGGACTGTGAATTTCAGGGCCGACTTGTTACCCTTGAGCCAGTGCACTGCTTTGCTCCAAAATATCTTGGAGTCTTTGGCTGTCAACGCCCTCTGTAGGGATGACCACAGCGAACCCTCCCACTTCTTCTTGGCTGTCTCCATTACCTGCCTATACTTGGCTCTACATACCGTTACCTCCAGACGTGCTTTCAGTTTTACTGCACGTAAAATCGCCCCCTTCGCATTTCTGCAGTCCTGGTTATACCAATTAACCTGGGGATCAGACATCAAATCTGTACCATTCCTGACCTGATTTTGATCTTTACGCGGTTTGCTTAACATATCCCTAATCTCATTGTTAAGTGACTCATAGCGGGATCCCAGGATCTTCACAACATCGTTTGAGCGGTATTTGGGTAACTCCTCTAGTTCCAGGCGAAGTTTGCCTTTGACTGCATCGAGGGTCCCGGGATGTTCCTCCACCCAATCCCATCTAAATGATCTCTGATTATTCGTAATTGAGAGGACACCCAGATCAGGGCTACCTCTAATATCAGGTTCTTGAGGTGTCCTGCTCGATAAGTGTATGGGCAAGGGCGCTATGGTCACTCAGATCTTTTAACCACTGCCATATCGTTGACTAGAGGCCATAGATAAAGATAGACCAAACAAAAGTTGATTCCACTAGCGTGGCCAGGACTGCTAAAAGTAGTTTCTCGTTTCAAATCAGAATTGGTCCTTCTGTTTGTGGCTCTCAAATCATGCTGCTACATAAGAGCCAACACCTGACCGCCTCTCTAAGCACACTTGAATGTTGGCAGATCTAACTGCGGAATATGCCATTCGTGGTCCCACTCGTCTGTCCGGTCTGGGGGAAAGAGGGTAAGAGGTTCAAAGGTACAATTAAAATCACCCGCCACTAATACTGAAACGTTATCTGAAAATTTGGACAGGACGTGATCTACGATGATTGTGTTGGTTTCCTCAGAGCCCCGCACAACTCTATTATATACATTAAAAATCCTGATTTTCAAGCCACTGTAGTCAGTTCAAGAGCTCATATATTTTGCGGTTCCTGCGTGTAGAAGCTTGACTTTGGACCCCAGTACGGTTTTGACCCCGACTTCCAGAGCTCCTGAGGGTCCGCCCACGTCTTTCCTAGTGGCATTAATACTATAGGCAGAAAAACCACTTCTGCTTTCCAGAAATAAAATCACGTTGTGGGAATCCAAAAAGGAACACCAGTCCGGGCCAGCTATTAGCCTGAAAATCCCTGCCACATTCCAAACAAGAAACCTTACAGAGTGATCTGCAGATTCACCCCCTTCCGCAATACCAGGGGAGATGGAAACCCTGCAACTACTTATTTCCGGGCGGTTAGGTCATAATGGACCTCGGTAGTAGATGCGAGCCCTAGTGGCGGTGGGGCTTCTAGTTGGGACAGGTTTGGGGGTGGCCATAAGGGCCCTGAGCTAGTGTCTGGGGGCACCCGGTCCACAAGCTAAAGTCAACTTTGTCCTCTCCACTCACCCTTTATTTCATGTGAAAAGACCCGATACGGAGGGTCTGCGGAACACTGGGTCTGGTCTTGCTAGGGGATCGTATGGGAATCAATAGACCGTAGTCCAGTAACCATATCCTTGTCAAAGAAACTAACTTCGATCGTATCCCATAGTGACCCTGGGAGGGGCTGTCTTTCCACAGACTTGATATCATCTCTGATGATTGAATAACAGTGTTGGGTAGACCTAAACCAATGAATAACCTTATTTTTTAAGTGACTCCTGATCTTCGTATGTAACAGTGGAGAGTTTGGGAACCTCTGTGAGGTAGACCACTGCTTGGTCACCCAGTCTCTGGATCTGGTATAGACACCATCCCTCACTGCCTCCTTTCCCAATACCATCCTATGGTCTAACTTAGGAGTACACTCTTCATCTAATATGACCTCTCCTCTACCTGTGGTCCTACGCTGACCTCTACCTTGGCCATCATCTCACAGATTTTCTGCCATTGGATTGAGTGTGTCACTGGAACAGTGATCTCTAATGCGAAGGGAGGGAGGGTGTGTGAGCCTAGTTATGGCAATCATTTTTGTGAAGATCTAACATTACCCAAACTACAGAGTCCCAGGCGCCTGACTTCAGCTCCCCTTATGGCCGAGGACGGGAAAGCTATCGGGGTCTCAAGTGGAACCACCTTTCCACAATTTACCCTCTCTGTTAAACTGACAACCTCCCCTCTCAGTGCAACAACCTCATCTCTCAATGTCTCAATTGATGATTTCAGGGCCTGAATGGCACATGCAGGATTTTTACTGAATTCCTCAGGGTCCGATATCCCAACCCCTGGTGGCCCTGCTTCCTCAATTGCAAGGACATCAAATATGTTATGACACTCAACATGTGTAACAAACTATTTGGCCGTAGAAAACCTTGACTCATTACAAGATGGGAGGACGGCTGCAACGGGCTCCGGATCAGGGTGCCTATTAACCATACCCTTGTTCCGGCCTTTGATATGTGGGATTGACTTTGCAGGTTTATCTGCTGGTGGCGGTTCAGGGGAGATGGTTGTCCGGACTACAGGGTCATTATCGGGGTTAGTGTGACTACCTGGCCGGGAAGAGAGGCAGGATCGCCCATAATGGGCTATTTCATGACATTCCGTCAGGATGGACTCTATCCTGTCCATTGTCCCATGACAGACAGCATAAGAGGACCTTTTTTTCGATTGATCCATGCCCTGGGGCCTATCCTGGCCTTTTCTTTTGCCCATCTTTCAGTGCACCCTCAGTAATTCAGGCCAGGGGCCCTAAAAAGAGACATTTCAGGCGAACACATAACCACCCTCAAAACCCACACACGGATTACACTGATTTTAAGGTTCCAATACTAGGTTTGAGTTGTCACAGGTAGATGCAAAAGCACACAATAACAGTCAAATAGGGGTACAAGGCAAAAACTTCAATACCTCTCTCCAGCACACAATAGTCCAAGCACCCTGCACCGTCTTTTCGGGAGGAATATTATTTGAGTCCGTCCAACTTGGACTTAAAGCAATAACCAAGTGGGGTGGCCCTGCCCCAGGCATGCCCGTGCGCGTCCCTGCTTTCACGCGCCTCCTTGTGCGAGAAAACGCGTTGGTGCCTCCAGGTGCTATGGATTAAGGGGAGTGGAGTCCCAGCAAGACAGGCAGCTATTGGCGGTAACAGTCTCCCGGCTCTGCTTTTAAGCATCTCCTGGTGCGAGAAAACGCATTGGCGTCTCCAGGCGCTAAGGATTAAGGGGGATGGAGTCCCCAGCAAGACAGGCAGTTATCAGCGGTAATGGGCTCCCAGTTTCAGGCCTTTGGCAGTATGTCAGAATTGAAAAGGACGCCAAAACATCCATAGGAACCAGACCAAACAGCTCTGAGCCTGCGATAAAGTAGGGCCCATTGTTATTCACTACAAAGAAGACTACCACCAGAAATGTCCTAAAACACTTACACTGATCACTAGCTACATCAGACTCCGCACAGACCTCACAACTGAGCTAATAGGCAGGATCCAAACCTTATTCATTGAAGGAGAAACTGCATGCTGGATAACAAAATGGGAGGCAAAAATCCTTATTGCAGAGGTTCCCAAAATAACTTCTTTTTGCATGCTTCCCAAATAAATATGGCACCACTGTCCGATAGTCCAATAGTGTAGGGCATCGGGTCTACCTTAGAACCACTTCCTGTAACCCAAATTGATGGAGATGCTTTCCTTGCTTAGAGATTTAAAAAATATACGTAACCTGTTATCAGACGTGGAATGTTTTTACACAAACATCCCTCAAAAGAACTCCCAGTGATGCAATACAAGATCTCCTACGAGATGAAGACTAGCTGCACATCGCAACCATAACATCTGGATCAGAATATTACAAAGCAGACTAACTGAAGCAAAGAACCTGAACGCATATGAATCATGAGTTTGTCTTAAATCCACGGATACTCAAGCAACATGACTGTTGTTTTCATATACCAATCTAGCTATGGGATGATCATTAGGTGTGCATACTCTATGGGGATCAATGATCTGATAGGATTTTGACCAGTAACTCAATTTATTGTCAGTGCTATATAAAAGCAAATCCATTGATTGCATTGCCTGACACTGATTAACTACATCATGTGGTGGTTTGCACTCAGAAAAATGCATCCAAGGTGTCGGCCCTACCTCTCATGTTCTGGCCTTGTCTTGAGAGTGTAATGCTACTCCTGAATGCGCATATTGACTTGAGGCCAGGTGCCACTTATAGAGTAGACACATACTCCACCCCACCTGCTAGTCCTTTCCCTGCTTGGATCATAAGCACATAGTGAAGAAGCATTCACAATATGGGAATGTTGCATCCCCCACAAGACCTTTCTGCATTCTCTGTCTAAAATAACAGCTTGGATTACTACAGCTTCATCATATTATTTTTTGCACCCTTGGTCCAGAGAGTAAGGAGACACCTTCCATAACATGAGTGTTTAAAAGTGATTTTACGAGGGCACTGTCAACACAGGATGAGCCTTTCAGTTGAAATGAAACAAATGCTATTCAGTGCAACATCTTAGAACACTAGATTATAAATCGGGGGTTCCTACTCTTTATAATTTTCACCAATGCCAAGCAAGTGTGAAATAGTAGCATTTTGAAAGCACATTCATTTATCAGCAAACATGGTAACAGCCCAATCAGACTTTGACCAGCAGTCTCTTGTGAGAAAGTGGCTCTGTATATACTGTTCCCAAATAGGTACAGGGTGTACAGAGTCCACAGTCCCCAGAGGTTTGGCAGAGGCTAAAGTTAGATATAACCTTACTCTCTAAAGTGGTAGCTTGGTTGAGCAGTAAGGCAGTATCAGAGGACAGTGTAAAGCATTTGTTGCACACACTCAGCCAGCAAATGGTCTCACACAACCAATAACTGAACTCTAGGCCAATGGTTTATATATAAAACATATATGCTTGTTTTATTTTAGAACCAACAATAGGTATTAAAATATACTTTCTCAGAATGAGATGCTTTATATAAATACTTTTGCAATATGCAATTGACTTTTTTGTAGAAAGTTGCAAGTGGTTGCAATAGGCAACACAATTTTAAACACAATAATGCATTGAGTTCAATGGAAGTTTCAAGTTATTTGCAATAGATTACTTTTTGGATTACTTTTGGAATTCCAGGACTGGATCCTAGATTCAGTCCTGGGACAGTACTTAGAAACAAGTGATAAAAGTCGACTTAATTACTGTGATGATTTTTCGACAATATTTTGCTGTTTTAAAAGTTGACACTTAGAAAATATTTCATAGAAAACAGTCAATGATTCCCTATGGCAGAAAATTCAAGTTGCAGGTATAGTATGTTCTTGTTACTTTTGTAATCCAGTCCTGGGTGCCTAGACTCAGTACTGGGACCTTTATCCAAAACAGGTAAGTAATTACGTTTTCAGAAATTATACGATTTTTAAAGAATATTTTAAGATTGCAGAAATCGACACTTAGAAGAAATTTCACACAAAAACAGTCAATGATTTCCTACGGGAGAAAATTGGGTTACTGGTAAGTACAGTTGTAAGTATTTTTCAGAGTCAGTGCTGGGCACCAAGATCCAGCACTGGGAGCTCACCTAAGAGCAGGTGAGTATTTTCGTTTCCGTTACTCGGCTGATTTTTGGTGAATATTTTGAGTTTTGAAAAGTCCACACTTAGAAGAAATTTCAGGAAAAGCCAGTCAATGTTACCCTATGGAGAAAATTGAGTTATCGGTTTAAAGGTAAAGACTGGCAGAGTTAAGGTTCTGGGCATAGACTCAGGGGTCTCCCAGGGTCAGGTAGGTACAGTTGGTTCACCCTCTGCGGCACAAGGACGGCCGGGTGCAGAGAGAGTTAGGCCCAATGTTATCCTATGAGAGGTAGGGGGGCCTTGGTTGGTGGCTGCTGACTAGCAGGCTACGCGGCTGTGGGAGCTGGGCTCCTGGTCACTTAGGGCAAGTGGAGAAGTAGATGGGTGTAGAGGTTGCACTGCCAGGGCCACTCGGGCGGCTGGGTGCAGGTTTTTTTTGAGCCTTTGGGCGCTCAATTGATTTCAATGGGAAATCTCCGGTTTAGAAAGACTGCAAGCTCAGGGACGAAGATTCTTCAGGTGCCACCACCACTTCGAGAGGTAAGTTGGGTAGTTGGAGGATAGGTAGGTACCCCGGGATTGGGCACTGGGGGGCGCCGGGTGCAGGGGTGCCTTTTGGCGTCGGGAAATCTTCCCCTCTGTTGATCGTGTTTGGGGGGGGCACCTGGTTCTGAGGCTGCAGGCTTCTTCAGGAGTGTCGAGGGAGGTCCTTGGGTGCCGGCCTCGGGGTCACAGTCGCCGTGGGGTCGTCCTCGTGGTCTTTGTTCACTCCGGCACAGGCCAGGCTTTGCGGGTGCAGAGTGTGAAGGGTAAGCGGTTCCGGGCTGCTGCCAGGGAGTAGAAGTAGATTTTGAGTAGAGCCTCTACTCATGGGAGTCCCAGGGGTTTAGAGTCAAAAGGTAGCCAGGTCCTCCGGGGTTTGTGAGGTTGCTGGCCACAAGAGATGCCGGGTTGGAGCAGGTTCGAGGGTCGACAGGCCGGTAGGGCTGGGGCCAAAGCAGTTGGTGTCTTCCTCTTCTTAGCAGCTGCAGGGCAGGTCTTCTTTCTTCTAGCTCTTCGGATTTTGGAATCTGGGGAAGGAAGGTTCATGGTGCCCCTAAATACTAGGTTCGAGGCATGTGGGCTGCTGAATTCATATCTGTGCATAGATCGCCGCCTAGTGTTGGGTCCGGATGTTTGCACGTTGTTGTCCTGGAAGAGTCTTCGAAGTATCACGAGATAGGTGACTCCTCCCCTGGACCACAGTGAGCATGGGCATCCTCTCCATCCTTAGATTTTTTTCCGCCATTGGGTTCGGATGTGCTTATCTTAGCTCAAGTTAGGAAAATTCAGTCTAAGGCCAAAAGGCCTTTAGTTTTCGTCGGTACTGTTCCCGTTCGGTATCGACTAGTTTCTTTACTACTTTAGAACCTTCTTCCAGCCTTTCGGATCCCTTTGGTCCGAACATCAAACTTCCATCGACGATGGAATCGAGGACTCCATTCAAACGGTGTCCTTTATGCCACGCAAAATACCCACACATCGACGTCCACCCGGTATGCAACAAATGTCTCTCACCGGATCACGATGAGTCGAAATGTATGGCCTGTGCCCGATTCCGATCGAAGAAGACTCTCCAGAATCGACGGGCGGCGAGATTAGAAGCGCAGCAATCTGCGCCTGCCCCGGCCAACATCTTCAGCACCGAAGACGAGGACGCCGAGAGCGTGGAAGAAGTAGACTCCAGCCCCGCTTCCGAACACGATTCCCGATCGGAAGACGACGATGAGGTGGTTTTTCAAAGGGAAGAAGTCATCGACGAGGTAGGAGACTACGATGAGGCCTTTGGGGCCGAAGAAGATAGCTCTAGCAAAGAGCCAGGCCCACCCGTCGATACGGAGGCCGACAAAGTGTGTCATCATAAGGCTCAGGTCGAGGGATCGCCTCCGGGCCTTGGATCAGTCTCAAAATTCTTCGGCCCCGCCTTCCGGCCCGGCCTCGAACATCCCGCACGAGCCATTGTTAACAAAAACGACTGGGTTCCCTTCAGCGAAACCAATCGTCGCACCAGTTCCACCGAAACCAAAAGTGAAACTGACTGTAATCGGCTCGAAGGCCTCGAAGCCCTCCACGCCTTCGACGCCAGCCAAGGCCGTCGGCCCCGAACGCAGTAAAAGGGATTTCGGCGCCGAACTCACTGCAGCGGATATCGGTGCCGACCCGAAGAACAAGGCCCTCGGTCCCCCCAAAGCGCCTCGGCCTCTGGCACCGAAACCGTCTGCCCCGACCACCAAAGTCAAAATGGCCGACCCATCTGCGTCGACGTCGAAGACAGCGGCACACGCCAAGTCGTCGACTCCAACAACCGTCGATACCTCTCTTCGGATCGATGACACCGTGGCTCCAAAGCAGTCGACGCCTACCTCCAAGGTACCGACCGGTTCCAAAGAGCCTTCCGCGTTCTCCATCCAACAAGTCGCGGCGTCGTTGCAACGCATCAGGGAACGGGCAGCCCTCCGATCCACGTCGGGCCCCGACACGTACAAGGCTCCAAAGGCACCCTCGGCGCCAACCAACATCACTTTTGGCTTGCCGCCGTCCTCGGCGCCGAAGATGTTCGAGATCCGAACACGTGTCCGCCAGACACAGTCCCCGTCTACTGGACACACAGATTCTGAGCCTTCACAGCCACAATTCATCGACGCCAACACTGGTAAACTGATGCTCCGCAAGCTGAAGATCACGCCAGAGAGGGGCTTGGACTCCTACAGAATACCTCTCAAGCACAAATTGCCACCGGGGTCGCAACCAGTTCTTCATGAACGCTTACAACCCTCCTATCAGGTTCCCCACTCCTTTTCTCCTACGCCTTCAGAGACAGACGCAATAGAAGACTATATAGGAGATGATACCACCTACCCTGGGGATGTCGATCCTGATGAGCATCTGCAAGACCCAGATCAGGCATGGGATGACCCTACAGACCAGGGTACCGCGCCAGATACCCATGACACGCAGCTTTACAGCACAAAGACATCTCCCACAGAGGACGCTGCTGCCTTCAATGCCCTCCTAGAACGGGCTGCTGCCAATCATGGAGTAGAACTCCATTCTGACACTGTTGAAGACTTCTTGGTGGACACTTTCGCTTCTTCCGAAAGAACTGTCAAAACTCTGCCCATGTTGAAAGGAGTTCTCAAACCTGCACAGGACATTTTTAAGGAAACAACCAGGGCACGGGTGCTAAACCCCAGAATTGAAAAAAAGTACAAGCCTGCACCCGGAGACCCTATGTACATTAGGGGTCAGTTACCTTTGGACTCCATGGTAGTTGCTAACGCTCGCAAACGAGTCCATTCGCAAACAACCGGTGATGCTCCTCCCCCAGACAAGGAGTCCAAAGTGCTGGAGACATCAGGCAAAAGGATTGCAGCACAAGCAGCAAACATCTGGCGCATTGCCAACACACAGGCACTCCTGGCCCGTTATGATCGTTCCCACTATGACACGCTAGAATCACTACTCCAACATTTGCCAGATGAATACAAAGAGGCAGCAGAGCTCCTCATCAGAGAGGGACAACTCCTAACCAATGCATCCATCAAGTGCGCCCTGGATGCTGTCGACACAGCGGCAAGGGCAATCAATACAAGCGTCATGTTGAGACGACACGCATGGTTGAGAATCTCAGGCTTCAAGCCGGAGATTCAGAACAACATCTTAAATCAACCAGTCAACCCCGACTACTTATTCGGCCCTGACGGACGTTGACACTACCCTCGAGAAAATTAAAAAAGACACTGACACTGCAAAATCAATGGGGGCTCTGCAGACGCAGCAGTTTCGTAGTGGCTCCTTTCGTCGCCCCGGGAATAGAGGAGCAGCTAGAGGCCAGGGGTCACAGCAGCAATACACTAAAGGAGGCACACAGAGTACCTACGATAAAACCAACAGAGGTGGATATTGTGGCTCCAGCACCAAGGGCAGAGGACGTGGTTACGGAAACACCAGGTCCTCACCCAAAAACAAACAGTGACGCCCTCTCCCTGCCCCCCGACCACATAACACCTGTCGGGGGGAGACTCCAGCGGTTCCTGTCCACGTGGAAAACCATCACCACAGACAGGTGGGTCAGGGACATTATCCAACACGGTTACTGTCTCGAATTAACGTCCACTCCACCCAACATACCGCCAAAGCACCGTCCTATGTCCGTAGAGCACTTGGCATTATTGCAGCAGGATGTGCTAAGTATGCTGCAAAAAGGTGCAATAGAGGTCGTGCCCGTCCACCAGCAGGGGACAGGGGTGTACTCTCTGTACTTCTTAATCCCAAAAAAGGACGGGTCGCTCAGACCTATACTAGACCTGAGACCCCTCAACCAATACATTCTCTCAGAACATTTCCATATGCTCACCCTACAGCAGGTTCTCCCGCTGCTCAGTCAGGGAGACTTCCTAGCCACACTGGACCTAAAAGATGCGTATTTCCACATACCCATACACCCTTCACACAGAAAATATCTCAGGTTCACTATTCAAGGCCATCACTATCAGTTCAAGGTTCTCCCCTTCGGAGTCACAACAGCATCCAGGGTCTTTACCAAGTGCCTAGCGACTGTGGCGGCACATCTACGGAGACAACACATTCACGTCTTCCCTTACCTGGACGACTGGCTTGTTCAGGCAAAGTCAGCCCAGCAATGTGCCAGCCACATGTCCCTCACCATTCACCTTCTTCACAGTCTAGGATTCTCACTAAATTACCCAAAATCACATCTCCAACCCGCACACATATGACAGTACCTGGGCGCAACCATAGACACTCTGGCAGCCACAGCTCAGCCGAATTTAGTGAGGATCAACAGCATGCAACTGCTGATCTCAAAGTTCAAACCTCAACACTCCCTTCCAGCGCGAGTGTTCATGCAGCTGATAGGCATGATGGCCTCCTGCATTTTCATAGTCCCGCACGCGAGACTACATATGCGCCCGCTTCAGGAGTGCTTGGCACGTCAATGGAATCAGGCTCACGGGCAATTAAAAGACCTAGTGTTGGTGAGCGGTCGGGCATACAACTCTCTGCATTGGTGGAATCCACAAAACCTTTGCAAGGGCAGACCGTTCCAAGAGCCTGTTCCACAGATAATACTGACAGCGGACGCCTCTCTCCAGGGCTGGGGAGCTCATGTACTCACTTACACAGTGCAAGGACTATGGACGACGCAACAAAAGAAGATGCACATCAACGTTCTGGAACTGATGGCAATCTTCCTAGCCATGAAGGCATTCAAAGTACACTTGTGCAACAAAGTCGTGTTGATCCGGACGGACAACATGACTGCCATGTACTACATACAGAAGCAGGGAGGAACACACTCTCCACAGTTGTCTCATCTGGCTCAGAGCATGTGGAAGTGGGCCATTCAGAGGAACATATTCCTCATGGCGGAACACCTCCCCGGCAAAGACAACCAGATGGCGGATCTGCTCAGCAGACACAGCCACCAGATGCACGAGTGGGAGCTACATCCGTCAGTTCTCCAACCGTACTTCCAACAGTGGGGTCATCCAGAGATAGACCTATTCGCCACAAACGAAAACGCAAAATGCCAAAGCTTTGCCGCCAGGTTCCCACATCCACAGTCACAGGGCAATGCGATATGGATGAACTGGTCCGGCAGATTTGCGTACGCTTTTCCCCCAGCGCCACTAATACCTCTAGTGGTACGCAAACTGCGACAACACTCACTGACACTCATCCTAGTTGCTCCCACATGGGCGCGCCAACCATGGTACACCACCTTTCTAGAACTTTCCGTGGTGCCGCATCAAAGGCTGCGAATCAAACCCGCACTCTTAACGCAGAACCATGGCGAAATTCAGCACCCAGATCCGCAACAGCTGAACCTGGCAATCTGGCTCCTGAAGTCTTAGAGTTTGGCTATCTAAACCTGCCACCTGACTGTATGGACATCATCAAGGAGGCCAGGAGACCCACTACCAGAGCTTGCTATGCGTCTAAATGGAAAAGGTTTGTCATTTACTGCAACAACGATGACATTAACCCGCTGGACGCATCAATTCAAAACATCATCTGTTACCTCTTACACTTATACCGATGCAATCTGGCATACAACTCAATACGTATCCATTTAACCGCGATAGCGGCCTATCTTCAAAACAGGCAACACCTCTCTTTATTCAGAGTGCCTGCCATCAAAGCCTTCTTGGAGGGACTCAAACGGGTAATTCCCCCAAGACACCCACCGGCACCCGTGTGGAATCTCAATTTGGTCCTCACCAGATTAATGGGTCCACCCTTTGAACCTCTCCATTCATGCGAGATTCAATTCCTCACCTGGAAAGTAGCTTTCTTAGTGGCAATCACTTCATTAAGAAGAGTTGGTGAACTCCAGGCACTAACCATTCAAGAGCCATTCATACAGGTCCACGCAAACAGGGTGGTACTACGTACCAACCCCAAATTCATGCCCAAAGTGATATCGCAGTTCCACATGAATCAAACTATTGAACTGCCTGTTTTCTTCCAAAATCCACAAAATGTCGCAGAGAGAATGCTCCATACACTAGATGTAAAGAGGGCCCTCATGTACTATATATATATATATAGAAAGGGAGTATCACGGAAAAAATACGTACAATTATTCATAGAGAGAGCACATTTAATTACCCTTTCAAAATTATTAAATAATAATAGCATACATCTGGCATCATTTACAGTATATCACAAGGAAACAGGCGTTTATACAAAGAAAGATACAGACACATATATCACATACCATCAATACAATATATAACAACAAACAATTAACCCAAACAAAAACATTTTTATGAGAGTGTCCCCTTAAGAGGTATCAGGCGGACCACTCGGAGGTAGTCAAACTGAATAATGGGGAACACAAGCAATGTGGGCAAATATAACCCGAACTTTGTTACATGTGTCCCAGCGGCAGTCTGTAAATCACTGAAATTCAAGTGACTCCTCCATTCAATATCTGTCGACGTGACCACGTTTCAGCCACAGTGAACTTCAGGCCTCTTCAGGACAGGGGTTAAATGGCAACTAAAAAAATGTATATATATATATATGAGGAAGGTTTACCATTAAAATATTTACAATGATGTGGAACTAAGGGTGGTTACCAAGTCGTGCGCACAAGCCCAGTAGCCAACAAAAGAACAGATGACACCCTGTGTGCCAACTTGATTTATAAAGAGAAGAAAGGGATAAATATTAGTCATGCAACGCAAGGTGCCTGAGAATATCTAATAACAACCCTAACCCTAGTGTGAACAGACATTAATAGAGTGCAGACAACACTTCCAATAAAATCTCTTATATAGCCACCATCCTGGCGTGCTGTATATATGTGCCCAATAAGAAACCTTATATCCCTGCTCATACAGAACATAGATACACTCACATGTATCTTCCAAATTTAGATCAAAAAATAAGCTCACTCGCAATCAATGGGAGCGTTCTGTAATAAAGGTCAAAAAGGAGCAACAACGTGTCAGCAGGGCTGCTGGGGAGGAGGTATAATGTCCACAGGGCATACTATCGTCACAAACATCAAAATGCACCTACCTAGTAGAGACTTAATTGCGCTTCAAAATTTTTCCTACGGCAGTGATCGGAACACCGTTTCACCGACTGAATCGCGCTTCACCACTTTGCCTTCGTCAAAGATCAAAGCACCGTTTCACCAACAGATTCTAAAATAGGAATGGAGACAACTATTAAGTGTGCTCCATTTTTACCAAGCCTATCTAAGGCGGTCTGTCCGGGGATGGGGGGGGCACTTACTAGGTTGAACACGGGCAGTCTTTTAACTCGAATCCTCAAAGGCACGCCAATCCAAACACACGCGGGTTCCGAAGTAACGGAGCCAGACGCGTCCGACCCAGAACTAAATACTCGCGCTATACATGGGTCCCTCCCGCTGCCGACGAAGACAAGGATATAGAAAGAGGACTACCAGGCATCTAAGGCTCAAGGCGATCTCGAGTATTCGAGTTCCATGAGTTGAAGACAAACTCCTCTGATTATATTCAACATAGGGCAACAATATATACAGGAACATTCAGTGAGAGTATATTTAAACTCACATTTAAAATAACAACACCATAGCGAAAGGAATCTCAGGCTCATAGCAATCTCGTGTCTTCGAGTTCCATAAGTAGGAGACAATATATATAGAACCATTCAATGAAGATATATTGAAATAACACCACCATAACAAAAAGAATTCTCAAATACACTCATTACAGCTACTAACTCGGTCCCTCGAACAAAGAGAAGAAAATTTAGAGTGGGCATTGTGAGCACAACACGGTTAACACACCCGGGAAATACTAACTCACTAATATACAAAGGATCTGTATAATATATACAGTTACACAAAACAAATATACTTACAGGGAATCTAAGTACATAGCCACAAATGAGAGGAGAAGCGCCCTACAGGTGGCTCATCCGTCTGATACAACAAGGTCGTATAACGGACAGTTTGTAGTCTTGGCCAAGAATAAAATTACATACAGAACCTTACGAAAGCAGGAGCCCCCTTAGACAATTATATAGCACATCCAGTCAGAAATTGCCTAGGGAAAATCAAATCTATATAGGATTAATTTCCAATCAACGACCAAACCTCATCACGGTCATTGAGCCCCCTACTACTAGAGGTCTGAAATCTTTCAATAAGACGTGCTTCTAGAGTATTAAGTTTTTTCTGTAGTAGTGTTTTAGTAGTAGCCTTCACTATTGCAAGGACAGTCCACTCCAGCTCGTTTTCACCATGTTCTTTTTCCAAAAAGTGTTGGACCATGGGAGCCCCCAAGGTCTTGCACCGAATGCGGGATTTATGTTGGATAATCCGCATTTTAACTGCTTGTGTGGTCTGTCCTATATAAGAACACCCACACGGACATGTTACGCAATATACGACATTTTTCGTATTGCAATTTGAAAACATCAGCTGTCTATGTGTTTTACCATGAATCGTGACTGTTTTGGAATCCTTGGTATGTACACATACAGCACAATTGTTACACTTGAAGTAACAATATATAGTACTATATAGACAGAACTAAGGACTTTAGGAAAACAAAACAACTTTTCGTTGCCTTTTCTCCACAATACAAGTGCAACGCCATTTCCAATGCAGGGATAGCCAGATGGATCGTTAAATGTATTCAAATTTGCTATCAAAAAGCTAAACGCACATTGATTCCCCCACGAGCCCACTCAACGCGAAAGTTAGGGGCATCCATGGCTTTCCTAGGAACCATTCCTTTACAGGAAATATGTAGAGCAGCCACATGGTCCACTATACATACATTTACCAAACACTACTGTGTAGATGTACACTCAAAACAGCAGGCAGCTGTAGGACAGGCTGTTCTCAACACTCTTTTTCAGACTGCTGCAGCCGGCACGGGTGGCCGCCGCTAATGGAGGTACTGCTATGTATTCTATGCACAGATATGAATTCAGCAGCCCACATGCCTCGAACTGAATATGCTACTTACCAGTATGCATCTGTTCTTGGCATGTAGGGCTGCTGACATTCATATCGCCCACCCTCCTCCCCGGCGCCTGTCGCGGCTGCAGCTCTCAGAATTACTGTATAGCATGGTCATCACTTACTGTATCTACTCCATCACTGCCACAATGGCGAAAAACAATCTAAGGATGGAGAGGATGCCCATGCGCACTGTGGTCCAGGGGAGGAGTCACCTATCTTGTGATACTTGGAAGACTCTTCCAGGACAACAACGTGCAAACATCCGGACCCAACACTAGGCGGCGATCTATGCACAGATATGAATGTCAGCAGCCCTACATGCCAAGAACAGATGCATACTGGTAAGTAGCATATTCAATTTTAGGGGCGTTACAGGTAGGTGAAGGGCAGGGACCAGTGGGTCCCTGTCCTGGGGTGGGTACACCCCCTATCCTGCCTCTCTCCTGTGGGAGGGGGGGCAGTAGCCTAATCCTGATTGGGCAGGGTTGCCCATCTTCAAGATGGCGAGAGCCCAGAGATGTGCTTCACCTCGCCTCCCCCACCTGAGGGGTGGGGTTGGCAGGCTGGCACATCCCCTGTCCTTATTTGGGGTTTCCGGCCAAGCTTCCCGACAGAGTGGAGGGTTGCAGTGGCCTGGGGAAGCTCACAGAGGCGGCATGCCTTTGAAGCTTCCCCCTGCCCATCCTGGGGTAGGAGATTTAGCACCTCGCCCAGGATGTGCATTGTTGCTGATCCAGGAGAGCAGGGGCTCTCCTACCCAGGGGTCCAGCAGCATGTCTGCCGTGTGGCAGCCTCAGAACAGACGTGGATTGTAGGTTAGGATTCAGGGGGCCTCTCTAAGATGCCCTCTGTGGTGCTTGGTACATTAAATCCCACACTGGCATCAGTGTGGGTTTAATGTGCTGAGCAGTTTGATGCCAAACTTCTCAGTCTTCAGTGCTGCCATTATGGTGCTGTGGAGTTCGTGTTTGACAAGCTGCCAGCACCATGTACTCTTAGATGGCAGCACTGCACTTACAGGACCCAGGAATGGACCTGGGTACTGTAGGGGCACAGGGCCTCTGCCTCTGTGCCCACACCACTGGCATAGGGCACCCAGCTAGAGGGGTGGCTGATGTATGCCAGGGCAGTGTAGGTTGTGGGCATGGCACACAGGGATGTGTGCCATGTCGACTTTGTTTTGTCTTGTACCCAGACACTCAGCCTACAAGAGCAGTGTGTGTGTTAGGGTACAGGGCCTCTAAGGGTGGCACAATGAGTGCTGCAGCCCTTAGAGGCCTTCTCTGGTCACAAGGCCCTGGGTACCTAGGGTACCTTACTTTGATAGCTTTATTTCGGTCAGATGACCATAAAAGCACAGGTAAAATATATACAAGCATAAAATACATAAATAATTCAGAATTTGAGATAAAAAGTTATTAAACAGCAATTATCAAAGTGAAAACAATCAAAAGTACAATATACATATTCAATCTCTGGTAAGAGGTAAAAACATTTATAGGGGTCCTAACGCCTTTAAAAACCGGTTGCGCGTGTGCCAAACATTGGTCAAAATTTTTGCCAATGCGAAAACAATTGGGCCAGAGAGATCAGTTTTTAAGATTCTGTACATTGGTGCGTATTCCCTACAACCCATGTTCCTTATCAAGGGGAGGAGCCAGTATTTACGTGCTATTTTATAGGCAGGGCAGAAGAAAACCACGTGCAAATCAGTTTCTTCCATGGCGTCACAAGCCGGACACTGCTTTAGGGTGGGACCCGATGACCAGGTACTTGTGAAAAATCTGAACGGCAATGTGCCGTATCTCCATTGGAGGAACAGCTTCCTGGTGAGTACGGGGGAGATGGAATCCAACACCCTCTCCAGTCTATAGACATCCTTGCTCTGCATGAACACAGAAGCTAGGGATCCTTCTGCCTGGGTAGCTTGAGCCCTGTCTAGTTTATATTCATGGTAAACCTTAGCCAGGGACCTTTTGGATATTTTCGGTGCGGCTCTCGCCGGGTCATTCCATAGGTCGGGGAGTCCTATTCCCACACAAATGGCTTGGATGTTTTTGACCCAGGGAATACTGAGCGCCATTGGTTCTTTCAAAAGTTCAGCCAATTCCGCCCTGTATTCTACGAGATCAATACTGCTCCACAGCCTACGCCAAAGTGCTAGAGGTCTCAGGCTTATTTCGTCAGCTAATGGTCGGAGGCCCAGATCTAGCCTCAAGGGGAGGAGCGGAGTACTGGGAGGAAGTGCGGCTATCTGTCTGATAAACTTGTTTTCCACTAATGACAGACTCTTACAAGATGTGTGGCCCCATATTTCCGCCCCATACATTATTGCTCCCCGAGCCTGGGCTTTATATATCTGGATCAATGCCCCCAATGGACGATATGATGAACCATTCATCATACGAGCAATACCCCCAGTGATCTGCGTGAGTTTGAGGCTTGCCCTGCTCTGGTGGGATCCCCAAGTCATGGTCTCGTTAATAGTCACACCAAGGTATTCAAAAGTAGTCACTCTCTCCAGCCGTCCAACACCCAATTGCGGATCTAGGCGAAGTTTTTGCCTCGGGTTCAGAACCATATATTTGGTTTTTGCCGCGTTAATTTCGAGCCCCCTATCGTTACAGAAGGCCACGAAGGAGTCAAGAATCCTCTGAATACCCATAGGGGTTTTGGATAGCAGCAGGGTGTCGTCCGCAAACATAATTGCGGGCACCCTGCTGCCATTCAATTTCGGGGCGTCAGTGTATTCAGTGGCATTCAAATGGGCGATTACCCCGTTGACAAAGAGGCAGAACAGGGTCGGTGCCAATACACAGCCCTGCCTTACCCCCCGGTCAACGGGGAATCTGTCGGTCAGTTCCCCCTCCCTCCCACACCTCACTCGGGCATAGTTGTTGTGATGCAATCTCTGTAAGATCAAGAGGATGTCCGGGGGGACGCCCATCTCTGCCAAGATGCTCCAAAGTTTCCCCCGGGGCACCAAATCAAAAGCGGCCCGTAAGTCCACAAAAATTGTGTACAAACTTCCGCCCTCGATTTTTGCTACCCGCCAGTAGACCAGATTCAATCTAAAAACCTGGTCCACTGTGGATACCCCCTCCTGAATCCCGCCTGGTAAGGGCTAAGGGCTCCCACCTCCTCAATCCAGTCCTGTAGCCTATTCAACATCACCCTACCAAACAGCTTCTGCGTCACGTCTATCAAGCTGATTGGTCTATAGTTGGCTGGGAGGAGAGGTGAGCCCTTTTTAAAGATGGGGACCACCTCAGCCCCCAGCCAAGTACTAGGGATCTCCATACCACCAATAACTCCATTGAAGAGGGCGGTAAGATAAGGGGCCCATACAACAGGTTCCTGCTTAAACATATCCCCTGGTAGTCCGTCCAGTCCCGGCGCCTTTCCAGGGGCAAGTCCTGAAATGGCAGCAATCACTTCGCCGAGCGTTATCAGCTCCCCTTCATAGACCGGGAAGTCTACCGCATCAGCAACAGGGGATTCTTCCGCGTCAGGGCTATATAGAGTCTGAAAGTGAGCCTGCCATACCCCAGGAGCAATATTCGGCTCTAGTGCCGATTTTAAGTTCCCCGACCCCCCATTCACAATCCTCCAGAACAACCGATGGTCTTGGGTTGCTAGTGCCTTAGTGAGTTTTTCCCACTGTTCTTCCTCCCATTCTGCCTTAGCGTGGGCAGTGAGTTTCTTATAAACTCGCCTGCTTTGTTTTAGAGTATCCCCACCAAGACCCTCCTTGATTAGTTTGAGGAGCTCTGTTTTTGCCCTTCTGCAGGCCAGGTTATACCATAGTGTTTTTCCTGGACGCCCCCTTTTGCCTTTCGCGGGCTACAAGTGAGATGGGGTCCCGCAGCTTTTATAAGTTCCTCATGGGCTTTGAATAATTTACCCTGGGAGTCTTTGTTGAATGGTTCGGCGTCCAAGCAACCCACAGTTTCCAAAATGGGAATTATCCCATCATAGAGCCTAGGGAGTTTATTCTTGCTCGTGGCCAAGTGCTCCCACCTGATCCTTCTGCGGTTGTTGTCAAGGAGAAGTACAGGGGTATTTTCTACCACATTATTCAGAGGAGCTTGGGGGCCAGGATGGACAAGGTCGAGCTCAAGTGCATTATGGTCACTATCGGACCTTTCCATCACCCTGAAGTCCTGGATTGTCGGCCACTTCACTATTTGGGCCAAGACATAATCCAGGCGGGACTCTCTACCCAGCCTGTTGTAGGTGGTTTTACTGGGTATGTCAGATTTTATTCGCCCATTACAAGCTCTGAGTCCAAACTTCAGGGTGAGGGCTGTAATTTGCACCGCTAAAGGGGTCCATGCCTTTGGAGGTGGGGCTTCCACCATAGGGACTGCCCATTTAGCTTCTTCATCAGATGATAACCCATCCAATAGACCAGGGAGTGGCTCAAAGTGAGAATTAAAATCCCCTCCCACGACATAATATGAGTCACTCGATAGGTCAGTTAGAAAATTGGAGAGTTCATCTATGGTCGGCGATTCCTTTGCATTCCCCATTGGCCTGGAATAAATGTTAATAAACACCAGTTTAACTCGGTTGGGCCATAATAGAGAAATTGCAAGGATGTCCTCAGAGTTGGTCGGCATCCGAGTTGCCACACAGCCCAAATGGGATGCAACCCAAGTCATGAGTCCTCCTGACGGCCGGCCTTTGCCCTCCCATCTCGCTGGAATGAAGAATGACATGTAGCCTTGATGGCCATGTTCCTCTCTGGCCCAGGTCTCCTGGAACATACATATGTCCCCCGACTCGATGTAATTTGCCCAGTCCGAGTCCTCCAGTTTGTTAGCGAGGCCAGCGATATTCCAACAGATTAGCCTCATAAATCCAGGGGTGTTAGGTGCCGGACCAGGAGAATTAAAAAGTGAAATTCCGGGCTCCACTGAAATCGGGGGTTCTAACGTACTACTAACAGTAGGGGCCGGTAGATCAAAAAGTCTACTGCGGACATTCTCCACCAGTAATGGGTCAATCGGAGTTCCAAAGGCATTGGGGACATTATGGGCCAATAAATTGTCCAAGACCGCCAAATTGTTCAGTGGCCCATCCAATTTAACAGCAGTCGGGGTAGGTAGCTTGGGAGAACTGCAAACACCACAATCCAAAGCCATTGGCTTGTGACTAGAGAGTCAATCAACCCCATCCAAACTGTTCAGGCAATTAAAGCGATTAAAATGGAAGTAGGGCCTGTCCTGCACTTGAAGACTTGGACGTTGTGCATGATCCTTGTGTCTGTCTCTGTTCCACCCTCAACCACTCATCTTGTGTCGGAATGTGATGCATATGGGTAGGGGGGAAAAAAAAGGATACTGGCATGGTCTGGATAGTAGAGTCCAGTGACCTATTTATTCCTTTGCAAATGTGCCGCACAGTGCCCGGGTCCTTAAAGCTTGTCAGGATACAGTCCCCTATTATTGATTTCCTAGTTTTACCTAACCAGGGGACCCTTCTTACCATAATAATCTCATTGTTAAAATGGGACGGTAAGGGTCGATTCCAATTTAGCCATTTAATGACCTTGTATTTTAGTGATTGGTAATCTTCGTTCTCCCCTAGTCTTAAGCGGGGGACGCCTGCTAGGACCACCGTTAGACTATTAGCCTCTGGCGGCAAGTCTGGTCTCCGTGGACTTGGAGCCGGCCGACCCGGGGAGGGTAGAGGGATACCACCAACTTCTAGATTGCCGTCAATAGTCCCCGAATGGGAACTTTGAGGGGCAGAGTACATTGTCTCTCTGGGCCTATTAGATACATTGCAGCGCGGTGCCTGATCTAAGACAGCCATTAATGGTTGCAAAGGAGGGGCAGTAGTCGCACTCTGGGGGGAGACTTTGTTGTTGCCCTTTGTAATTCCTTTTTTAGTAAGGTTTCCTGCGGAGGGATGAGGTCCCGTGTTATTGGATTGCTTACTAACTAAGGTGTTCAGATTAGTAAGAGATGTTTCCAATAAAGTAAGCCTGCTCTCTACTTTTATCAAACTATCGCTAATGGGCTGTAGAAGAGAACGCAGTAGCGATTCTAGGCTCCCTATAGCTGTAGAAGGATTAAGTGTGTCAGCCACTGGGACATTTAGAATAGTAGCTCTAGTTGGACTAGGGGCCTTTGAGAGAAGAGCAGTGGGGACAATCTTATTATCCCTCCCAGGTTGGGGTACAAGTGTGTGTTTTTTGCCGAAATCTAGATGTGACGGTTTGGCTTTCCCCCTGCCCCCCATTGACTTTTTACTGCGTTTACTCGGTGGGGGCCTGTGCAACTCTACCTCAACTCTTTGTTTAGGCTTGCTTTTCTTAGCTGCATGCGGAGGTGGGGTTTGAGTAACCAGATTAACAGGAGTAGGACAAATCCCAGAAGGGGTTATATCTAGGAGTTTTCCAGGGACCAGCTCAGGGGAAGTGGGGATGTCCCGCAGTAAGAGAGGGAAGTCCTCAGGGGTCAGAGGTTTTAGACTAAGTGGGGGCGTGCCATCCTCTTGGGTAATGGGATACGGGATGATCTCTGGCAGGGGCGTATTCTTCATGGAATCAATGGAGCGCCGCCGCTCGGCCCTGCGTTTCTCCAAAGAGTTTTCCTTACCTACATCTTCTTTGGTAGGTTTGAAGTACTTGTCCAACGTCCCTGCATTGCAGCCCCCTTCCCTGGCAGTAGGTTTGCCAGGTCCTGGAGAGGGCATCCTCCTGGACTGGTTGAGTTTAGGAAGAAAGGGGTATGGCCCAGCCCGGCCTCCTTTGGCCCCTGGCGGCCACAGACGGCCCGCCCTTTGCCCGGGCTTAGCCCGGCGCGTCCCGCACGCGTCCCGCGAAGCGGGTCCCTCTGTGCTTTTATGCGCCTCCTGGCGCTTGGTCCGCGTCACCACGTCGCGCCGCCGCTGAGGCTTCCGGGAATTGCAGTCCCGGGGCGGCGACGCGGAAGATGCTGGTGACCGTTTGACCCTTGGCGGTGGCGGCAATGGCGTAGCGTGGCGTGGCTCCGCAGGTAAGTTAGTAGTTAGGCTGCTGCAGCCCTTAGAGGCCTTCTCTGGTCACAAGGCCCTGGGTACCTAGGGTACCATTTACCAGGGGCTGACATGTGGCCAGGGTTTGCCAATTTGGGTTTTGGCTGTTAGGCAGTTTTTAGGGAAGGAACACAGGCCCTAGGCACCTGATTGGCAGGAACCCAGGGCACAACAAGGAAAAGTGCATCAGCTATTAGGCAAAAAAAGGGTGGGGGGGGGGTACTGCAACAGAACCCACTTTCTTACATCTCTCTACAGCCTTTCCCCTCGCTGTGGAATATGATTTCGGAGCCTATAGGAAAGTGTAGGTTTGTTCACCATATGGATAACACATGCCTTTAAAATATGAACTCGCCAGTTGTAACCTGAGGGTCATACGTTTGTGTAGTAGCACCAGAGAGCTTGATTTTTCTCACCCCTTTCCCTTCCCGTCATATACGCTTTTTCTATTTTGAGAATCGGGCTATTGAGGGTATTTTCAACAATGTAATACAAGCTTGGTTCAGAAAGGTTGCTGTGAACCAGGAGGTGTTTGGTCATGAAAGAAAAGTCCATACAAAATAATCATTGAAAGTAAAACCAGATTTAAATGTTTTCTAAACAAAGAAGCGTTGCACACCAAACAGCAATGTGATAAAAAATACATTGCTGTCGACCGGAGAAGAACGTATGGGTAAATAGATAAGCAAGTGTTCTTTTACCAGGATGCAAAGACCATGGGGAGTCTGATAGCTCACTTGTCTTGAAGCTGGTGTTTCTCTCCTTTGAGCTTTTCATGTGGTAAGTGCAGAGAGATCTCAGTGCTCTTTTCAGAGACGTGCTCATACTGCAAGCATGGAGCCTAGATGTTCTCCTGAATAGTAGTCTCAAAGCATCAATCTGAGCTTGGAAAGTTGGACTTAACAGAAGGCCCTGATGGCAAAGTCTTGTTATGGCAGCCATTCTCTATTAGGCAACTAGCCTTTAGAGTAAAGTAAGCATTTATTTAATGTCATTCATGTTTTTATGTTACACAAGAAAACCTTGTGAATTCTGTTATCTTTTTCCTCCTGCAGTGGTATCCCTAATGTACACTTGTTGGTATGGTATGTAATGTTAAGGAAAGGGAGACTTTTCCCAATTTGATAGATTGCTATCCACTGCTACCAGCATGCCAAGTGTGCAGAGGGCATGCATATTTATTTGTATTCGTTAATTTAATAAATATGGGTTGCGCGGATTGCTGATTTTGGAGATCATGATGGGGCATTACTAGCAGCTTTGGTAAGCGGCTTTCTCAATTTATCATAGCACTGTGACCCCTGCTACCTTGCATTCAGTCTCAGTGGGCTTAGATTTCAAGTCATTGGACAGGCATGTTCTTTACCAGTTTTGGTCGACAAGACTTTAGAATACCTGGATGGGGTAGAATCAACACTGCATTAGACCACAGTTGCTTCACTGACTTACTAGGAAGCTAATCTGGGGAAACTTAGTCCAGGATCTTTGGTTTCCGCTCGGAGTAAACGGAATTCAAGGTAAACATCAGGAGCTCAATCACCAAGGTAGGTCTGCAGATTTTGTGATCATGCTGAAACAGAAGACAGTGCTATTACAGAAAGACTCCACAACAGGAGTGGTGTCCCCTCTAGTTACACCCATCAGCTGTGATACTGACCGATTTCTAATATGTGGAATTGATGATTCAGCATCTGAGCATGTATAACATGCATACGTTTCACAGGACTAAACAAGTGGAAGCTTCGTGTATTTCGGTTCCTCATTTTTCACCTTTTAGAAAGTGGCTGTTGATCTTTTTGCTCCAGAGAGAAACAAAAGTTCCATCTTTATGCATACAGATGGCCAAGTTGCGATATCTTGAGCATACACTGGTGGCAAAATGGTACTAGTTATCTAGCACAGTTTTCCACTGATACCAATACCTCGAAGGACTTTCAGGATTGTGCAATATACAACGCTCTTAATTAGGAGATGCAAATGTGCGTGAGACTTCCCCGAAGGCAGTATTTGTTGTCCAGGTTTAAAAGCAGTATTTACCACCACAGCCTGAATGACATCTTCTCTCCTGAAGTATTATGCAAATGTATGAATTGGTAGTAGGACCACATGAATATCCTTAAGGAAACTCTTAGCCCACCTGCTAAGCTGCACTACTGCAGGAAGCGGCAGCAAATTGTCATATTGTGCTTATATGATCAGTATGACCCATTGCAATATCTGTGCCAAACAGCAGTTCCATATTTATGACATCGGCCAACTCAAGTCTGTAAAATATGTCTTTAGACTTTGTCTCTGGTGCCACCTGGTCAGATTTCTTCCTTTTAGCTACCAGTCAGTCACTATTTCTTTGAAGGATTTCAAAGAGATTCCTCTCCAGTTTGCAGTCCTGCACATGCTAGGTGTGAAGTGTGGCTTTTGTGATTCCTGTGAAAATCCCTCACTGGAGAACTGTTACAGGGAAGTAAATTTGACATATTATTTCAGCAATCTTTTACCACTCACACCACCATTAAGATATTAAAAGTTACCACTGAATAGTAAGCGTGTTGTATTTGAATATGTAATAAAAGCTTGCCTCCAACAAAAAATGTTTTTATCCATTGGCTTGCATCCTGTTGGTGTTCTAGATTTGCATGTCAGACTTGCACCATGTTGGGCAGCAGCAGAAGAACACATCAGATGACATTTTATACACACTTTTATGGGCACACAAACATTTGGCTTTATGGTGCAAAAGCAAGTCCATATTCCAATATGTTGCAGGTTTCAGGGTGACGCAGGGTCAACTATTCAGGCCATGCCTGAGCACAAGAAAGACTTCATACTTTCTGGACCCAACACTAATTTGCAATGGTGTGCACAGCATGTTATTCTGCAATAGAATAACGTTTCAAACTGATGATTACAATTAAGTAATGTTTCTTTCCTACAAGTGTGTGCACTGAATGGAAATACTATTGACTTTACCATAGTACCTTGCCAAGTATTTTTCTTTATGTACCGTTTTAGGTACTTAAGTCATAGAACTTTTTAAAATTAAAAATTACTTGTTTATTTTTCTCACTTGTAACAATTGTAACTAATTCCCTGCTTTCTCCCCTTTACCTACAGAAATTTGTGCAGTGTCTAGAATTTCAAAGAAAGAAATTGGACGGTGCTTTAAGCTGATTCTAAAGGCACTGGAAACTAGTGTGGATTTGATTACAACCGGGGACTTCATGTCAAGATTTTGTTCCAACTTGGGCCTTCCTAAGCAAGTACAGATGGCAGCTACACACATTGCACGGAAAGCTGTGGAACTGGACTTAGTTCCTGGTAGGAGCCCTATTTCTGTGGCAGCAGCAGCTATTTATATGGCTTCACAAGCATCAGCAGAGAAAAGGACACAAAAAGGTATGTAGGAAGCAACAGTTTATTAAAACATGAGGTCACTTTCTCTCGGCGAAGAGTGGTTTTGTGTGAACTTTTTAAATGATCTAATGTCTGACAAACTATCATATTTGTCTCATTGTGTGAGGCTTGGGCTGCTCTAAGGTGATACTTGAAAAACTGTTCCTGTGAAAGTAGCATGTTTGACTTCCCCCATTTACTCTTGGTCCAGCAAAGAACAGTTAGTACTTTGATGTAATTGTCTATGGTTGCTAATTTGCTTAGACTTCAGGTCTCTTGTATATGGTTTCTTCATTATCCACACCGAGTGAAGGGCTTGAATACATGTTACTGTTTTTGCAACTCTGGCCCAACTGATGAATGGAAAGTCATGGTGAGCTTTTTGCTTGGGGAGCCCGGAGTTTTTACGCATTCACAGCGCATATCATGTGGAGTGTATGGCAAAAGTACCTTGCCTGTGTGTTTGCATATTCCCATCTGTTCATCTCTGCACACTTAGTACGGTTCCTTTCTAGTACTCTGAAGCTGGCGTTTTGTGACTAAGATCTAGAGGGATATTGGTTGATTCTTGTACTTAGCAGAGATTACTCTATTCCCATCTGCAGACGTGTGGCCATACCTATCTGTTCCCAGTCAGTGGCAAAGTGGTCCAATATTTGAACTGAACATCTGGAGTCTTTTTTCAACTGGTTGCTGTGTTAACTGAAATTTACTTTATTGCCTTTAGGACATTCCCTCAGTTTTTCAGCTGTCATTCAGAGATTTGCAGCTGCAGCCATTTCAGCAGCAACCCTACCGATGTGGTTCTCTTTTTTTCTAGAACGAGCTACAACTTCTCATAGTAACCAGAAATCCTTCCATTAGAAGACGACCAGGACTAGGAAGGGCTTCAAGCCGTAGGTTGCACTGTACTGGGTCTTAATTCTACATTAGTAACACCAGACCAGGGGGTATGCTTATCTCTGGAGGAGTGTTACGGTGAGAATGGTTGATTACATTGCAAGGTTAGTCAGTGAAAATGGGCTTGGCATTGGGAATGATGCCCTTATCCTGCCAGCCCAGACAGAAACTAAAATGGGTCAGGCAGAGAATTTTGGGAGACAACTTTGTGCAAGAGAAGGGTATTCTAAGCATATAACCGTCCTGAGTCATTTGTGTGCAAGATAATAGATCCTGAAGGTTTTTTGCAAGATCTAGCTCTATAGATAATGCTGATAGATTTGAATTCTATATTGTATTAGACAAGGAGATTACCGAAAGCTGGATTGCTTGACTTAATGCCTAGAATGTCAAGGGTTTTTGTTTCATATCACTTGTAATAGCTCCAGAAATGTTATGCATGCCTATATTCATTTCATTTATATTGCCCAGCTGGTATGGTGTTTCTATGTGTGATTTAAGTGGCAGCATCGTAAGAACCCAGGAACAAGTCTGTGTTCATTACTAGTTCTGCCTCTACATTCAGATAGCCACCTCCTACCTGCTTTTTGCGCTCCTCTAGGCTAACTTCCTATTCCCCTCTTCCTGCCTGGCTCCATTTCCCTAAAGCCTCTTAGTCCACAATCTCTTTATCTCTATCCATAGTGGTGTGTGTTTTTCACTCATTAGGAGTTTATTAATTCACCTTTCAGCTGTCCACACCACCGTCTTGGAGATAAAAACCTCAACCAACAGATTCCTCATCTAGAAGAATCTCCAGTTGTCAAGCTGGATGTTGAAAGCAGTTGAGCAATTCATCATCCAGCGCTAAATAAGAAAAATGCTGTGCTTTCCACAGATTCGCCAAACATCACAGTTAAAAGTTACAAACCAGCTCCATAAAGGTGCCTTTATGTCCATGATGTCAGTCTGTTTTTCATAGACCTCAGAATCCAGAACTTGAGAGCCATCAATTCAGTGCATTTTATACCTTGTTTTCCCAAAACCAACTCTGAAAAGTTCCAGCTGCTTCCATCAACTGCTGATTCGGCCATCTGAAAACCTGCCACCTTTCCTCTAAAATTTTCCTAGAATTAAACTTTTTATATGTAATTCTGTTAGCATAGTCTTCCCCCGTTTTAGTGGCATTTTTGGACTACATGTTTGACTTATGCTGTGTACCGTTGTAGGAAGCTGGCTCTGTATATACTATACCAAAGTCAGGTATAGTGTGCCCAGTCCAGTGGAACCCAAAAGGTAGGCAGAGGTAAAGCAGCTAGCACCTAACTCTCTGTGTGGTAGTGTGGTCGAGCAGTAAGGCTTTATCCGTGGACAATGTTAAGCATTTGTTGTACACACTCAGCAAATGAATTCACACACTCAGACTGAATTTCAGACCAATTGTTTTTGTATAAAATTTTCTTTTAGTTATTTTATTTCCTAGAATCAAGCAGGCCTGGCATAGGTAAGTGATCAGTACTTTGCAGTACATATACAGTTTGTAACACAGTTTGGATTGTAAATGTACTTTGATTTGATTACAGAATACAGTACTTACACTTTGTATAGGATTTTGAGCAAAATTACAGGCAAGTTACTTTTGAGGTTACTCTTCTTACACAGTGTAGTATACCTGGATACTACACTGGGACATTTCCTGTAAACAGGTAGGTAAAATCGTTTTTGTTAGTACAATTTTAAAGAATTTCTTTAGGTTTTCAAACTCAACACTTCGAAACGTTTCCAAGAAAAACTGTCAATGTTATCCTATGGAGGAAAATAGTGTTATCGGTTTTAGGGTAAGTATTCAGTAGTGGGAGTTGAGGTTCTGGGGTCGACTCTGGGTCCCCCAGGGTCAGGGATGCACTCTTGTTACACCCTCAGCGGCACTATGGCGGCCAGGTGCAGAGTGCTGAGGCCCAAGGTTATCCAATGGGGGATAAGGGGTCTCCAGTTGGTGGCTGCTGATGAGCTGGCCACTAGGTTGTGGGAGCAAAGCTCCTGGACTTTAGCTCAGGGCAAATGGGGAAACAAAGGAGCACCAAAGCTGCACCCTCAGCAGCACTAGAGTGTCCGGGTGCAGGGTGCTGTTTCGACGTTGGGCGCCATGTTTGCAATGGGGAACCTCCGTTTGCAAAGCCACTGCAGGCTCAAGGAAGAAGGTCTTCTGGGTGCGACCACCACTTCGAGAGGTGAATTGGGATGCTGGGGGTTGGTTAGACACCGTGGGTTGGGCCACCCAAGGCCGTGGGGCGTCTGGTACAAGGGTGCCTTTTAGGGTTGGATCTTCTTTCCAGCTCCTGGTCGTGGTTTGGGAATCTTCTGGTTTGAGGCTGCAGGTGTCGGCTCGAGACTTGAGGCAGATTAGGGGTCGCCGGATCTCTGGTCAGGATCGCCGGTGAGACCTTCTGTTGGTGTTGGGCCACTCAAACTTGGGCCGTGGATGTCTGGTGAAGTGGTGCAGACCTCCAGATCCTTGCGGAACTAGAGTCTGTTTGAAAAAATCCGGCATTCACGGGAGACAGTGTTTGTGGTTGAAGGCAAGCAGGTCCTCTGGGGTTTTCGAGGTTGCTGGCTGCAGGACACATCTGGATTTTGCTGGAGCAGGTTTGAGGTGGAGACAGGCCAGTAGGGCTGGGGCCAAGTCAGTGGGCGTCGTCTTCCTGTTAGCTTCGGCACGGCTGTTCGGTCTGTCTCCTTTTCTTGTTGCAGGTTCTTGTCTGAGGAAGCAAGGCTCATGGGTGCCCCTAAATACTAGATTTAGGGGCGGTACAGGTATGTAAAAGGGTGGGACCAATGGGTCCCTTCCCTGGGATGGGTACACCCCCTATTATGTGGGAGGGGGGCATAAGCCTTTCCCTAGTTGACGGAGTGTGGGCACACCTCTCTTCCTCACTTGTTTTTCCCGCCGGTTCTCCCACCCAAAGTGGATTTCAGAGCCAGTGGGGACCAATTGCTGAAAGCAGCAAGTGGCCTGGGGAAGCTCACAAAGGCGGCAAGCCTTTGAAGCTTCCCCTTCGTGGACCCTGCCTATCCTGGGGAGGAGGCTTGGCACCTCGACCAAGGATGTACATTGTTTCAGACCCGAGGGCAGCAGGCTCTCGACCCAGAAACATGTCTGGTGGTGGCATCTGAATGCATCCAATGAGCCTGGACACTAGTGGTAGGTTAGTTTTCAGGGCGCATCTCTAAGATGCCCTCTGTGTGCATTTTTCATGAAATCCCACACTGGCATCAGTGTCGGTTTAATGTGCTGAGAAGTTTGATACCAACTTTTCGGTGTAGCCATTATGGTGCTGTGTAGTTTGTAATGACAAATTCCCAGCACCATATACTTTAAATGGCAGCACTGCACCTCCAATGTCTAAAAATGGACTTGGACACTGTAGGGGCACACAGGGTTGTGTGCCATGGCAACTCTTCACTTTGTTCTGCACCAAAAAACGCAGCCTGCAAAGGCAGTGTGTGCGTGTGAAGGTACAGGACCTCTAAGGGTGGCACAATTAGTGCTGCAGCCCTTAGAGGCCTTCTCTGGTGACAGTGCCCTGGGTACATGTGGTACCATTTAACAGGGGCTGACCTGTGGCTAGAGATGCCAATTGGGTTTAGGCTTCAATGCAGTTTTAGGAAAAGAAGCTGGGTACCTGGTTAGCAGGAGCCCATGGTACACTCAGTCAAGGCACATCAGCAATAAGTGGGGGCAACCATGCAGAAAGAGGGCACTTTATCACAACCATGGCCTGATGAACAGACCTCTACCACATGTTTCTTCTAAAAATGTTGTGCTTTTGCTATCTTGGTACAACCCTCACCACTCTGGTCTTGCCTGAATGGGACTAAATCTAGCTACAGGAAGTATTAAAATATTAATAACTAGTCAGTTGTTATTTAAACTCATAAAGACGAAACTGTTTAATATACCCGGGAGCAGAATATTCTTTCTCCTGCATTGGAGGTTTCATAGATTCACATGCTTGGATCATTCCCCATCGTCAAAGTGGGAGTCCTGCGGTACATTAAAAGCAGTAAGTAGTGACTTGAACATTGAAGCTAATGGAGAAACATTCACTTTAATATCTCTTCCTAGTCATTAGGAATGGTCCAAAGTCCAGCCAATCACCCTCCAGAACCCTCTCCACAGAGGCTCCAGGCTCTCAATTTTTCTTCCGCACGTCGTGTGAAGATAGTCTCCCTGAGCTCTGCTCAGTACTTTTCTTTTTTGGCCTATTGGTCAATTTGTTTCTTCAGAACAGAAGGTCTTTGACTAAGAGATCTCTATTTAGGCACTGACACACCTTTGGGAAGCTCAGACTGCACCCAGATCCCTACAAAAAGTGAATTTTCTGTCTTTACCCTGACCACCAGGTGAGACTCTAAAATCTGCAGGACTTTCTCTTAGAAAACTTTGAGAGATAGAGAGGGACGGCTTCTTCTGTGGCTGTAGAAGTTAAAAACCAATGACAATCCTTTGTATGATGAGTGATTCCTCCCTCAAGACTAGTGATGTGGAAATTGTCTCCCCGAAGGCTGCAAAGGTGCAAAAAAAGGCAGCATCATTCATTGAAACCTGATGATCAGCCCTCCTCTTACAGAAGAGAGTCTGCCTCTCTTTACGCCTTCTACTACCTCCTGTAAGGTAAAAACAACGTCCAGGTCTTTACCGGAGACAATTTCATCACCTCAGAAAGATGCACTGTCTAAGACGTCGACGCCCTCGTCGGCAAAAGCTTCTGTCGCTCCTACTCCTATGACGACATTGACCTCATCTCCTCAGACTAAACTAATCATGTCTACATCTCAGTCGACCATAGTTTCTGTAAAGGTGCGGTCTTCTACGACGACGCCAACATTGTTTACGAAGACAACGAAAAAAGGTCTGTCATTGAAAGATTCGTTGTCTGCTACATCATCGCCGCTACGATTGTCGGTGCCCTCAAGAAGAAGAATCTCTTGCCGACGGAGCCACCGTTGACGAACCCAATGACTACATCCACAGACTTCCGTCGGCATGTAAGGCATCGACGGAAGAATCGTCGACGAAGGCGCCATCATCGACAGCAACGTCGACGGTTGGCTTGACTTCAACTATTTAGTCGTTGGCTACGCCATCGACGGTCCCTTCATCGACTATCTTGCCTGCAGCACAAGGTAACCGATCTGATTCTACATCGATGAAGGTATACGCAGCCAAGGTAACTGTTCTTTCAACTGCAATTTCCCAGCCTAAGTGAAGATCTTCACAAGAAATAATTTTGCCTTTTCACACTTCCCCCCCCCCCCCCCCCCCCCCCCCCCCCCCCCCCCTACTAAGGTTTCCCCTGTCCTGCAGAAGAACTTTTTGACTACGGGGATGAAGAGGAGGGTGACTCTGATAAAGAGGGCATGTTTTGTGTGGCGCACAGCCCTTCAGACCTCTGGATAAAATGTCAGAGGATGACTGAATATTATTAGTACTCTCATGATACCAACCAAGATAGACAGAGGGAGCAAACTATTGAGATGCCCGTTTACCTAGTGTCAAATCTGCAACAGATGTTGGAAGATTACTACCACAGATTCCCACCATCAGAATCCGCGGCTTCAGTCCCTCAAACTCTGCCAGACCATCTTTGATGGCAGGGTCACCTCCTCTTTCTCCACTGCCTACAACACCGCAACTGCAGGTGCTGGAGCATCACACTACAGACAACGAAATAGCGGAAGGAGAACTGGAAGAAGTATCCCTGCCCAACGAATGGGGCGATTACGAGATGGACGCCATCTCCATCAACTCCACCTCCGATAGATTGGAAGACACAGGAAGTTTTCATACCCTTAAAGAAAGGGCGGCGAAGAGATATCAGCTCCCCATGTCCCCAAACAATCTGATTGTTTCCTATACGATTTTAAAGAACAGGCTAATAGGCCGGTTCGTTCAATCCCCATAGTAGATTTCATATGGGAAGAAGGCCTGAAGGTAATGCGGACACCGGCTTCCATTCCAGCAGTCTTACCTAAGCTGGAGAAGAAATACAAGGCACCTGACAACTCGCCTTCCTGCCTCATCAGGCAGCCAATGCCGGAGTCTGTGATTTCTCAGGCGACTCAACGTCGTGCCATAAATCCTGCTTCACCCCTGTCTGCCCCTCCTGAGAGGGACGGGAGATATCTTGACACCATTGGCAAGAAATGTGTCCACTATGGCAGTAACAAGGGTTAGGGCCGCAAACTCACTTGCAATTTTAGGTAGATATGTCCGACAAATGTGGTTGGACATTTCACCATTTATTGATCTGCTGCCTGAGGACTCGAGGGCAGAAGCAAGAAGAATTCTTAAGGAAGGAGAAGGGATCTCAGTGGAGATAATTGATTGTGCTGTAGACGTTTCGTTGACAAGTTTGTCAGTTGGCTGGGGCTGCAGTATTGAGATGACAGGGATGGCTGAGAGCCATTTCTTTTCGCCTGGAAGTACAAACTAAGGTCATCGATATGCCTTATGATGGCGAATCCGTTTAGCCAACACATGGAGGCTCTGCAGGCGATAAAGGACAGGATACAGCAAAGGCGTTAGACACCCTGAAGTTCGAGGCATGTGGGCTGCTGAATTCATATCTGTGCATAGATCGCCACCTAGTGTTTGGTCCGGATGATTGCACATTGTTGTCCTGGAAGAGTCTTCGAAGTATCACGAGATAGGTGGCTCCTCCCCTGGACTACAGTGGGCATCCTCTCCATCCTTAGATTGTTTTTTTCCGCCATTGGGTTCGGATGTGCTTATCTTAGCTCAAGTTCGGAAACTTTAGTTTAAGGCCAAAAGGCCTTTAGATCTCGTCGGTATTGTTCGCGTTCGGTATCGACCAGTTTATTTTGTGTTTTAGTACCTTCTTCACGCTTTTCGGATCCGCTTCGGTCCGAACATCGATCACCGCTCGACGATGGAATCGAGGACTCCTTTCAAGAGATGTCCTTTATGCCATGCGAAATACCCACACGTCGATGTCCATCCGGTGTGCAACAAATGTCTCTCACCGGATCATGATTAGTCGAAATGTATGGCCTGCGCCCAGTTCTGCTCCAAGAAGACTCTGCGGAATCAACGGGCAGCGAGATTGGAGGCACAGCAATCGGCGCCTGCCCCGGTCAGCATCTTCAGCACCGAGGATGAAGAAGCCGAGAGCGTAGAAGACATAGACTCCAGCCACGCTTCCGAACATGAATCCCGATCGGAAGACGATGATTAGGTGATCTTCGAGGACGAAGACGTCGTCGACGAGGTAGTAGACTACAATGAGGCCCTTGGGGCCGAGGAAGATAGCTCCAGCGAAGAGCTAGGCCAACCCGTCGATACGGAGGCAGAGAGACAAAGTCGTCATAAGGCTCAGGTCGAGGGATCGCCTGCGGGCCTTACCCAAGATCAGTCACACAGTTCTTCGGCCCCGCCTCAAGGCCCGGCCTCGAACATTTCACAGGAGCCATTAATATCGAAGACGACTGGATTTCCTTCAGTGAAACTGAAACCGTCCGTCGCACCGGTTACATCGAAACCGAAAGTGAAACTGGTTGCGATCGGATCGAAGGCCTCGAAGCCCTCCACTCCTTCGACGCCGGCACATGTCATCGGCACCGAACACACCAAAAGAGATTTTGGTGCCGAGCTCACCACGACGGGTTCCGGCGCCGAGCCAAAGAAGAAGGCCCTCGGTCCCCACAAGGCGCCTCGGCCTATGGCACCGAAGATTACGGCCCAACCCACCAAGGTCAAGGTGGTCGATCCGTCTGCTTCGACATCAAAGGGTGCGGCGCCTGCCAAATCATCGGCTCCAAGGAGCGTCGATACCCACCTTCGGATCGACGACCCAAAGACTGGGAATAAATCGGATACCACTTCGACGCCTGCCTCCAAGGTGCCTATCGGTTCCAAAGCGCCATCTGCGTTCACCTTGCAACAGGTCTCAGCGTCGTTGCAATGCATCAGGGACCGGGCAACCCTCCAACCTACGTCGGGTCCCGAAACGCACAAGGCCGCAAAAGCACACTCGGCGCCGGCGCACATCACATTTGGATTGCCGCCGCCCAAGGCACCGAAAATGTTCGAAATTCGGACACGTGTCCACCAAACAGACACTATCCACTAGACAAATCGATATCGAGCCTTCACAGGCACACTTTATCGACGCCGACACTGGTAGGCTGATGCTCCGCAAGTGGAAAATCACACCAGAGAAGGGTTTGGACTCGTACAAGATTCCTTTGAAACAAAAACTGCCGGCAGGTTCCGCACCAGTGCTTCATGAAACCTTTCAACCCTTCCTTAAGGACCCACCTTCTTTTTCTCCTACGCATTCAGAGGCAGACGCCGGAGAGGACTATATAGGGGATGATACCACCTACCCGGTGGATATCGATCCTGATGATCACATGCAAGACCCAGATCAGGCATGGGATGACCCCACTGACCAGGGTAACGCACCAGATACTCCTGACACGCAGCTTTATAATATAAAGACATCTCCCACAGAGGACACTGCTGCCTTTAATGTCCTCATAGAACGGGCTGCTGCCAATCATGGAGTGGAACTCCATTCTGACACTGTAGAGGAAGATTTCTTAGTGGACACGTTCGCCTCCTCTGAGAAAACCGTCAAAACTCTGCCAATGTTGAAGGGAGTTCTGAAACCTGCAAAAGTCATTTTTAAAGAAACAACCAGGGCACGGGTGTTGAACCCCAGAATCGAATAAAAATACAAGCCTGCACCCGGAGACCCTATGTACATTAAGGGTCAGTTACCATTAGACTCCATGGTTGTTGCTAATGCTCGCAAACGAGCACATTCACAAACAACGGGTGATGCTCCTCCCCCCGACAAGGAGTCCAAAGTGCTGGAGACATCAGGCAAAAGGATAGCAGCGCAAGCGGCAAACATCTGGCGCATTGCCAACACCCAGGCACTCCTGGCCCGTTATGATAGGTCACACTATGACACACTAGAATCACTGCTACAACACTTGCCAGATGAATACAAAGAGGCAGCAGAGCTCCTTATCAGAGAGGGACAACTCCTTACAAATGCATCCATCAAATGCGCACTGGATGCAGCCGACACTGCAGCAAGGGCGATCAACACAAGCGTAATGTTGAGGAGGCACGCATGGTTAAGAATCTCAGGCTTCAAACCTGAAATTCAGAACAATATCTTAAATCAACCGGTCAACCCCGACTTTTTATTTGGCCCCGAGGTTGACACTAACCTCGAAAAAATTAAAGACACAAACTGCAAAATCAATGGTCGCTCTGCAGTCGCAGCAGTTTCGGAGTGGCTCCTTTCGTCGCCCCGGGAATAGAGGAGCAGCTAGAGGTCAGGGGTCCCAGCAGCAGTACAATAAAGGGGGTACGCAAAGTACCTATGATAAAAACAATAGAGGTGGATATCGTGGATCCAGCACCAAAGGCAGAGGACGTGGGTACGGCAACACCAGGTCCTCCCCCAAAAACAAACAGTGACTCCTTCTCCCTGCCCCCCGACCACATAACACCTGTCGGGGGGGAGACTCCAACAGTTCCTGTCAGTCTGGAAGTCCATCACCACAGACAGGTGGGTCAGGGAAATTATCCAGTACGGTTACTGTCTAGAATTAACGTCCACTCCACCCAACATACCGCCAAAGCACCGTCCTATGTCCGTAGAGCACTTGGCATTATTGCAGCAGGAAGTACTAAGTATGCTGCAAAAAGGTGCAATAGAAGTCGTGCCCGTAAACCAACAAGGGACAGGGGTGTACTCTCTGTACTTCTTAATCCCAAAAAAGGACGGATCTCTCAGACCTATACTAGACCTGAGACCCCTCAACCACTACATTCTGTCAGACCATTTCCATATGCTCACCCTACAGCAGGTTCTACCGTTTCAGTCAGGGAGACTTCCTAGCCACACTGGATTTGAAAGATGCGTATTTCCACATACCCATACACCCATTGCACAGAAAATATCTCGGGTTCACTATTCAGGATCACCATTATCAGTTCAAAGTTCTCCCCTTCGGAGTAACAACGGCACCCAGGGTCTTTACCAAGTGCCTAGCAACAGTGGCTGCACATCTACGGAGACAGCACATTCACGTCTTCCCTTACCTGGACGACTGGCTTGTTCAGGCAAAGTCAGCCCAGCAATGTGCCAGCCACATGTCCCTCACCATTCACCTACTTCACAGTCTAGGATTCTCACTAAATTACCCAAAATCACATCTTCAACCCGCACACGTATGCCAGTACCTGGGCGCGACCATAAACACTCTGACAGCCACAGCTCAGCCAAATTTAGTGAGGATCAACAGCATGCAACTGCTGATCACAAAGTTCAAATCTCAACACTCCCTTCCAGCGCGAGTGTTCATGCAGTTGATAGGCATGATGGCCTCCTGCATTTTCATAGTCCCGCACGCGAGACTACATATGCGCCCGCTTCAGGAGTGCTTGGCACGTCAATGGAATCAGGCTCAAGGACAATTAACAGACCTAGTGTTGGTGAGCGGTCGGGCATACAACTCTCTGCATTGGTGGAATCCACAAAACCTTTGCAAGGGCCGACCGTTCCAAGAGCCTGTTCCGCAAATAATACTGACGGCGGACGCCTCTCTCCAGGGATGGGGAGCTAATGTTCTCAATTACACAGTGCCGGGACTATGGACGACACAACAAAAGAAGATGCACATCAACCTTCTGGAACTGATGGCAATCTTCCTAGCCATGAAGGCATTCAAAGTACACTTATGCAACAAAGTCGTGTTGATCCGGACGGACAACATGACTGCCATGTACTACATACAGAAGCAGGGAGGAACACACTCTCCACAGTTGTCTCATCTGGCTCAGAGCATGTGGAAGTGGGCCATTCAAAGGAACATGTTCCTCATGGCGGAACACCTCCCAGGCAAAGACAACCAGATGGCGGATCTGCTCAGCAGACACAGCCACCAAATGCACGAGTGGGAGCTACATCCATCAGTACTCAAACCGTACTTCCAACAGTGGGGTCATCCAGAGATAGACCTATTCGCCACAAGGGAAAACGCAAAATGCCGAAACTTTGCCACCAGGTTCCCGCGTACGCTTTTCCCCCAGCTCCATTAATACCGCTAGTGGCACGCAAACTGCGACAACACTCACTGACACTCATCCTAGTTGCTCCAACATGGGCACGCCAACCATGGTACACCACCTTTCTAGAACTTTCCGTGGTGCCGCATCAAAGGCTGCGGATCACACCCGCACTTTTAACGCAGAACCATGGCGAAATTCAGCACCCAGATCCGCAACAGCTGAACCTGGCAATCTGGCTCCTGAAGTCTTAGTTTGGCTACCTAAACCTGCCACCTGAATGTATGGATATCATCAAGGAGGCCAGAAGACCCACAACCAGAGCTTGCTATGCGGCTAAATGGAAAAGGTTTGTCATTTACTGCAACAACAATGACATTAACCCGCTGGATGCATCCATTCAAAACATCATCTCTTACCTCTTACACTTATACCGATGCAATCTGGCATACAGCTCCATACGTATACATTTAACCGCGATAGCAGCCTATCTTCAAAACAGGCAGCACCTCTCTTTATTCAGAGTGCCTGCCATCAAAGCCTTCTTAGAGGGACTCAAACAAGTGATTCCCCCAAGACACCCACCGGCACCAGTGTGGAACCTCAATGTGGTCCTCACCAGATTAATGGGTCCACCTTTTGAACCTCTCCATTCATGTGAGATTCAATTCCTCACCTGGAAAGTAGCTTTCTTAGTGGCAATCACTTCGTTAAGAAGAGTTAGTGAACTCCAGGCACTAACCATTCAAGAGCCATTCATACAGGTTCACGCAAACAGGGTGGTACTACGTACCAACCCCAGATTCATGCCTAAAGTGATATCGCAGTTCCACATGAATCAGACTATTGAACTGCCTGTTTTCTTTCCAAATTCACAAAATGCCGCAGAGAGAATGCTCCATACACTAGATGTAAAGAGGGCCCTCATGTACTATATAGACAGAACAAAGGATTTTAGGAAAACAAAACAACTTTTCGTTGCCTTTTCTCCACAACACAAGGGCAACGCCATTTCCAAAGCAGGGATAGCCAGATGGATCGTTAAATGTATTCAAATTTGCTATCAAAAAGCTAAACGCACATTAACGATTCCCCCACGAGCCCACTCAACACGAAAGTTAGGGGCGTCCATGGCTTTCCTAGGAAACATTCCTGTACAGGAAATATGTAGAGCAGCCACATGGTCCACTATACATACATTTACCAAACACTAATGTGTAGATGTACACTCAAAACAGCAGGCAGCTGTAAGACAGGCTGTTCTCAAAATTCTTTTTCAGACTGCTGCAGCTGGCACGGGCAGCCACCGCTAATGGAGGGACTGCTATATAATCTATGCACAGATATGAATTCAGCAGCCCACATGCCTCGAACTGAATATGCTACTTACCAGTATGCATCTGTTCTTGGCATGTAGGGCTGCTGACATTCATATCGCCCACCCTCCTCCCGGCGCCTGTAGCGGTTGCAGCACTCAGAATTACTGTATAGCATGGTCATCACTTACTGTATCTACTCCATCACTGCCACAATGGCGAAAAACAATCTAAGGATGGAGAGGATGCCCATGCGCACTGTAGTCCAGGGGAGGAGCCACCTATCTCGTGATACTTCGAAGACTCAGACTCTTCCAGGACAACAATGTGCAATCATCCGGACCCAACACTAGGCGGCGATCTATGCACAGATATGAATGTCAGCAGCCCTACATGCCAAGAACAGATGCATACTGGTAAGTAGCATATTCAATTTAAGCAACCGCCTTTTCCCGGAGCTCGAGGCCACGGCTTATTTTTGTTTCGGGGAGGTTACGACCAATACAAACTGTTTCAGCTGCATATGGGACTATCCCGATACTCACCAGCACATCAGCAGTTGTACAAGCAACCACCTGCTGCCTCCTCCAATCACTATAGAGGAAAGACAGCCTTCAGAGGCAGAGACCCCTCCAAGAAGCAGTGACGAACCCCTGGTGTCAACCACAAATCACACCACGTCTCTAGAAGTTAGTGGGAAGATTTCCTGTTTACTCCCCAAATGGTCTGACAATGAACAGATGAGTCCTAGATATAGTTTCCAACGGTCACACATTGGAATTTAAACAGATTCCTCCAAATTATCCACTTCGAGGACCTTCGCCTTCTCATCTAACAGAACTACTGTCTCAGATAAACATCATGAATCGCAAGGGAGCAATCGAAGTGGTACCAAGTTCACAACAAAGGGCAGAATTTTATTCAAACTTCTTCCTCATAAGAAAGAAATTTGGAGAATGGCATCCCATCTTGGACAATCTGTCACCTTAACAAATTCCTAAAAAAACAAACCTTTTGTATGTTATCTCTTCTGGAGGTGCTTCAATTTGTGAATCAAGGAGATCACATGACTACCTTCAATTTTCAAAACACCTATTTCCACATCCCCATTCACCCCACACAGGAAATTTATACGCTTCAAAGTGGCTGACTCAGACTATCAATTCAGGGTCCTGCCCTTTGTCCTTCGTTCGGCACCTCGAGCGTTCACCAAGGTTCCAGCACCAGTGGCGGCACTCGTCTTCAACAAGCAAGGATTCAAAAATTTTCTTACCTGGACGATTGCCTTATAAAGGTGAACTCCTCCACAGTGGTAAGCAGACAGGAGTTCCTGTCTCTTTTCTAGTCTTTAGGGCTGTCCATCAATGTTCCAAAGTCTCAGCTAATTCCCTCAAAGGTCGGAACGTTTTTAGGATCAACTATAAGCACCCTACAGGCAGAGGCCTTCGCTTCACAGGAAAGGCAAGAAAAGATATGTAGGCTGGCAGCTCTATTTCTCGTAAAAAGTCAATTTCAGTACAAAAGTTCGTCACTACTGGGAATGCTGTCCTCATGCATTCCCCTAATTAGCAACTGCCGTTTGCGCATGAGGTCCCTGCAGGAGGAACTAGACAGTCAGTGGTTACAGATCTCGGGGTCCTTCGAGGATCTAATTCGTGTAACACCACAGATTAGGGATGTACTTCAATGCCACAGGCCGCTCTTTATTGATAGACTCCGCAATATGTAATTACGACAGACTTCTCCTTCGAAGGCTGGGGAGCACATCTGCAAGGTTGTAACAGTCAAGGGCCAATGGGCCAGTCAACAAAGGTCCCTACATATCAATCTGTTGGAACTCAAGGCTATTTTCCTGGTTCTGAAGTCCTTTCTTTCAAAAATGTCAGGAGCATCGGTGTTAATCCGGATGGACAATACTACAACTATGCACTATTTAAACGAACAGAGCGGAACAGGATCGACTGCGCTGTCTCTGCAAGCTCAACAAATATGGGAATGGGTAATTCAACACCAAATAAACCGAACAGCGGAACATGTTCCAGGAGTGGCCAATATTTTTTTTTTTTTTTTTTTTTTTTTTTAAGTTTTATGTAGCGCGAACTATCCGAGCGCTTTACATGAGCACCAGTTTCGTTACAAAAGGACACATTCATTTTTGTTAGGCACGGGGAGATTAAGTGATTTACCCAGAATCACAGGATGTTGAGCGTCGTTGCCGAGACTCAAACCCGGTTCCCCAGCTTCGAGGTTGACCGCTTTAGCCGTAAGGCTACATCCTCTCCCCTATATCCTTGCAGATTCTCTGAGCAGGGCAAGCTCTGTCAGCCACAAGTGGGAACTGCACTAACCAACGTTAGACCGCCTCTTTCAGTTGTGGGGCAAACCAAGTTTAGTTTTATTTTTGACCAGACAGAACCTCAAATGCCGGTCCTTCACCAGCTGGCTACCCCAACGGGGACCGTGGGGAAATGCATTTTTGATCAATGGTCAAAGACCTATGCCTATGCTTTTCCTCCGATTTCGATAATTCCAAGGGTGCTCAGGAAATGAAGAAAGAACCTTGTCGGATACTGCTCATTGCACCCAGATGGCCTCTCCAGGTCGTTTACGGAGTGCCAACCCATTGAGTTACAACCAATACCGAACCTGCTGACTGCAAGTCACGCCAGGTCCGTCATCCAGATCAGACATCTCTTCGATTGTCGGCTTGGCTCCTGATCACAGAGTTTGCTGGGTTAGCCATCCCAGATGATTGTCGGGAAGTCCTGGCTAATGCTCCACTGTTAAAACATACAAACTCAAATGGAAAAGGTTCTGTCACTAGTGCTCAAGCACCAAGGTACATCCTATCCAGTCGCCACCAGAGCAGTTGCATCCTTTTTTCCTCCATTTGGCAAAATCTGGTCTTTCTCAATTGTCCTTAATGGTCTTCCTTGCCGCAGTAATCCAGATTTCGGTGGCATAATGGTTCACAATTGCTTTGCTCTTCAAAAATAATAAAACAATTTCTAAAGGGATTAATTATGATGTTCCCACCAGTAAAGCTTTCACCTCAGCATTGGCACCTCAACATTGCGCTTGCTTAACTCATGAAAGGACCCTTCTGATGGATACATCTGCCAGTGGATTCCTCACCTTGTGAATATCCCCTGCGCCAGCATTCCACGGAATTTTTTCCACAGCTCTCTACGCCGATGTGGACGTCCTAATACGTCGTCTCCGCTCGCGATTCCGTATGACGTCACCAGAGCCATAGGAGAGCCAGGTCTGTGTGATGACTTCAGTTCCCTTTTTTCTGCGCTGTCGACGCATAAGGTTTTCCAGCACTCTCCTGCTACTTTGTAGTCTTGCAGTGGGTTACTGTTTCTGGATTTGCCATGTCTTCGACGAGGAAGTCAGGTTTCAAGCCTTGTAGGGAATGTGGGGGTCACATGTCCATCACAGACCCCCACGAAGATTGTTTATGGTGCCTCTCATCGGACCATGATGTGGACGACTGTTCCAGCTGCAGAAAGATGAATCCCAAGGCCCTGAAAGAGAGGGAAGCTAAGCTTTTCATGGCCAAGGCGAAAAAGGAAAGAAGAGGTAGGAAGAAGCCGAAGTCGTCGACTTCGCACTCTTCAAAGTCGAGGAGGCACAAAAAGAAGAGGAAGCATAGCTCTCGGCGCCGATCGTCGAAGAGTAAGGCTTCAAGGTCACCGTCGCCTCGATGTCGAAGTAAGGAATTCATTTCTCCTTCGCCTTCCCCTTCTCCTCGTGTGTCTCCGGAGAAGACCTCTTCGCCCAAGTTGACTCCGGTGCAGTCTCCGGCACAGTCACCGGCGCCAGTGGACTCCCCAGCTTCCGATGCCGAGCCGGAGCAGGTGGCAGATCTTTCTCCAGTGCCAGGTGAACCTGCGGCTCCAGTTGAGGATACTTCGGCTCCGGCTACTCCTCGACCGGGTGCGGATCAGACGCATTTTCTTAATGCAATGTATGGGGTTTTCCAAAGAGCTGCCTTCCCATCCGGCGCACCTTCTGGTCCCGTGGGTCCAATGGCGTTTAGTTAGGGCGTGCCGCAACATTATGCTCAGGCACCTTTTATGCCCTTCTTGCCGATGGCTCCTTCATAGCAGTTCCCGGCGCCGTCTGGAGATCCATCCTCCCGGCCTCGACTGGATCGTTTGCCTTCTTCAGAGCCTCCCTCGACGCCGACTCCATCTGCGCCGCGTCCGGTGCCGCCTACTCCGGCGCCGCCGACTCTGCGTACGGCACCGCCGACGCCGTGCCCTCGAATCTGTTCTCGGATAGAGGCTCAGAGGATTATGGAGGAGGAGCGATATAGGGAAGAAGTGGAGGAAGGTGAAGTTGGTGATTCCACTGATGAATTTGAGGGCATTCAGGATGCAAGTGGACTAGATACTACTCCAGAATGGGAGCATTCTTCTGCCAGATCTTCTCCTCCACAAGAGTTGGCTCCTTATCATTTAGTCATCAGGAAGGCTGCAGAGTTGTTGGACTTAGTTGCCCTCTGCAGAGTACAAGCCAAACCTTTTAGCTGAAGTCCTTCATTCACCATCTTCCATTGTTGAGCCTTTGTTGCCCTTTAATGAGGCTATTTTAGAGCCTGTTATGGACGTTTGGCGCAAGCCACTTTCTTCACCTGCAGTCTCCAGACAAGTGGCAAGGAGGTATAGAGTAGCTCCGGGGGACCTGAGCTTCCTTTCCTCTCACCCTTCACCAGAGAGCCTTGTAGTGCAAGCTTCCTGTTCAAAGCAATCTTCAGGCGCCTTCCCTCAAGCACCAGCTGACAGGGACTCTAAAAAGATCAAACAGTCAGCTAAAAATGTCTTCATCTGGAAGCATGGCGCTTAAGTCAACGAATGCCACTTGCTTATTGGGGCGCTACGTTCATGCTTTAATGGACTCTGTGAAGCAGTTAGCCCCTAAACTGCCTAATGAGGAGAAGGTCTCTTTTATGGAGGTTGCTGCGGACACTCAAGCTGGCGCTAGGCAAGTTATTCAGTCGGGCCTAGATACGGCTGATTCCGTGGCTAGGATTATGGGATCTTCTATAGCCACTAGAAGGCAGGCTTGGCTTTGTTCTTCCGGCTTCTCTGCTGATGTTCAAGCCACCCTAGTCAACTTACCCTTTGATGGGGAAAAGCTTTTTGGGGGAAAAAGCTGATTCCGCCTTGCGAAGATTTAAAGATAGCAGGGTTACTGCAAAATCTTTGGATTTGCAGACGCTGGCTAAGGGGTTTGGCTTCAGGAAGTATAGAGGATTTGGGAGGTCATCCTTTTGTTCCTTTCCTCAACCACAGCAGCAGCAAAATCCTCTCTATAGATCATATAGAGGAAGATAAAGGGGCCGGAGAGGTTCTGGTCGCAATCCCTCCTCATCTTCAGCCTCCTCTGCTCCCAATGAAGCTTCAGGGAAGCAGCCCTAGATCCCCCATCCTAGATCATGTGAGACCTGTGGGGGGGTCGGGTGTCCCACTTTCTGCGAGGCTGGAAATCAGTCACGACGGACCTTTGGGTTTTAAACCTCGTGGAGAATGGGTACGTCCTTCCCTTTCGGGAGTTTCCGCCTCCTTACCCTCCTTGCCAGGGTTTTTGCACAGAGGACCATCTACTTCTTCTGCAGAAGGAGGTTCTTGCATTGCTACAAAAAGGTGTGATAGAGGGGGTTCCGGAGCAGGAAAGGGGTCAGGGATGCTACTCCCGGTATTTCCTGATTCCCAAAAAGGACGGCAGATTGCGTCCAATCCTGGACCTCAGAGTTTTTACTTTTTACCTGAAACAGGAGAAATTCAAGATGCTAACCCTTGCACAGGTTCTTCAAGCGTTGCAGCAAGGAGACTGGATAGTGTTGATCGACTTGCAGGATGCGTATTTCCACATCCCAATCCTGAAGTTGCACAGAAAGTATCTCAGTTTTACGGTTGGGTCACAACACTACCAGTTTGCGGTTCTTACGTTTAGTCTTACTACTGCACCTCGAGTCTTCACCAAGGTGATGGCAGTGGTGGCTGCTCATCTCAGGAGGTCGGGGATTCTGGTCTTTCCCTACCTGGACAACTGGCTTCTGAAAGCAGAGTCTCCAGCTGCAGGTAACATCTCAACTGTTATTCGACTTGGGTTTTTCGATCAATGTGCCCAAATCTCACCTGGTGCCCTCTCAACGCAACCTGTTCATAGCTGCTAAAAACCCTGTCAAGCTAAAGAGCCCTACAGCAGACAGTCAGGAAGTGCAGATGTTTGTAACGGAGCTATTCAGACTTAACTTGTAGCAGACTTCCCCTAGTTTCCACGATAAGCAGGCCTCAAACTCAAAATATCAGCTATCGGCACCCACCCCACAGAAAGAGACCCCTCCCGTCCTCCCTCCCTCCTTGGTTTACTGTCTGCTGACTGCACTCTGTGTTAAAACCTCACCCAGCGCTCAAAAGTGACCGCAAGCTTTCACACAGCGCATTTAAACAAGCATTGACTGCGCGCGCCTCGCGCTCAAGGTAAAAAAAAAACAAACAAAAGCGCCTCCCGCGGCAGCAGGGAGAGAGGAGGGGGCCTGCGCGATTCCCTTGCGGGAGCAAGCGGCAGGGCGCGATAATTTATATCATATGGCACTGCCGCTTGCTCCCGCAAGGAAATTGCCAGACGCGCACGCGTTGCCATTGAAGGCAATGGAACGCGTGCACGTTTTTGGGCGAAAAAGGGAACCAATGGCTAAAGGTCTCCTCCTATGCAGTTCATGCGCGCTGCATAGGCGAGACCTAAAAAACATACGTGGGGAGCCACAGGCAATGGCTTATGGGCGAAGGGAACCACGGATAGAAGTTTGGTAACTACTGTACTGTAGAATTAAGGCAGGATGAAAGGATGTATTTACTTTTAACCATAGGATTCATGGGCACAGAGATCAGTGCGGCTTTTACTTTACCAAGTGCACAGCCAGGAGTAGAACTCAAAACCTACGTTTAACATATAGCGCTTTGAGGCGAGCTGGGTATGTATATTACAGTAGCATAAAGGATGTGTAGGGATAGTTTTGAAATTATGATGGAATAAATGAACGATATGACATTTTCATATCTATAACTTATGTTTTAAGACACTGCACACAAGTTTAAAAAGCTAAATTAACTTTGCAGTGTGCCAAACAGCCACCATGGAAACTATTACCCCTGCAACACCATCAAGAGGTGAACAGAACAGTGTCTGAGAGATCGGTTTCTGGTACACTCTAGCCCCTCGGGCACAAGTATTCTTAAAATATACTTTTTTCACTCATAGAATGTACTCGGCATTATTTTAGCATATACACAATCCTTATAATTGCATGCATTTACGTATTAGACAGTGCTTTTACAACAAGTCTAAAAACGACATTCAGAATGCAGTTGTATGCAAAGCTGTCGGTTCTGGTTCAAACTAGGAACCTGTTGTGTAATATATTTGCATACAGATTTTCAAAAAGCACAGAAAAGGCAAAGAGCTCATTGCTGCGATTTGGCCACTAGATGCCGATATACGACAAGCTACTTAACCGATCTTCACTAGACGAAAAAGACTTCACCGCGTTTACACTTCAACATTCTCGCTCGCCAAAAAGCAATCAAAAGCATCTTTTTTGACACCTTACCTACACTGTTGTAAACAAATGTTAGTCATTTTGTGAAAAATAAATCATCTCACGGTGGGCATGGTAATATATCCAGCAATAGTCATACAGAGTATGTTAATCTGCTAGTTAGTGAAATACAATAATGAGAAGTAACATCTCTCTTAACAAATGTAAAGTTAGTTACCAGTCCAACGTCAGGACATTCCTACTGGTAACTGCCGCTGAACACCCACAACTGGCAGCTCACTCCCTTGTACCCAGCTCTAAACATGGTCATGCCCTGCCACATACTGACACCTTAACCACACTGTTAATTTAAATGATTCCTATTTTGTAGGTGCGACCCAACTTTACTTAGCTAAGGAAAAGGCTAGATACCTACAGCGAGGCTTCAAAATGTTTAATTCGGGGGCATGGAATAGGGAAACACTGCTGCCTACTTGCCGTTTTCACATGCGACACCTGCTAGTAAAACAAGCGCATTCCTCTCACTAAAAGGAGGCAGCAGGGGGAGGGGTGAGAGGAGGGGGGTGAGTGAAAGTGTTTCACTTGCGGGAGCGATAATTGCTACCATATGCTCCACGCGCTCCCGCAAGTGAATCTCCAGACGTGCACGCGTTGCCATTGAAGGCAAAGGAAACGCGTGCACGTTTTTGGCTGAAAAGCCAAAGCGTTCGGAAAAGGTCTTTTTGCCTATGCAGTGCATGCGCGCTGCGTAGGCGAGACCTAAAAAGAAATGGACTGGCAGGCTGTCCCAGGCTTACTGCCTTGGCATTTGCTAGTGAATAGCTTTGCAGTTGTTTGACTATTTTCAGAAAGTGATCCTGCTTGGACTTGTCTCCTTTGGGGGACATACAATATTTGTGCTGACAAGCCACTGAAATGAACTTAGCTGAACTGGGCCATTGTGAGATGAGTGCAGCTGGAGAGGAGCAGGGAACTCCAGTGCCCTAAGATGATCCTCATTGATTTTACTTCCGGTATGAATGCGAGTACACACTATGTGAGGAATCGAGTCGGGCTTCCGCCGCTGCTACACACTGCATGATCGATCGCCCTGGAGCAAACCTTTTAGCCGTCACGCAATTAACTTGCGACAGGCAAGCTCCGACGCTTTTGAGCCCCCATAGAAGACGAGCGCCCGCACTCCGGCTGAGTTAGTTCAAAAGATTTTCGCCTAGAGCTACAAGAATTTAGACCTTTACCTCTTCAAATACACTTGTGATATCGCCAGTCCTCCATACAACACTTGTCCACCCTCATGAAGGCCTTCGACAATAAGTGCCACGCAGAAGGTCGAAACGCGTTGGTTCTTTGATGAGGCAAGCCTTAAAGAATCAAGGAAACAAAACGACGTCAAGTCCCCAACACTACTTGCTAAACATTTAAAATAGTGTCGCAAACCTAGTTTCCTAAAGTCTGTAGGCTACCTCCCTTTGGCACTCCAAAAGACTATCACTTTGTGAGGACCAGAAGAATAGAAGTCCCTGGAACTTTATGTGAACAGCATAGGACCTTCCCTATATGTACAACACTCTACATACTGTTGTCTGAAAAAAGTATAATACAGAATTGTTGTTGTCTTTTATGTGGGTATTGTCAAAGTATATGATTATCTGTTTATCTGATTTCTGTTAAGCTTTCCGAAGTATTTCTGCTTTTGTTTTAGTAATAGCCCCACAGAATCAACAGGTCTTGAAGAAAAAATATTAAATGTAGTATTTGTATATTACATGCACTTAGTGGAAAATAAAAATCCACTTCAAAAAAGTTGAAAAGCTTATTTATGGTGACAGAGGTAATATGTTTTGCTAAGATTATCCTCAGCCAGGTTTATTATTTTATCTGTAAATGGTTCTTGGGTCATTTTGCTGCCATAATGCAGTGTAAGCTCCTGGCCTATATACATCTTTGTAGCGTGTGAGACAACTTTAGGAGTGGCTTAAGATCACCTACTAACGTCATGTTGTTCCTTCTAAAACTCTGCGTCTTGTCTGTTAGCACTTGAGAACCATCCTTGAACCAACACCAGTTGCATCTGTGCTAAAACTGGGAATTTGTTCCCCCTCTGAGCTCTTCAGGTAACAAATCACTGCAGTGGGAAAAAAACGTTCAACTCCTGATGCTTAGAAGAATTCCTTTATTATAAGTAAATTATAAAGTTAAAGTCTCAGGAGCCCAGGTCCAGCTTTGGCTCAACCACTGGAATGTAATCTGCATCAGTACCCCTAAAAAGGGCTTTAAAAAAACATCAAAAAAACTTTTCCAATTATGTCTCAATTTGGGGTTACAATACCAAGTGCCAAAAGAGCTTCAGTGCATGCAAATAGGGGGAAAAGATAAAACTCGAAGTTCTGAGTTTAGTTTTCAGATCATGTCGGGGAAAGGCTCCAACTACCTCTGTTTCATTCTACAATCTGGGCCAACACCTCAGAACTATTAATAAATAAATGAAACAAAAGTAACCCACATTTGGAATGCGTGCTGTATCTTCATTTGTCTCAAATCACTCTTCATTGGAGCATCACCCTATATGTAGGCTACTGAGTCTTTTTTGCCTGTCTCTCCATCAGATCATATGCAAAAACTGCTCCTTTTATACCTTGTAGAATTGAATTGATTATGAATTATCTTGGCAAAAAGTTAGCATGGTACAGATCATATGCAAAAACTGCTCCTTTTATACCTTGTAGAATTGAATTGATTATGAGCATGGTACAATCAACTGAGTAATTCGATAAATATTCCTTTCCTACCAATGTAGAGTTGTCCCTCCATGTAGGTGAATCTTTGCATAAGGACCAGATAAAACCTGTGAGAGCTGGGTTTCATTTTCTCGTTGATATGGGGAATTTGGACCAACTCTTGTGTGAACAGCTGTCTTTCTGCTGTAGGAACGTATCTCTGGCGAGCCTTAGGTCTAGGAGATTTCAGAAGGTTCAGTACTTCTCGGATTTCTCTTAAGTGATTGGGGGCTGGGAAGACAGTGAACAACCTGCATCCTCTTTTTTTTCGTTTTATTTTTTGCAGATTTATATCGCGCAAACTCGACCTGAAGGTATTGGAGCACTTTACATAAGCACCGGTTACGTTACACAAGGACACATTCATTTTTTTTTGGTAGGCACTGGGAGAATACTTTTTTTTGCCCAGAATAACAGGATGTGGACATGACCCCGAGGCTCGAACCTTGGTTTCCCAGCTCCAAATGTGGCAATCTAGCTGTCAGACCACGTCCTCTTAATCACGAACAAGGCGGCTACCTGTTAAATTTTGCACGAGCCCTGCTGCCTGCACGGCTCAGGCAAGAGCCTACTGTGGCTTGCATTCCAGTTGCCCCAGCCTGCATGAGGACATATTTTGAAATCAGCGTTGCATACCCTGGCAGTGAGTAACCAGCCTCTCTTCTCTCTAATATTTCTCGCTGTAGCCCCAGTGTTGTGCCTCCTATTACCATAGTTGGGGACTACTCCTCTGTAATTATACCTTTTTGGGAGGTTAAAATCGGGCTGGAACCCACTCCTCCCTCACCCTCTTGGAGTAGCCACTGCTTTAGTGCCATCAGTCTGGTAACTGCATCTGACTTCAACTGTGCACCCTGCTGCTTGAACAGAGGCCTGAATCTGTGCCTTTCTTCTCCTGTGCTCTGCCACAGCTGCTGTGGTGTGTTGCTACTATGCCATTGTGTGCTGTGTGTACTGAGCGTCTACCTTCTGGGGCCCGCTTGAGCTGGCCTGTGTATCTCAATATTCCCTTCCTCTTCATGCAGCCTGACACTGGCGGCGCACGGGAATGGGTTGCGCTAGAGCGGAGACTGCAAATCCTCCTGGCCTCCCCCTGTTTGAGTGCTTCTCCATGATGGCACCTGAGGGGTGTATACCCCCCACAAACGTCTCACCCCAGCCCCGCCCCTTTGGACATACTTGATGTCATTTTGCAGGAGATACAAGACTTTAAAATAGCTATTGAACAGAAACCTGAGGCAGTTACAACTGATCTCAGTTTCCTTGAAGGCTATTATAGTAAATAGGCTTACAGAGTCAAGATCACTGAAACTACTTAATCCTCACGGACACCCTGGCAGGGTGAACAGACCTCTACTGTTGCCTAACCCCGTAAGCAGGTTGTAATACTTCATGAATGAGCTGAAGACACTGAGGGGAGAGCACAACGGAATAACGCTCCAATCATTGGTATGCCAGAAGTAGGAGAGGGTCTCAATGCCACCCAGTATGTGGAGGATTGGCTTCAAAACGTAGTGGTGCTGGCTGGCTTATCTGAACTGTTTCCAGTCGAGAGGGCGCACTAGGTCCCGGTGAGGCACCTGCCCCTGGGTGCGCCACCGCAGCCTTTCGTGGCCGCATATTGAATGTCAAGTATCAGTAGTTCAACAACACTCCTCCTCCCAAGTGGTCAAGCGGCAGGTTCTCACGGTGAGATTGACATAAGCCCTCATGTTTCCTGCCAAACTTAAGGTGCTCCATAATCAGCGGGCCCTCTTTTTTGAGATGCTGAAGGCTGCTTGGGATTTGGTGAAACAACAATTTTCCGGGTTTTTTTTCTTGCAGTTCGTCGATCAATTGTTCTTTGCTGGACCTGGTATTGGAGGTTTGTTTTAGGTTACAGATCATTGTCCTGTTGCTCATGTCTTTGTTACTGTTGGGAACTGGGGGTGCTGTGGATTCATCTGTTGAATGGTATTTCAAAATGCTCTTAGGAACTATAATGCAATACCCTAAACTGTCAGGGGCATGGGATCGGTACAGAAGCGGTATAGAAATCTAGCGCAACTACACCGTCTTAAACACAGATAGTTTATTTGCTGGAGACTCACTTTACTACCTCTGAACGGCTTAAACTGCGCAAACAGTGGAGGGAACAACTATTTCACACCTCCTGATCTGCATTCGCTAGGGGTGCGGCAAACTGTTTGCGTGCAGTGGTTCCCTAGGCAGCTTTAGACACTAGAATTGATGTATATGGCCGCTATGTTCTTGTCAGGGGTATCTTGGATGGGAAGCCGGTGGTCCATAGTAGCATTTATGCACCTAACACACAGCAGGAGATTTTTTTGGCACGCTTGTCTACAGTCCTCACAGACTGGGCGCAATAGCCATAGATCCTAAGGGGGGGGTGGGCTAAGATATTACTTTGGACCGCTTCCACCCTCATCTCCCTGATACAAGTTCATGCCAACAGGCCAAGGCTTTGAAGCAATGGGTTCAGTGGTGATATTTGGTGCAATCGTATTAATGGCATCCAGGAATAATCATTCTATTCACCCCGACATAACTTGCACACGCACCGTGATAGTCCTTTGCATCGATTCTCTTCTGGCAAATGTTGCGCACATGGCATACCTAGGTAAGACTCTTTCGGATCATAATCCCCTAGAACTTCAACTATCGTGTGTCGGGACCCTGCCCTTACACTTACCTTGCGCCTGCAGCTCCTGCTTTTGGAGGGTGGAGCATTTTCGAATACTATGGCGAACAGGATCGATACATATTTTGCTGAGAATACAAACACGGTCTCCTTGCCGCTGGTGGAATGGGAGGCCTTTAAGGCCGTGGTGTGAGGGGTATCCATTAATACTGTAGTAGGGGTCTGCAAAACTGTCCTTCGTGATTTTGCATCGAGATCAGTCTGGGTACGTTAGGAGAATCTGCAGTTGAGAATGAGGAACATGCCTCGCAATTTCAAGAAGCCAAATTAACTATGCTGAGTTCTATGAGCACCTGTGCAATCTTGATTATAGGGCCTATATGCAGAAGACTCGCACCAAGGCTGGGAAATCCAGTGTGTTACTGGCACGCATGGTTCGCCCGCTGTCTTCCCCCCACCAATATGCACACATTAACGTGATCATGTGACTCCCCAAATAAATATTAATGTAACGTTTCATTACTTTTATTACCTCCCTTTTCAATGCCGGTTAGTATTCAAATGGCACCCATGATATTCCATTATCTAAGCATACAAATATATTGGGAATCACAGGATTTGTTAGATCAGAATCTCTTAAAAGCAATCCCATCCCTCAAATTGGCTTTTGGGTTAATTTACCGCTGTCAGGGGCGGGTTGCCTGGCTTTCGCTAAAATGGTGATGATGCCCCAACTATTATACCACTTTGTAAATTTGCTGGTGCTTGTACCAGCTGCGGTTTTTAAATTGGCGAGTACACTTTTAATTGACCTGCTGTGGGGCACTGGCCAGTGGAAGGTTAGTTTGACCAAGTATCCAGGCAGACCATCTTTATTCTTGACTGCATCTCAAGAGGCCCATTGAACTTCTTTGGGGCATGAGGTTTTCTCTGCATTCACTGAATCCCAGTCACCACTGAGGCATGGGTCCTTTCTGTGTTACGAACAACTGTACTTTAGAGCTTTGTCCACTGTCTTTTTGTGGGTCATATTTGTGGAAAACAAACGTAATGCAGAGTTTGTGTTCCAGTGCATTCTAGGCTTCATTGTGCTGTACGGTTGGGTTATTCTGGTCATGCATAAAGCCAATGCCTTGACATAAATACTTGGTTTACAAAAACATGCATGTTCGAGGCATGTGAGCTGTATATCGCATGCTTTGCCTACTCCTGCCATCTAGTGTTGGGTCTGGATGTTTGCACATTGTTTTTCTTCAAAGTCGTCTTTCCAGTCACGAGGTAGGTGACTCCTCCTTTCGGTGGTAGTGCGCATGGGCATCGACTCCATTGCTGGATTGTTTTTTTCTGCCACCGGGTTTTGGTTGTGTATCGCTGTACTCCGGTTCGACACCGTTTCTCGGTGCATCTTGTGCCTCTCCCCGATCCAAGAAGATGCTCTGTGACTGTCAGGCATCGAAAAAAAAAAAAACGCTCCTCCATCAAAGGAGCATCGTTTCAATGTCCTGCTTTAAAACCTTGACCCAAAACAAAAGGAACTGGTCATCAATCCCAAAACTGGACATATTAACGCAAAATTGCCATAAAAACGTGAAACGGAGGACATTTACCACATTGCTCCTAAGAGAAAACATGTGGGTACTAATCCCTCTCCTCCTCTATCACCTCCTTCCGCACCTAACCCTAATTTAATAATACCCACAAATTCAACCACCACCACCTGACAGCCAGGATGATGGGGATGGAGTAGACGATAATAGTCCTGATCCATGGGGCGATTATAATACAGAACCAAACGCAGAAAATCCTGATTTATACCCTACAAAACCCTCTCCACCTAATGGTAATGTAAGCTACATGGATTTAATAATTAGGGCTGCTGAATATCATGGAGTTAGGCTTCATAAAGAGTCACTTGAGGAGGATTTTCTCTTTGAAACACTAAGCTCTTCCCTGACATCCACTTATACACTGCCTATTCTTAAGGGCATGCTAAAACATGTGGACGACATTTTTAAGGATCCCGTTCGTGCAAGAATTCTTACACCAAGGAAAGATAAGTATAAATCTGCACCAACAGATCCAGTTTATATCCAGGGTCAATTACCATTAGATTCCCTAGTGGTTTCTAATGCCCGTAAACGGGCAAACTCACAAACCTCTAGGGATGCCCCTCCTCCAGACAAGGAATCTAAACTAATAAATGCCTCCGGAAAAAGAGTAAGCAAAAGACACAATTGATGGACGGAATGCAGAACAAATCAAAACATTCACCCCCAGTCAAGAGATCTGGGTTAAATCCATCATTCTTTTGCTCACCATGCCACCCCAGATTACACCTGGCCATATGCAATCCGTCTTGACCCTGTGCCTCATGGGCACAGTCCAGCCCGAACTGCCAAGCCAGGTCCTCCCTGGACCAGAAACAAGCATCCTAGGACCGGTTTCGGGGTTTCACCCCTTTTCAGCCGGAAAAAGAGTAGCTGCACAGGCAGCCAATCACTGGGTATTACCAATACCCAGGGCTCTCTTAGCTAGATACGACAGAGCGCACTATGATGAACTTGAACAATTACTCCAATTTCTACCTGATGAACATAAGGCTAAGGCACACAACCTAATTCAGGAAGGGAAACTAATTTAATTTCAAACACTTCTATTAGATGTGCTTAAGATGCCGCTGACACGGCCGCTCATGCAATCAACACCAATGTCTTGCTAAGGAGGCACACCTGGCTAAGAATTTCAGGGTTTAAACCCGAAGTTCAGGCTTGTGTCTTAAATCTACCTTTTGATAAAGAGCATCTCTTTGGTCCTGTGGTAGACACTTCCTTAGAGAAGATGAAGGACACAGAAGTTGCAAAATCTATGGGAGCCCTACAGTCCCCATCCAATTGAGGTTCTTTTTGTCGCTCCTTCTACAGAGGGGGCTCCAAAGGCATATCTACAGACAATACCTCAACATCATATAGAGCCAACAGTCAGTCACCCTCTAACCCAATAATGGCAAGGGAAGAGGTAAAGCTTCCACACCTGCACCTCCCCCTCAACGAACAGTGAATTACCTCCTCTCTTCCCCTCCCCACCCCCAATCATTCCACACTTTTTGGGGACATCTGTCTCAATTTCTCCCCGTCTGGAATACAATAACTTCAGATGGATGGGTCTCAGGAATTATCCAGTACGGTTATTGCCTACCAACAATCCTGAAACATTCCTCCACTTTCACACACAATATCATCAGATCATCTACACCTCAAACAGGAGATTCAATCTCTTCTGCAAAAGGGAGCTATAGAGGCCGTACTTTTACAATATCAAGGATCCGGCGTGTACTCCCTATACTTTCTAGTACCCAAAAAGGACGGCACTCTCAGGCCTATACAAGACCTCTGAGTTAAATCAGTATGTTCGAGGCATATGAGCTGTAGATTGCATACTTTTGTATTGATCGCCATCTGGTGTTGGGCTCGGATGTTTGCACTTTGTTATTGTAGAAGTCTTTGTAGTCACGGGTTAAGTGACTCCTCCTCTGGTTAGTAGTGCGCGCATGGGCATCGACTCAATCCTTAGATAGTTTTTTTTTCGCCAACGGGTTCGGAAGTAATTTGCTGCGCTCCGGGTCGAGGCCGTTCGATTCCCCTTCGATGCGCAAATGCTCTCACCGCTAGATGGTATTGTTTCGATCGCAATCTCTCTCGACGCGTATCCATTGCCAAAGAATTTTCTGAGTCCGGTCGTCGACGTGGGCCGTTGGGCCGATCGGAGCCATCATCCAGCATATGGAAAGGACTCCATTTAAAAAATGCAAGTGTGGGGCTAAATTCCCACACACAGATCTCCACGAGGTCTGCAACCTTTGTCTCTTGCCAGAACACGAGAGTCGACACTGCCAGGCCTGTGACTCTTTCAGGTCTCAGAATACTATACGTGATCTCCGGGCTCGATGTCACGAAATGTCCAGATCGACCGTTCCAGCTCCGGACAACATCTTCGAGGCAGACCCTGATGATCCGGAGACAGGAGATGAACAAGCCAGCATCTCTGAAGCCGAAGGATCAGACTCAGACGACCAGACGATAACTTCAGGTCAACGGAGCGCGAGTACTGATGTCGACCCCCCCCGCCCCAAAAAATAAAAAGGCTCCGGTAACACCTTTACATTCAGGTCTGGGCCGACACCGAGACCACACTTCAGAAGTCCCGGCTCTGAATCACACGAAGCCTTCAGACAGCTCGGGATCGAGCCAACCACATCACGGTGCCGAAAAACCATCTTCGAAGCATAAATCCAGCCCCGTCCACACCAGAATCTTCGGCGCCAAAACCAAAGGTTCTGGATTCTTCGGCACCGAAACCAAAGCACAAGGTCCTGGCTTCTTCGGCACTGAAACAAATTCAATCCAAGTATTCGGATCCGAAAAAACAAATTAAGCCTTCGGAGTCAAAAACTTCAAAGCAGAAGGAGACATACACCCCGTCCTAAAGCTAAAGAGGACAGGCCAAAACACCACTCGGAACCGAAATCTTTGGCCCCGAAAAAAGACAATGGATTCAAAGAACTTTTCTATCCAGATCCACCGGATCCTAGACAAAAAACACTCCAGATTGACCCCATTACTGGACATGTCACCTGTATACCACCTAAAAAGAGGAAATTGGACACCTCAAACTCCTGAGATACCATCCAAGAAGTAAGACTAATCCACCAGTCCAATGAGGCCTTTCTCTCCACCGCCACAGCCTACAAACATTATACCTTCTCCAGCACACTCTCTAGTGCCTCCTCTTTTACCTGCACCACAAGATGACGATGAGGATATAGGAGATGAGGATATACACTCACCACATAATATAAATACTGATCATGACACTAACAGTAGCCCCACTCATGACTCTTGGAACGATTATGATGTTCCAGATGTACCTGAGCCAGATGTATACCCCTATAGACCATCCCCTCCAGATGATAATGTGGGGTTTGCTCAACTAATAGAGCTGCACAATCATGCAGTCAAACTCCATTCAGATCCACTAGAGGAGGATTTTTAGTTAGACATTCTCTCAACCTCAAAAGTCAACAAATACTCTCCCTATACTGAAAGGGATCATTAAACATGCGCTGAGATTTTTAAGGACCCTGTCAGGGCTAGGGTTCTTAATCCTAGAATTGAGGAAAAAATACAAACCAGCTCCAAGTGATCCAGTTTATATTAAAGGGCAACTCTCTCTAGATTCATTAGTAGTGGCAAATGCCCGCAAACGGGCAAATTTCCAAACCACAGGTGACGCCCCTCCGGCAGACAAGGAATCTAAGTTACTGGACGCATCATGTAAAAGAGTTGCGTCTCAGGCAGCTAACTTTTGGCGCATTGCTGTTTCACAAGCTTTACTAGCAAGGTCTGACAGGGCCCACTATGATTAGCTTGAAAAACTCATGCAGCATCTCCCTAAAGAGCATAAGAGCAAAGCAAATGATCATATACAAGAGGGAAAGTTAATTACTAACCCATCAATAAAATGTGCCCTCGATGCAGCGGATACAGCATCCCGTGCAATAAATACAAGTGTTTTATTACGTAGACATGCATGGGTGCACATATCTGGCTTTAAACAAGAAGTGCAGTCCACCATTCTCAATCAGCCCTTAGATCAGGAACACTTGTTTGGACCCACTATGGACACTTCTTTAGAAAAGATAAGGAGGACACACAAACAGCCAAATCCATGGGGACTCTACAAGCAACAACTAGTACAGTTCTTTTTGTCACTCCTTTTATAGAGGAGCCTCCAAGACCGTTGGTACGGAAGCCAACTCTTCCACTTATAAAATCCCCACACAAAATTCCCCTAATAAAGGTTACTATAGAGGGAATTACATAGGCAATAACAACAAAGGGAGAGGACGCAGTTCTAATACCCGCAACTCCCCCACCACAAAACAGTGACTTCCCTGCACTTTCACCCCCCACCCCCCAAAAACCTCCCCGCCCCCCCAACCCTCCCCCCCCCCCCCCCCCCCCCCCCCCCGACCATCCCACTCCAATTGGGGGAAGACTATCTCCGTTCCTACCTGTGTGGAATTCCGTCTCCACAGACAGGTGAGTAAGACAAATTATCCAGTATGGTTACTGCCTGGAACTCAATTCTGCTACACCTAAAACATACCTCCGAAAGAATGTCCAATGTCCACAGAACATCTTATGCTTCTCAAGCAGGAGGTTCTCTCCCTTGCAAAAGCATGCAATAGAACCGGTTCCCGTACATCACCAAAACACAGGGATTTACTCCCTTTACTTTCTAATCCCAAAAAAGGTCGGACCTCTGAGGCCTATATTAGACCTGAGGCCCTTAAACCGGTACATACAATCCGACCACTTCCACATATTCACACTACAGCATGTCCTGCCCCTGCTTCAACAAGGTGCTTTCCTTACCACTCTAGATCTCAGGGACGCCTACTTTCACATTCCTATTCACCCTGCTCACAGAAAATACCTACAGTTTGTAGTGGACAGACAACATTATCAGTTCAAAGTCCTACCAATCGGAGTCACAACAGCACCCAGAGTCTTTACAAAATGCTTTTCGGTGGTAGCGGCCCACTTAAGGAGACAACACATCCATGTGTTTCCTTACTTAGACGACTGGCTCATAAGTCAGGTCACACCAAGCTTGTGTGCAAAACACACACCACACAATCCAGCTGCTACACAAATTTGGATTCACAATAAACCTCAACAAGTCGCATCTACAACCGTCCCACAGTCAACAGTATCTCGGTGCAACAATAGATCCTTCCAAAGCCCTTGCATACCCCAACCAAACCAGGATAACCAGTATGCAAGCACTCATAGCAAAATTTCAGCTGGAGCACTCACTACCAGCTCGAGTGTTCATGCAGCTCATAGGAATGATGGCCTCTTGCATCTTAATTGTTCCTTACGCAAGACTCCAGATGCGCCCATTACAAGAATGCCTAGCACAACAGTGGAACCAAGCTCAGAGTCAACTTACAGATCTGGGGTTGGTGGACAGCCTCACATATTGCTCTCTACAATGGTGAAACATACAAAATCTTTCCAAAGGGCGGCCGTTCGTAGACCCGGTTCCACAAGTAGTGCTCACAGCAGACGCTTCACAAACCGGGTGCGGAGCTCATCTATTAAATCCCACTATCCAGGGTTTGTGGACCCCTCAACAAAGACTTCTCCACATAAATCACCTGGAATTACTGGCTATATTTCTCGCCCTAAAATCTTTTCAGAAACATCTGATAGGCAAAGCTGTCCTCGTCCGAACGATATGGATGAATTGGTCAGGCAGATTTTCCGCCTCTCCCACTCATTCCATTACTGGTGCGCAAACTCAAACAGTCTCTCACAATGATCCTGGTGGCACCAACATGGGCACGACAACCATGGTTCACAACACTACTGGAACTCTCAGTAGTCCCACATTAAAAGCTCTACCTCTCCCAGAAGCTTCACACAAAACCATCGAGAGATAAGACATCCACAACCAGCGCAACTAAACCTAGCGATCTGGCTCCTGAAGTCTTAGTTTGGTTACCTCAATCTCCCACCAGATTGCATGAACGTCATTAAAGAAGCTAGACGTCCTACCACTAGAGCATGCTATACAGCTATTATTTTATTCTTCTGTTTTATAGAGCGCGAACTTGACCCGTTAGGGTATCGGAGCGCTTTACAGATTCAGAAAGTTGTACAAGAGGCATGGAGTCACAAGAGTATACCATAAATTGGGAGAGGGCGGGGTGCTGAATACAAGAGGGATGGAGGGATACAATGTACAGCTTACATCACAGTTGCTGAAGACAGGCCCCAGGTTTCTTTGTGGGGTGAAAGGTCATCAGAGGGAGGCAATAGCCGTGAATTCATCAGGGTCTCTGTGGCGGTTGAAGGTAAGGGTTTAGACGAGGAATTTACCCATGAGGAAGGATTTGGCCTCCTTTTTGAAACTTGCAAGAGAGGGGATTCTTCTGATGGCAGGTGGGAAGGAGTTCCATATTCTTGGCGCAGCCCCAGCGAACGCCCGATTATTAAAAAAAAAAAAAAAAAAAAAAAAAATTCCCCAAATGCATGCAGGCTGGAGTAGGAGGTCTCTGGCGGACTGTGAGTTTCTGATTCCTCCGGATACCACAAGTTTCTGTGCAAGATATGCAGGGGAGTTTGAGTATAAGGCCTTGTGTGTGATGCATGCCAGCTTAAGCTGTATTCTGGCCTCGAGAGGAAGCCAGTTCAGCGCTTTCAGGTGTGGAGAAATGTGATCAAATTTCCTTGTGCCGGTAAGTAGTCTGGCGGCCGCATTGAGGCAGGATTTTAAAGGTGCTAGGGAGATCTTTGGTAAACCAGAGAGGGTGGAACAGCCATATTCCAGTCTAGAAATGACTAGTGCTTGGACTGCCAGTTTTAGGTCGGAAGCGTCAAGGAAGGGTTTCAGTTTCCATAGGTAGCTCAGGTGGAATCTGGCTGATTTGGCCATCGAGTTGTGGTCCCGCATGTTCAAGTTGCCATCCAAGGTTATTCCCAGTGATTTGGCCGAATCCACAATGGTCGGTGGACAATTTAAGGCTGTGATGGCTTAATCCATATCTGAATCTCAGGGTCGGTTTTTGGACGGGAAATTAGAAGAAATTCTGTTTTCTTTGCGTTGAGTTGGAGGGGAGCCATTGGACGGTCAGCTTCAGGGACTCATTCTGGGAGAGAATCTCCTCGAGAGATGAGATTTTGATGTAGATCTGAGTGTTGTCAGCGTACATATGGTAGGAGATATTTGCGGTGCGTAGGACTTCGGCAAGCGATTCTAAATAAAGGTTGACGAGGGTGGGGGACAGCGTTGATCCTTGAGGGACTCCAACTGTGACCGAAGAGGGAGCGGACAGGTTGCCGTTAAATAGGAATCTCTGAGATCGGTTTTGGAGGAAGGATCCTAAACCATTCTAGGACAGAGCCATCTAATCCCATCCTGAGTTTGAGGCGTTCAAGTAGCTTCCCATGGTTGACCGTGTCGAAGGCCGAGGATAGATATAGGAGGATTAGGAGATATTCTTTATTATATTGAAAGGACAAAAAGTTTCAGGAAAACTAAACGTTTTGTAGCTTTTTCACCACCACACAAAGGCAATCCTTTATCAAAATCTGGAATTGCCAGGTGGATCGTTAAATGCATTCAAATATGCTACCAAAAAGCAAAGCGTACATTATCCATTCCCCCTAGAGCACATTCCACATGCAAACTAGGGGCATCCATGGCATTCTTAGGAAATATTCCCATGGATGATATTTGCAAAGCCGCAACATGGTCTACACCGCACACTTTCACTAAACACTACTGTGTAGATGTGCATGCAAAACCAACAAGCAAGTGTGGGGCAGGCTGTACTAAAAACACTTTTTCAAACTACTGCAACGCATACAGGTAGCCACCGCTTACAGGGGTACTGCTGTATAGTCTATGCAAAAGTATGCACTCTACAGCCCATATACCTCGAACGGAAAATGCTGCTTACCAGTATGTATCTATTCTTGGCATGTAGAGCTGTAGATCTGCATACGCCCACCCACCTCCCCGAATACCTATATGTGTTACAGTACTATTGTACTTAGATACATTACACATGGGCATCTTTCTATTTTTTCTAACTAACTCCATCATCACGCATCATGGCAAAACAATCTAGGGATGGAGTCCATGCGCACTACTAACCAGAGTAGGAGTCACCTAACCCGTTACTACAAAGACTTCTACAATAACAAACTGCAAACATCCGAGTCCAACACCAGATGGCGATCTATGCAAAAGTATGCGGATCTACAGCTCTACATGCAAAGGACAGATGCATACTGGTAAGTACTGGGAACAAAGAACAAGGGAACCCTACTCACGGAGAGCCTGGGTAAGTAAATTAGTGAGGAAACAGTGGCTCCTGTGGAATGATAAAGAATTTTCTAATAAAGTTATGCACAATGGCAATGTACAGGGTTGGGGTGATGTCAGAAAGAAAGCTGGCTACAGACACCAAGGATACAGTCAATTTATGAATTTGTTTATATAGTAGGTAAGTTAACAATATATACATAAAGTTTTAGATTTGAAAATATTTTTTGTACAATAGACACTCATTAAACAATAGTGAGAGGTGTCCCAGTGAGAAAACATTTGAACCTAAACTAATAGTGACATTTTACGTGACATATGTACAAGGTTTCAATTTTTTGGAACATTTCGGTGACCATGGCAAAATAAGGCAATGTAATCCACAACACTTTATATAATCATAAATGCTGAGTTATAGTTAGCCTATGTTAACTGTCGACGGCGTTTCGACCCTGTGTGAAATGTAGGGTCTCTTCAGGACCTAGAAGTAACGGGACACCTAAAAGAAATGGGAGAGCACCATCAGTGTGTGGCCGTAGTAGAGAATTGCGTATATAGGGCAAAAGGCTCAGAATGTAAGTATACCTGAAGGGGGCTGCACTGCCTAATGTGAAGAGCAGTGTCACTGTGACACAAGTGAAGAAAAAGAACTCGCAGGGTACCCAGCCGGGTGCTGTGAAAACGTGAGAGAAATGCAGTTTGGCTATCTGAACCTTTTACCAGACTGTATGAATATCATTAAAGAAGCCAGAAGGCCTATTACAAGAGCTTGCTACGCAGCTAAATGGAAGTGGTTTGTTTTATATTGTAATAACAACCATATTATCCCGCTAGATGCTTCCATGAAAAATATAATTTGTTATTTACTACACTTACAGCAGTCAGGATTAGCTTACACATCCATACGCTTACATCTCGCTGCAATAGCTGCATACCTTCAAAATAGACAGCATCTGTCCCTTTTCAGAGTTTTTTTGAAAATTATTTTTATTGGCATTTATAGTAAACGGAGTGCGGATATTTGCACATACAGATTTACAGTAAACATGTGCCCTTGGAGCACCGTGTGCAGCGGATCTCACAAGCTTAGAGTGTCAGGGTCCCCGCCCTATCCTATGTCTAGGCCCATCCCACTGACGAACGCTGTGGATGCCGTATTACATGAGGGCTGCTATGAATATCCATATCCCCTGAGTGCGTTGTCCCTCCGGTCGGTGAAGCGCGGCCAATTAAGTACTATAAACGAACTGGGGACGTGTAAACTGGGGAGTGCACCATATCTGGAATTATAGTCAGTGTGTGGCTAACGTCGGGGAGCAGTTTCCTTGCCTGTCGCAACGCTAGGTTTTCTCAGATGCGAGGAAGGGTCTAGGGAGGGGAGGGGCAAGGGTCGATGGCGGGAGTGTAGATCCCCGGCCGCGCATGGGGCGGATAGGGTACCAGCTACAGGTCAGGGTTAGGGCCCATCGGATACCCTGGCCTCTCGGTCATCTCCCTCCTGAGTCGCGGGGGCCTCCTGAGAGTCAACTATTCGCGGGCCCGCCGCCGGTTGTGTTTCTTGTGTGAAGGAATGCATGAGCATCGCCCATGACAGGGAAATCGGGTGTTTGCGGTGTCCCCGAGCCTCCTCCATTCGAAGCAACGTCTCCTCCGCTTTCCCCCACTTCTTAACTGCCCCCACCCATGCCGCCATGGGAGGTCCCTCCGGCGCCTTCCAGTGCATAGTAATGCATCGTTTAGCCAGGATAAGTCCCAAGAAAGCAAAACACCTCTCCACCTTCTTATTCTTGTGTCGCCCATGAATGCCTAAGGCGCTGGCCTCCCACGTGTAGAGATCCTGCAACCCAGTGACTGCACGAATGGCGGTATGCACCGCTTCCCAGTAATTATGGAGTGTCGGGCAATCCCATAGCATGTGTATGAACGAGGCAGCCGGTTCAAGACACCTTGGGCAGGCGAACGGTATATCAGGAAAGTATTTCTGTAGTTTTTCTGTCCCTTTTCAGAGTACCAGTTATCAAGACTTTTATAGAAAAACTTGAGAGTTACTCCACCAAGACTTCCACCTGCTCCAGTGTGGAATCTTAACATTGTCCGTACCAGACTAATGGGTCCAACCTTCGAGCCTTTGCACAAATGTGAACTACGATTTCTCACTTGGAAAGTTGCTTTCCTCGTTGCTATTACATCACTGAGGAGAGTGGGTGAGCTTCAGGCACTAACCATAGAGCAGCCATTTTGTGAAGTCCACCAAAACAAAGTGGCCCTTCGCACTAACCCCAAATTCCTACCCAAGGTGGTATCTGCCTTTCACATCAATCTGTTGAGTTGCCTGTGTTCTTTTCTCAACCAGATTCAGTGGCAGAACGAGCTCTACACACATTAGATGTTAAACAAGCATTATTGTATTACATAGAAAGAACAAAACATTTTGTAAAACTAAACAGCTCTTTGTGGATTTTGCTCCACCACACAAAGGAAATCCTATTTCTAAATCGGGTATTGCTCGGTGGATAGTTAAATGTATTCAACCATGCTATGCAAAATCAAAGAGGACTTTACCAATACCCCCTAGAGCGCATTCCACCCGCAAACTAGTGGCTACTATGGCTTTCTTAGGAAACATCCCCCCCCATAGCTGACATCTGTAAAGCTGCAACATGGTCTACACCACACACATTCACCAAGCACTATTGTGTAGATGTGTTAGCGAGACAACAAGCTAATGTAGGCCAGACAGTGCTTAGAACACTTTCAGATAACTGCAACAGCTACAGGTTAGCTACCGCTTTGGGAGAATACTGCTGTATAGTCTATGCAAAGGTTGTGATCTACAGCTCACATACCTCGGAACGGATATTGTTGCTTACCCAGAAACCATCTGTTCTTAGCATGTAGAGCTGTAGATTCACAAGCGCCCACCAGCCTCCCCGGGTTCCTATAACTGTTGCAGTTCTCTTACTTTACGTACATACGCATGGACATCTCTATTTTACCTTTACTAACTCCATTCTCACCCTCTACGGGAAAACAATCTAACAATGGAGTTGATGTCTATGCGTACTATCTCCGAAAGGAGGAGTCACCTACCTCGTGACTGGAAAGACTTCTTCGAAGATAAGGTGCAAACATCCCGATCCAACACTAGATGGCAGGAGTATGCAAAGCATGTGAATCTACAACTCTAAATGCCAAGAACAGATGCTTACTGTGTAAGTAACATTATCCTTTTCCCAGCTCAGCACTAGATGGCAGTAGTATGGACAGTATGTTCATGCACACCACATTAAGCTGAAACTGTGGTTGCAGGTAGGAGTGGTTTGTAAATGCATGACCTTGTATTGCTTCACTACTTGTCAGTAAAATATCCACCACCACGTTTTTTGTGACCACCGTAGATTCGAGTTTATGATGCAAAATAAATGTCAAGTCCGTAAAACCTGTGTTATAACAAAGTATCCTTTTCTCATATGCACAAAAATACAATTTCTGAGGTAGAAATGTAGTAACTTGACTCAAACTGAGTAGAATGACATTTTTTAACCTGTATTTCATTAATGTTTGTAGAAATTGGAGACATTGCTGGTGTTGCTGATGTTACCATTCGACAGTCATACAGACTTATCTACCCACGAGCCCCAGATCTCTTTCCTGCAGACTTCAAATTCGATACCCCGGTTGACAAACTACCACAACTGTAAGATGCTGAGGCTGTGTTCGGCTCAATCCCATTTGCATTTTGCTGTTGTAAAAGGTCTATAAAGTGTTGCTACTGAGCCTTCATCTGGTGGAATTATGTGCATAGGGTGTTGCGAAAGGCAACTGATTAGAAAAGGCGCACATTCCGAAGCAGAAGACTTTTATGTGGCATTTTGTACATATCCGTGAACGGTAGTATTTAAAGATACTGTAGAAAATGGCAATTTCTTATTGTACTTTATTTCAATTTCTTTTGTAGCTCTCTAGTATATTGTATTTTGGCAAATACTTGAAAATACACTTGTAATTGCAAAAATAAACAATTTTCCAATAACTTGAGGCTATTTGTCTTCAATAATTATGAAATAAAAAAGCATTTTTGGGGTTCTTTCTAAGGTTTATAAATATCATAGTCAATTGTTGATACAGGTCTCAGAACCGGTAAACAAATTGAGTTTCAAATCCTGATCATTTATTTACTGACTATGCAAAAGGTAATATGACTGGTTTGTTCTGCTGCTTCAGGTTGTAGCAAAAGATTCCTATCTGTATAGATAGCTGGTAAACAGATGAAGGTGCAATGTTCATAATAAACTATGGTTGTAGCTTTACGTTTAAAGAATAAATAGTTTAAACTGCCTCTGGATTTGCTGAGTCGTCATATTCTAATATAACGCCCATTCACCCACAATGTATACAATGACTATGAAACTGGTTTTATCTTTGTTCATGGGGTGCAACATTTTTGATCTAGGAAAATCTGAGATGGAAAGAGATGGAAGGGGCAGTACTAAATTACCCCTGTGTGAAGGTACACAAATAAACAAGTTTTAATAACATTAATCACGTCACCCCATGATAAGTTCATGCTTGAACAGACTAAGGTTTGGAAGAATTCAAGGGCTAAAATGCACAGTTCCGTCTTATTCGCCATTCTAATAGACATTCATGTTACTAGTTTAGGATTATATAATTGGGAAAAGACCAGCCAAAAGATTTGCCACAATCATCTCTAATCTATCAATACCCTAATATTTGATCCTAAAATATCTACTCCTTCATTTTACAAGAATCCATTTATACAGTGGTGTGGGATTTTGAATTTCTAATTTGGGAGCAGTGTACCCTACCAATTTAATGAGACGAGCTTGTTAGGCCAAAATGCAGATCACTGCACAAGCAGTAGGCTTAACCCCACAGAAATGCGGAACAGATTTAAACAGAGTCAAAAGACAAAGTGCTGGCCAGGGTCAATGTTTGCAGTTGACCGGTACCTAAGAACGATTTCAGGCCATTAGACATTAGTGATGGAGCAGGGTCAGGTAAGCCTTGGGGAAACAACCACTGAAATGTTCTACTGTTGGACTTCCATTTTTCTGGAAGTCAAACTCATCCAGTGAAGCATGGCAGCATGTTGTACTATGCAAGGGTCCCAGTAAGTCTGATATGTCGAGCCTAGGTCCCCACCATAGCCTTCAGTTTTGATGTTTGAGAGCCCAGTTTGACAAACCTGGATTCTGGAGCCGCAGATGTTACTTCACTGTGTGGATTTCTTTATTACTTTGTCCCAGTATCAAGTCATTTGTTCTTACTTAGTCATGTTTTTGTTTCTCAGTTACAGTGGGGTAAGGCAGCATGGTGTAGCAAGCAAAGGCTTTGAAATGTCAGCCACTACTTTTTTGTGGTCCTGTTTTAACCTTGAACTTGAAATTCAATGTCTTACCTCTCAAAGGGAGCTTAGGTGCTTTCCTCTGTCCTTCAGTGGGCACAACATTTTAAAAAACACACTTCCTTGTAGGTGCAGGAATAGGTATTCCTAGTTTGTCGCACAGCTTCCAGGGAAGGCTTGTTGTGTCCTCATATCCCTCCAAACAAGGTTTCCACATGGTTAATTGTATTATATTCCAAGCTGGGCATCTGGCCCTCTCATACAGAGTGGAGCGCTTCAGCACACAATTGTCACTGATGCAAGATAGACAGTCAGCCAACTCACCATTGAGGAACACTTCAAGTTTCAGAGCACAAGCGGACAGCAGAATACCCCTCAATCCTCTTTTCTGTTAGGTCCAGATAGAATCTTTCTTTGTTCTGTATTCGCCAGACCAGTTGTGTTCTGATGAGCAGGTGATGGTGTTCAATGTTACCATGCATGCTAGCCTGTGTGTGATTAGTGATCACTCCTGATCCAGTCTCCTCTTTACCACCATTCTTATTTTCCATTATTTCTGGTTGCCTGTCTGTAACCTATCGCAAACTATTGCTTGAAATGGTACATTCCTTAAGTCCACTCTGGCCATCCCATATGGAAAGGTTCGAATCCTTTGACAACTTTAAGCAGCACATCTTCAATAACTGGGAGAGCAGAGAAAAATCTCAGAGATTCATTGTTCAAAACGTAACATTACACTTAACCCCGTGTAGTGTTAATTTGAAAATAAACTAGGCCTGCCTTTGTGATACCATCTGGCTTCCTGTTCTCTACTCTCAACTGCCATATTGCATAAGTGGCCAGTAATTAATATTCTCAGAAGCAGATCCATTGTCTTCTGGCAAGAAGACCTTTTCACAACTTATATGGGCTTAATCACTGTTGCGAGGGAAGCTCAACGGAACGGAATTAATTACTGCTAAAGTTTCCTGGCTTCACAAAGTGTTTATTTAAAAAAAAAAAAAAAAAAAAATTAAAGTTATCCTTCTAATATAGCATGAATATTTACCAGTTACAATTGAACTAGATTTTTGACAAAAATTAAAAAAACATTGTTTCTAGCTTTTTTCAACCTGAATTTTGTCAATCAAATGTAGTTGTTAGTGTAGGCACAAATAATATTAATGTTTAACATGTCCTACTTCTGTACATTGAGCACCCAGCTTTGGGGATGTGAAGCTCACTTGGCTTTGACCAAGTCAATGTGAAATAGTGTTTCTATATACAAAGGCAATTTCCTTTTTGGCATGTGTTATTTGAGGGTTTTTTAAACTACAGCCAATGAGACCATGGTGGTTGACCTGAAGACCTGTTATGCCAGTGCTATGCAGCTCATCTGTGTAGTAATTGGGTAATACCACTGCTGTACTTTACTGAGCCAATTTACCGTATGACCTTAGTTAAAAACAAAAGTTAAATAGCCAGTTGGGTTAAGACAGTTCTACGCTATGTTTTAGTGTCCCAGCATCTGCACTAAGAGCATAAATGCCAGAACACCTAGTCTAAACAAGCATTGGTAAATGCATTAGGTTTTGCCTATGTGATTAATAAGCTGTTTTTGTTGTAAGTTGTAGCTTGCTAAGTAGTTGTATAGTATAAGTTATAAAGAAAGTCTGTTAAAGTGTTATGTCTTGTTTATGTACAAAAAGTCAATGTATTGTGCTGTTACTAGTGGTATAGTGCGGGTAAGTAATAGCAAAATTTTGAAAAATGAAAGAGGGTAATAATAGGATTAATTGATGTAATAGCAATAATACGTGTTTGGCGGAGTTCTGGCAACTTTTGGGTCCAGTGCCGCTGCACCATTCAAATCATGATCCTAGTGCCTGCAAGATAACTGCATTTGTGACTGCTTGATCTGAAAGAGACCGTTATAGATTCCTTACCTTTAGAATTACCCCCAGGCATCAGACTAGATCCGATGAATTTGTTTCGTCAGCAGTACCCCTGCACGTCGAAAGGTGGCGTCAGTCGGCTCTGCGTTCGTCGTTGGCATTGTGGTCGCCGGGATGACGTCGCGGTAGCTACTTAGAATGCACCCTTGTGCACTGATGTCAGTTCTTTCTTTTTCCACGCCAGACAGCGCAGATCCGGAGAGAACTGTACCTCCAGTCACTTTTTGTCTGACTTTTTTGCGACTTTTGTCGACACCATTTTTTGAGTCTATCAACTCCTGGTGCACGCAGGGATGTCCAGTCATTCTCGGCCCGGCTTCAAGGCTTGCGACACCTGTCGTAAGCTGAGGTCAGTTACGGACCCGCACAGCGTGTACCTGTGGTGCCAGGAGCGCGACAATGATCCCAAGTCATGCTCCGACTGCCGGACCATGAATCCAAAGTCTTTGCGGGAGCAGTCCTGAAACCTTCTCGAGCCCCGGCAGTCCGCTCGGCGCAGTTTGAGGTCCCTGTCGCGTGGGAGGTCGAGGGACTGGTTGCGGAGTCACCACCACTCGTCATCGAAGTCTTCGCACTCCACAGGTAAGTCGAAGCACAAGAAGCATCATTGCTCTTCCACTTCTCCCCGGCTGACGCGATGAGGGATACGACGTTGCCCGTCCTGCGGCTCCCCGTGCTGAGCCTGAAGGTTCGACTCAGTTTCCCTCCCTTTCCGGGAGCCGGAGCGACCCCTGCCCAGCTTGGGAGTTTCTATGAAGCGATGCATGCCATCTTTGGGCAGCACGACTTTGCCGGCTCGCCTTCGGGCCCCACGTACTCTGCTGTGGGCCGTGGGCCTTCGACGCCAGCTGCTCCGGCACCACAGGGTCTCCTTGGATCCAGGCCTGGATCTGGATCGGCACTGGTCGACCTTGTAACACCTCCCCCAGCGCCGATTCCATTGGCACCACGTAGGCTCCCGACGTCGGTTGGGTCCCCAGCCGGCGTCGACCCCGGCCTCCACCCTGACTTGGACACAGAGCCAGACCGATGCCGGGTCCAGCGCCGAACGGGACTTCTGTTCGACCCTGATTTTTCCTACAGGCCAGATTGGCAACCAGAGGAGGGTGAGGAGGACCGGGTGGGATCTGTAAACCCTTTGCCTGACCAGTTGGATGAACCGGACGGGAGAGATGAGTTGGGGGAAACCAGTGGTCTGGATACCTCCCCAGACCTTGGCTTGCTGTCTCCTCCTACCGTGGCTGCGGAGAAGGGTGCTTCATATGCAGTGATGTTGCGCAGAGCGGCTGAGGCCCTCAACCTCGAGCTACCTACTGTTGCGGTCAGGACGAATCTCCTGACGGAGGTGCTTAAACCGACAGCAGCCTCTTCAGAGCCCCTGCTGCTTTTCAGCAAAGCCCTTACTGACATCCTTTATGGGCACCTAGTCCAGGCCCAACACAGGGGCTCCTGTGGATAGGAAGATTGCCTGATGCCACCGCCCGACTCCAGGCGACCCCTCTTTCCTCTCCCAACACCTCACCCCTGAGAGCTTGGTGGTCCAAGCCTCCACATCCAAAGGCGCATTCCCTAACGCACCACCCGATAGGGAATCTAAAAAGCTGGACCATCTTAGGAAGATCTTTTCATCCTCCAGCTTGGGACTGCGGTCGGTGAACACCACATGTCTGTTGGGCTGTTACATCCACTCTGTGCTGGATAAGGTAGCGCAGGTGCTGCCACAGTGCCTGGACCCCTGTGCAGTCACCGAGGGGAAAGACGCAACCATGTTTACCGTAAGATGTGGACTGGACATCGCCTACTCGCTAGGCAGGAAAATGTCAACATCCGTTGCCGTTCGACGATACTCCCGGCTGAGGTAGACTGTTTTTTCTGGATATGTCCAGGCCACCTTATTGGACATGTGTTTTGATGGCTTTCGCCTGTTCGGCGGCAAAGCAGATAATGCGCTAGAGCGCTTCAAGGACTCCCGGGCAAGGGCCAAGTCCTTGGGCCTCTCCCCCCACCCTGTGCAGTCTGCTTTTCGCCCCTTTCGTGGCTACCGGAGAGGTGCCCCACTGCGTTCCACCCAGGGCCACAGGCCGTCGCAAGCTGTCCAGCCCCTGCGCCCAAGAAGGACAAAGGCATGCCTCCTATCTTGAATCTCAGGAACGTTAACCGTTTCCTCTGGAAGGAGAAGTTACAAATGTTAACAATAGCTCAGGTCCTGTCTGCTCTCAACCCTGGAGACTGGATGGTAGTGCTGGACTTGCAGGACGCTTATTTTCACATCCCCATCCTGCCAGCCCACCGGTGTTACCTTCGGTTCGCAGTAGGCCACAAGCACTTTCAGTTTACCTTGCTCCCGTTTGGCCTTACCAGCGCCCCTCGTGTGTTCACGAAAGTGATGGCGGTGGTTGCAGCTTATCTGCGCTGATTAGGGTTTGTAAGAAAGTAGCTCTGTATATACTGTACCCAAATAGGTACAGGGTGTACAGAGTCCACTGTCCCCAGAGGTTTGGCAGAGGCTAAAGTTAGATATAACCTTACTCTCTAAAGTGGTAGCCTGGTCGAGCAGTAAGGCAGTATCGGAGGACAGTGTAAAGCATTTGTTGTACACACTCAGTCAGCAAATGGTCTCACACACTCAAGAACTGAACTCTAGGCCAATTGTTTTGTATATAAAAATATATAGTTTTATTTGAGAACCACAAGTAGGTATCAAAATACTTTCTCAGAATGAAATGCTCTAGTTGAGTACTTTCAATAAGCAATAGACTTTTAAATGCAATAGTTACAGTGGTATAGGCAACACAATTCAAACACAATTATAACATTGAGCTCAATGGGAATTTTCAAGTAAAGGCAATATCAATTACTTTGCATAGGATTTTCTTACTCGGGGCTGGATTCAGCCCTGGTGCATCTCCTGTAAACAGTTGAAAGAAATCGTTTTTGTTACACAGGCAATTTTTAAGGAATATTTGTATGTTTCAAAAATCGACACTTAGAAGACTTTCTGGCAAAAAACAGGTAATGTTATCCTATGGAGAAAAGTTTGGTTATCGGAAAATCGCAGTTATAATTACTTTTCAGGGTCAGTGCTGGGCACCAAGATCCAGCACTGGGATCTCTCCTGGTAACAGGTGAGTAATTTCGTTTTTGTCGTTTGGCTGATTTTTTGTGAATATTTTAAAGTTTCAAAACTCGACACAATAGAATTTCCAAGTGAAACCAGTCAGTTACCCTATGGAGAAAATGAAGGTTATCGGCTTTCATGTAAGTACTCGGCTGGCAGAGTTAAGGTTCTGGGCATAGACTCGGGGGTCTCCCAGGGTCGGGTAGGTTGTTACACCCTCAGCGGCACAGGGGCAGCCGGGTGCAGAGAGAGTTAGGCCCAATGGTAGCCTATGGCGGGCAGGGGGCCTTTGGTTGGTGGCTGCTAACAGGCAGACCACGCGGCTGTGGGAGCTGAGCTCCGGGTCACTTACACAGAGCAAGTGGGTAAGTAAGATAGGATAGATGCTGCACTTCCAGGGGCACTCGGGTGGCTGGGTGCAGGGTGCTTTTGAGCCGTCGGGCGCTCAATGTATTTCAATGGAGAAGCTGCAAGATGAACAGTCTGCAAGCTCTGGGACGGAGATTCTTCAGGTGCGACCACCACTTCGAGAGGTAAGTTGGGAAGCTGTAGGTTAGTTAGGCACCCAGGAGTTGGGCACAGGGGGCGCAGGGCGCCGGGTGCAGGGGTGCCTTTTGGCGTGGGGAAATCTTACCCTCCGCTAGTCGCGATTAGAGGGGTCCCTTGTTGTGAGGCTGCAGATGTCATCAGGAGGGTCGAGGAGTGTCCTTGGGTGCTGGATTCTTGGTCACAGTCGCCGGGGGGACATCCCGGGCTCGGCGGGTGCAGAGTGTGCTGGATTTGCGGTTCCTGGCTGGAACCAGGGGTTGTTTGAGGGTCTACAGGCCTGTAGGGCTGGGGCCAAGTCAGTTGGTGTCGTCCTCTTGTTAGCAGCTGCACGGCAGGTCTTCTTTCTTCTTGTTTCAAAATCGGGATCTGAGGACGGAAGGTTCAGGGTCCCCCTAAATACCACATTTATTGAATAGACCGGATCTTATTACTATTTTGCTCTGTTTTTATTTTCCAGGCAAACATTTTTCCACAACCCTCCCCATATTCATAATGTGAAAGCTTGCTTGCCTTTCATTTACTTCTAGCTATAAAGTCCAAAACACTAGACTACTCTGCTTTTTTGCTTATTTCTTTCTCTATTTTGTTGATCTCTTAAGGGTTTTTGGTTTTCTCCACTAGCTCTCCTAAACGCTGTGATTACTTTTCTATTTTGCTCATTTTTATCCTAGTGTGTTTATGCTTGAAAGCTGCTAAACTAATTAGCACTCCCCTAATCACTGCCTTATATGCATCCCAGGTGACCTGAATTGAAGTACTTCACGAAGAAGAATTTATCTGTCTCCATCCTCCACCTTTTTCTGACCTGTAGGTCTAAGAGCAGAGACTGATCCAATATCCATCTCGGAATGGTTCGGGGTTTTCCCAAACATACCTCCATCTGGACTGCAGAGTGGTCCGACAGGAATGCTGGTAGATGTTCCACCCTCGTAACACTACCACTTAGGGCCTTGTCAACTAGGAAAAAATCTAACCTCGAGGCATGGTCATGTTTTTTATTCCTAAAAGTTGATTTGTGTTTTGACCCCTTTGCTTTTCATACGTCTACCAGCCCCAGATCCTTGAAATAGTGTCTCAGCGAACCTCTCATTCTGGGTAAATATAAAGTATTTCTGATGGATACATCTGCCAGTGGATTCCTCACCTTGTGAATATCCCCTGCGCCAGCAACATTCGGAAACTTTTGTAGCAGTCCACGCCGATGCGGTCGAAGACGACGTCACAGAGACACGGCTTCGCTCGCAACTCCGCTGACGTCACCGCCTCCATAAGAAGACCCCATCGGCGTGATGACGTCAGTTCCCTTTTTTCCGCGCCGACGACGCCAACGGATTTCGGGAATCGTTACTGGTAGCTGTTCTGGTTACTTTGTATGTTTTCTGGATTTCTCTGTCTATCTTCTAAAAATGTCGACAAGGAAGTCTGGGTTTAAGCCTTGCCGAGAATGTGGCAAGCACATGTCCATCACCGACCCGCACGACGATTGCGTTTGGTGTTTGTCCTCGGACCATGATGTGGGAGGTTGTTCGAGTTGCAGGAAAATGAGCTCGAAGGCTCTTAAGGAGAGAGAAGCTAAGCTCTTTATCGCCTGGAAGAAGAAGAAGGAGAAAAGAGGAAGAAGATGATCCAGGTCGAGGTCGGCTTCCAAGTCGACTTCGGGACATGGTTCAAAGAGCAAGAAGCATAAGAAAAAGAGGAGGCATTCGTCGCATCATAAGGCTTCGACGTCAAAGTCGAAATCGCCGGCTCGACGTCGGAGAGAGTCAGTGTCTCCCTCTCCTGTCCCGACTTCGCCTCCGGTTCCATCTTCTCCGGTGCCTTCGCCGGCTCCGGCTGAATCCCCGGTGCCGGTGTCATCTCCAGCGCCGGTTCAATCTCCAGATCCTGCAAGTCCTCCGGCTCCGTCTCTGGCCCAGGATCAGGATCGTCAGGCTCCGGGTGAGTCTGTGACGCCGCTTGCTCCACCGTCGGCGCCGATAGGCCCGAGTCCGGTGCTACCTGACCAGTATCCTGCATTCCCTACTCCAGGTCAGGACCCCTCGCATTATCTCAATGCAATGTATGGGGTGTTCTCACGGGCCATGTATACCTCTGGTGCACCTATGGGTCCGATGGCTTTCAATCTGGGAGTGCCGCAGGTTTACCCTCAAGCACCGTTTATGCCGTTCTTCCCAGCGACGCCGTCTTGGCAGCTGCCGGCGCCAAGAGCATCGACGCCGCTTCCCTCTTCGCCGGCGCCGACTCGACTTCGTTCTACGCCGGCTGCTACAGCTGATCCGCGTTCGACGCCACTGCCGGCGCCGTCGGATTCGATCACGGCACCGCCGACGCCGCAGGTGCGGATCCGTTCGAGAAGGGAGGCGCAGAGAGTGCTAGAGGAGAGACGCTTTCTGATGGAAGAGGCTGAAGAGGGGGAATTGGTTGAATCCGATGTGTTCGACGAATTGAAGGAGGCAAGTGGTCTGGATTTGTCTCCGGAGTGGGAGATCACTCCACCATCAGACGAACCCTCTAAAGACGCAGCACCCTATCATGCAGTGATTAGAAAGGCTGCGGAGTTGTTGGACCTTCAATTGCCATCCATCGAATTCAAGTCCAATATTTTAACTGAGGTGTTGCATTCTCCAACTGCGGTCTCAGATCCTCTGTTGCCTTTCAACGAAGCAATTTTGGAACCTGTGCTGGATGTATGGCGCAAGCCTTTCTCAGCTCCTGCAGCCTCAAAGGTAGTCGCAAGAAGGTATAGGGTGGCTCCAGGGGATCCTGAATTTTTATCTTCACACCCTTCACCTGAAAGCCTAGTAGTTCAGGCGGCTTGTTCTGGACGGTCAAAAGGGGCATTTCCTCAAGTCCCAGGGGACAGGGAGGCAAAAAAGGTGGACCAATCGGCCAAGAAGGTCTTTTCATCAGCCAGTATGGCATTAAAATCTTCAAATGCGACCTGTCTGTTGGGGCGCTATATCCATGCGCTTATGGACTCGGCTATAAAGTTGGCGCCAAAACTGTAAGAGGAGGATAGAGGAGGCTTCAATGAAGTTCTATCGGATGCCCAGGCGGCTGCTCGCCAGGTTATTCAGAGTGGCCTGGATACAGCAGACTCAGTTGCCAGGGTCATGGGGTCTTCAGTTGCCACCAGGAGGGGTGCATGGCTTAAGTCCTCCGAATTCTCTTCTGATGTCCAGTCAACTTTATTGGACTTACCTTTTGATGGGTCTGGTCTGTTCGGGAAGAAGGCTGACACTGCTCTCGAGCGCTTCAAAGAGAGTAAGGCTACGGCTAGGTCGTTGGGCCTTCAATCCCAGCCGAGAGGCACTTTCAAGAGGTACAGAGGATTTGGAAGGGCGAGTTTTCGTTCCTACAGACCAACCCAGCAGCAGCAGCAAGGCTCTCTGTCCAAGGGATATAGAGGAAGGCTTAGAGGTCGCTCACGTGGCCGTCAACTCTCCTCTTCCTCTTCCTCAGCCCCTCCCACCACCGCAAAACAGCCCTAGATTCGACATTCCGGATCATGCTGGTCCTGTGGGGGGCCGGCTTGCCCATTTTCTACAAGATTGGGAATCTGTAACTACAGATCTCTGGGTTCTGAATCTTGTAGAAAATGGGTACGCCCTTCCCTTTCGGGAATTCCCTCCAAATTACCCTCCTTGCCAAGGGGCTTGCTCGGAGGACCACCGTCTTCTCCTGCAGGAGGAAGTCCTGAAGTTGTTTCAGAAAGGTGCGATAGAGGTGGTTCCGGAGCAGGAGAGGGGTCAGGGATGCTACTCCCGGTATTTTCTGATTCCCAAGAAGGACGGCAGATTGCGTCCGATACTGGACCTCAGAATCCTGAACTTTTACCTGAAACAGGAAAAGTTCAAGATGCTCACCCTTGCGCAGGTTCTTCAGACGCTGAATCAGGAGGACTGGATGGTGTCGCTCGACTTGCAGGATGCGTATTTTCACATCCCCATTCTGAAGTCGCACAGGAAGTATCTCCGGTTTACGGTAGGGTCGCAACATTATGAGTTTGCGGTCCTCCCGTTTGGTCTTACTTCGGCACCTCAAGTCTTCACAAAGGTGATGGCGGTGGTGGCAGCCCATCTCAGAAGGTCGGGGATTTCGGTTTTCCCTTATTTAGACGACTGGCTGATCAAGGCGGAGTCGTCGGAGAAGGTGCTGTTCCATCTGCGGGATACAACTCGGCTGTTGTACAGATTGGGTTTTTCGATCAATGTGCCCAAATCTCACCTGGTGCCCTCTCAGCGCAACCTGTTCATAGGTGCGGTACTGGACACTACTGTGTGTCGAGCATTCCCTCCTCCTCAAAGGATTCTCGACATTCAGGAAATGATTCCTTTATTTTACAGCGGAGCGGTCGTTCCAGTTCTGAAGGTCCTTCGCCTGCTCGGTCTGTTCGCTTCCTGCATCCTGTTGGTCAACCATGCACGCTGGCACATGAGGGCGCTCCAGTGGTGCCTCCGCAAGCAGTGGTATCAGCACTGGGGAGATCTCAGGGAGTCTGTGAGGATCTCCAGAGAAGCTGCAGCGGATCTGTCTTGGTGGAGCGTGGAGGGCAATCTGTCCCAAGGAAAGCCCTTTCATCTACCTCCATCGGTGGCCACAGTGATAACGGATGCATCCACTCTAGGGTGGGGTGCTCATCTGGGGGATCTGGAGATCAAAGGTCTTTGGTCTCCGGAGGAAAGGTTGCTGCATATCAACCTTCTGGAATTACGGGCGATACGTTTGGCACTCAAGGCCTTCCTCCCTTCCCTTCGCGGTCAGTCTATTCAAGTCCTGACGGACAACACTACCGCGATGTGGTATATAAACAAACAGGGAGGAGTGGGGTCTCTTTGTCTCTGCAGAGAGGCCCTGCGTTTATGGTCCTGGGCTCAGGACCATCGGATTTGTCTGATGGCAAATCATCTGGCCGGGGTTCTGAACGTGCGTGCGGACAATCTGTCGGCAGTTCTCCTCCGACCACGAGTGGAGGCTTCATCCGGAGGTGGTTCGTCACGTCTTTCGGACGTGGGGGGACTCCTCGGGTGGACCTATTTGCCACTCACGAGAATGCTCACTGCCCGTCATTCTGCAGTCTCCAGTATCCGATGCAGGGTGCTTTGGGGGACGCGTTTCAGCTGAGTTGGGGCTCACGACTCCTTTACGCGTTTCCTCCCATACCCTTGATTCCTCGGGTTCTGAGGAAGGTTCGCCAAGACCGGGCCCAAGTCATATTGATCGCCCCGGATTGGCCAAGAAGGGTGTGGTATACAGATCTTCTCCACCTCTCCTCGTGCCCTCCGCTCCGTCTCCCTTTGAGGGCAGACCTCCTCTCGCAGTCGGAGGGGCAGGTTCTTCACCCCCACCTCCAGAGCTTACACCTTCATGCCTGGAGATTGAACGGGGCAACCTGAATTCTTTTTCTCTCCCGCCTGATGTGGTGGACGTTATTTTATCAGCCAGGCGACACTCCACCAAATCCATATACTCCTATAGATGGTCTAAATTCGTTCTCTGGTGTGGAGAGGTCAATTGATCCCTTGAAGGCTCGTTTGTCTAACATTCTGCAGTTTGCCCTTTCTCTTGCTCAGCAAGGCTTTGCTGTGGCTACAGTTAAAGGATATTTATCGGCTTTGTCGGCTTTTCTATGCCTGCCGGATCAGCCGTCCTTATTTAAATCACCTATTGTGCTTAGGTTTCTCAAGGGCCTCACAAATAAATTTCCTCCTACTCCCTTTATTATACCTCAATGGGACTTAAACCTTGTACTGACTTATCTGATGGGTTCTCCCTTCGAGCCCTTGCATAAGTGTCCCTTGAGACTGTTATTGTTTAAAACGGTTTTCCTCATTGCAATCACCTCGGCAAGGAGGGTAAGTGAGCTTCAAGCTCTTAGTTCAAAGCCCCCATTCTTGACTGTGCATGCTGAACGAATGGTGCTCCGGACCAGGGCTGCGTTTTTGCCTAAAGTGGTAACTCCCTTCCATCTGGGGCAATCCATTACCCTTCCTTCTTTTTATCCTCCCCCTCATCCTTCCAAGGAGGAGGAGAGGCTTCACCGTTTGGACTCTAAGAGGGCGGTGAGCTTTTACCTGGACAGGACAAAAGACTACAGGATTGATGACCAGCTCTTTGTGGGCTTTGCTGGCTGCAGAAAGGGTCGTGCGGTGCACAAGCGCACCCTTTCCAGATGGATTGTACTATGCATCAAGATCTGCTACTCCCTAGCTGGTAAGGAGCCTCCGGAGGGTTTGAGGGCTCATTCTACCAGGGCAAAGTCTTCTACGTCTGCTTTATCTAGGGGTGTTCCTGTGGAGGACATTTGTAGGGCGGCAACTTGGGCCTCCCTTCACACCTTTGCGAAACATTGCTTAGATGCTGAGGTGAGGAGGGACGGGCATTTTGCTCGTTCTGTTCTTCAGGATTTTCTGGTGTAGAAGGTTGGACACCCTCCTCCGGGAGTGGGGACTGCTGTGGAATCTATTCACAAGGTGAGGAATCCACTGGCAGATGTATCCATCAGAAGAACAAGTTACTTACCTTCGGTAATGCTTTTTCTGGTGGATACAGTATCTGCCTGTGGATTCCTCACTGACCCACCCGCCTCCCCGTTGTCCATCCTTCTATACCAGTAATTCTATGGCTGTAATTCTATTGATGGTTTCAAATGTGTTTCTTACTGTCAAGGGCATTATGTTATTTCTAGTGTTTTGATGTTTATTTTCCACACTGTGTGTTGATATGCATATTGTGTACTGTGTATACTGTTTATGTACATATTGCTGTCAGTCCGTCCGTGTGCCTCGAAGGCACGGAAAAAAGGGGCGGAACTGACGTCATCACGCCGATGGGGTCTTCTTATGAAGCCGGTGACGTCAGCGGAGTCGCGAGCGGAGCCGTGTCTCTGTGACGTCGTCTTCGACCGCATCGGCGTGGACTGCTACAAAAGTTTCCGAATGTTGCTGGCGCAGGGGATATTCACAAGGTGAGGAATCCACAGGCAGATACTGTATCCACCAGAAAAAGCGTTACCGAAGGTAAGTAACTTGTTCTTCTCACTGGTAGTCTGTCTTCCCTTGGGTCTATAATAAGGTTAAAGTCTCCGCCAAGAATTATAGGGGTTGAAGCCTCAAGTAGCTGGGTATACAAAGCCTGCAGTGATGAGGGGTTATCCACATTGGGGCCATAATATCCTGCCAGGACAAATGTTCTGCCAAACATTCTGACCTTCACTATGGCCCATCTCTCCTTGGGGTCACAGCTAGTGGCTTCTATCGTTACTTTTACAGCCTTCTTGAACAAAATAATGACCCCCTTCACACAGCACGCCTGGTTTGTACAGACATGTGTCCGCCCTTCTTTGTTTCTTCATTATTTCCCCCCCATTTTGACTTTAACAGATGTGTTTCCTGTAGGATTATGATTTCATTCTTTGCCGCTTTTAAATACTCTAGAATCTTTTGCCTTCTGCTTCTAACCCGGAGACTATTTACGTTCCATGTTAATATATTGATTGACAGGCTAGCTTGTATCGTTCCAGGTGATACCCCCCCCCCCCCCCTCTCCTCAATTCTTAATACTCTTGGCTTCTCACAAATTGAAGATATTTTTCTTTTTTTCCCATATGCTCCCACACCCATTGTGAATAAGACAAGCTTGTGCCCCCCCCTCCCGCCATCCCTCACCATCCCTTAGAGAACCCTTCTTTCTTCCTGTGGCAAGACACTCATCCCTTTCAAGATCTTTGCTCTTTTTGTTTTGCTTTGATCTGATTAATTAAAGACTCCTCCTCTTTGGGAGCCCTTAAATTGTGCATGAGATTCTCCCACATAACTCGTAGAGATGCTGGGAAACACATTTGTGCTGTCGCGCCCAGGGTCCTTAGTTCTTGCATGTGTTGTCTCAGCTCCCTCTGCCTATCCTGTGTTACTTTGGAGATATCTGATCCTATTCTGAAGGTCCATTCACCCCTTGTATAAGATCCCACTTTTAGGGCCTCACTTTCTTCTTTGGTTTTTCCTCCGCTTTCTTTTCCTGTATGGGTCCCTATGCACCCTCTGGATGTCCTCTCCCAGTCTCTACCCAAGGGAAGAATTCTTTCAGGAGATCAATACGAAGCTTTTGATGTTTTCCCCTTCCAATCCCTCCGGGACATTAACATTTTTTCCTCCTTGCCGGATTCTCCAGGGATTCGATTTTTTTCTCTAAGGTCTTTCTCATTTGCCTTCAGGCTCTGTGTTTCCTCCGTGCTTGTCTCTACTTGCTTACCCAGGTCATCTACAGTGGCCTCCACTGTTGTTGTTCGCTCCATCAGGGTATTGATCTTTGCCTCCAGAGCTTCACATAGCCCTTGTATTTTAACTTGATTCCTTTCTGAGATGGCAGGCAAAGTTCGTCCTCATTTCCGAAATTAGGGACTCAATCAATTTTTCCGTCCCTCTCTGCTCCCCCGGGGGGTTAGACCCTGGCACTTCTGAGTCTGTGATGTTTGCATCAATCGCAGAAATAATCCCAGCCTCTTCCTCGTCTACCGCCTCTTCCTCGTCTACCGCTAGGGCCTGATATCTGACTGCTAAGAGTTACCCCTCCTGCCAGACTATTTTCTGTTGTCTTCGAGCCTTCACCCTGTAGCCCCATTTCAAGTGGGAGAGCGCTTAGGAGGTTCTGTTTAACTTTAAAGAAGGAGCGTCATGAGGGGTGAATTTTACTGTTGAACCTGTGAACCTGATACGTGATGACACAGGAGGAGACTGCAGATTATAGGGAAGTGTAGCTCGTTTACTTTGCCTGCTGTTGATTTCCGGCACTGAGACAGAAGTTTTTCGCGTTATGTCAGTAGTATTAAGTGCCAAATTCCTGCTCCTTAGACAATAACTTATCCCGCTTTTATGAATGAACTCTTGAAGTTGTTCTTTTTGTGTGACTTTGCCTCCTCCTTTGGTTTTTTCTTTGACCGGCTCTAATATGTTGTATTTTCGTGTTGGGCTATTCCCCTCCCCTTTCCCAGCTTGGTCGCTTACCAGGATCATGTGCCCACTGTGCCTGCTGCTTGTATTCTGGCTCCTGCTCTGAGCCTCGCTGCTTCCTCGTGCTGTAACCAGTTCTACCGCGGAAACTCGGGCGGCGGCTAGTCCTGGGCGGTAAATTCCGTTCCGAATTTGCGGAATTTGGGCAATTTCGCGTTCCGCGGAGAACGCGAAATTGCCCAAAAATCTGCGTTCCGCGACTTCGCGAAATTTTTTGCTTGTTCGCGTTCTCAATATGCGTGTTCGAGATATTTCACCCCGAGCACGCAAACAGCGATCGCGAACAGGAAAAAAGTATCGCGAACAAGCAATTCCGCATGTTCGCGGAATTTCTGCGTGTTCGCGGAGATTTTTTACCGTTTCGCGGAGATTTGCGTAACGCGGTTACGCAAATTCCGCCCACCCCTAGCGGCGGCCTTGCTGCTGCTGCGAAGCACTGCTGCCGCCTCCGCCCACAATGTTCACTGGACTGCCTGAACTCGATGGAGACCCCTCTCGATCTCCGCTGTCTTCACATTGCTCTGCCAGGAGTCGACACTTTCCTGAAGGATTCTAGGTACTACGGAGCATTTTTTTTTTTAGTTTTTTTTTTTTTACTAAAGAGCGCCCTTTGGAACTTATATTGCACATTCTGCCTAGAGAGCACAGGAGCTACCGACCGGGCACCTCAGCCAGCCGCCATGTTCTCTAATCCCAGCTGCGTTTTTATGGCTGAGGTGGAGAATCAATCAACCAGTATTTGTAGAGTGCAGCACTGTCACCCCTAAGGGTATATGGGTGCCGGGGTGCAAAGTCCTAGTCGAAAAGCTAGGTCTTGAGTTTCTCTCTGAAGTCCACCAGGGACGATGTCCTGGGGGGGTGGGGAGGGGGAGAGGAGTGCTGGGTGGCAGGAGGAAGGAAATGGCGGGAAGAGGGCAAGAAGTGAGCAGAAAAAGCAAAACACAGGGCAATAAATGAGAAGAAACGGCAAAAAGAGGGCAAGAAAACCGCAAAGAAGGCACAAACTGAGTGCAAGAAACAAGCAGCAAAACAGAGGTCAGGAAACTAGCAGAAAAAAACTAAACGAGGTAGGAAATGACCAGAAAAGGCAAGAGGGCAATAAATAAGCAGAAAAAGCAAAAAGAGGGTAATAAATAAGCAGAAAAGGCAAAAAGAGGGCACAAAATGACCACAGAAGGCACAAAGGGCAAGAAACCAGCAGAAAAGCAAGAAACCAGGAGAGACGGCAGGAACAGAAAAGAGTGCAATAAATAGGCAGTAAATTAAAAAATAGGGCAAGACATGTGCAGCGAAAGCACAGAGGGCAAGAAGTGAGCATACAAGACAAAAAAGGGCAAGAAACAAGCAGATAAGGCACAAACAGGGCAAGAAACCAGCAAAAAGAGGGTAAGAAACGAGCAGAGAAGGTAGAAACCGAGGGCAAGAAATGAGCATAAAAGGCAGGCAATGAATGAGCTTTGAAGGCAAGAAACCGGCAGAAAAGGCAAAAGGAGGGCAGGAAACTAGCAGAAAAGGCAAAAAGAGGGCAGGAAACGAGTAGAAAAGGCAAAACGAAGTCAGGAAACAAGTAGAAAAGTCAAAAAGAGGGCAAGAAATAAGCAGAGAAGGCACAAACGGAGTGCAAGAAGCGAGCATCAAAAAAGCAAATCAGAGGTCAGGCAACTAGCAGAAAAATACTAAACGGACAGGAAATGAGCAGAAAAGGCAAGAAGAGGGCAAGAAATAACCAGAAAAGGCGAAAAGAGGGCACCAAATGAGCACAGAGGCACAAAGGGCTAGAAACTAGCAGAAAAGCAAAACAGAAGGCAAGAAACCAGCAGAAAAGGTAAAAGGAGGGCAAGAAACGTGCAAAGAAAGCACAAACGAAGCAGGAAGTGAGCATAAAAGGCAAAAAAAGGCAAGAATAGTGCAGATAAACAGAGGGCAAAAAACAAAAAGAGGGTAAGAAGCGAGCAGAGAAGGTAGAAACAGTGGGGCAGGAAACGCTCACATAAGGCAAAAAGAGGTCAAGAAAGGAGCAGCCAAAAAGCAAATACAGAGGGCAAGAAATGAGCTTGGAAGGCAAGAAACAAGCAAAAAAGGTGAAAAGAGGGCAAGAAATAAGTAGAAAAGACAAAAAGAGGACAAGAAATGGGCAGAGAAGGCACAAACAGAGGGCAAGAAATGAGCATAGAAGGCACAAACAGAGGGCAAGAAACGAGCAGAAAAGGCAAAACAGAGGGCAGGTAACAGATCTGTAGTAGTTAACAGTTCTATGGACAGCCCGGACTTGAATAAACCTGCACAGAAATTTGCTATTTCTACTGAAGGAACTTCCACAGCATCCAAATTCCATTCCAAGCACCAACTACAACCCTTTCTCCACACTCCTGTGTATCTTTTCCTGGTGCCCATGACTCATCCAATAAGTCCTAACCTCTCCTGAAAAGCCAGAGTATCTACCGGATCGCCTGAAATCCTCCTAACACGAAGGTTCATGTTTCCCTCTAGCACAAGGGGATGCTTTTCCCCTTCATGTCCTTTTAAAAGTTCTGCAACCCCGGGTATCAAGTATGGGACTTGCACTTCTAACTCCATTGCTTCAGGAAACCACACCTGAGTGCTCCAAAATGGCGTTAGCAGGAGGATTCTGGATCATTCCCTCTGTACCTTCAACAACACCCTTTGAATTAGTGCAACAGATAGCAATTCATTCCAGATCTGAAGCAAAGCATACACTGCCAAAACCCTGGGGTCCGGCCTCCAACTGTACTACCAATCTACCTGAAAAGTCAGTCTTCTGGCAAACAGACAAAGCGGCCCCACAAAGTCTGAATCTTTTTGAAAGACTCTAGATTCAGCTTCTAGTCGCTGGAATCCCTTACATATCTTGAATTCCAATCTGCTCTCTTGTTCCGATGACATGGGATAAACTACGCTTTCAGCAGAATCTTTTGACCCCAACAGAAATACCAAATTATTTTGGCTAGATCTGCAAGTTGCTTTGATTTGCTCTCTCTAGACGATTGATTTAGGATACTGATGTGAAATTGTCCATTCGGCTCAATACAACACTGTTCTTTAGTGTGTCCCTGAAGGTCATCAAAGCATTCAGACCTGCCAATATCTCCAGGCAATTTGTGTAAGGAGAGATCCTCTCAGGACCACTTCCCCCTAACTACTGTTTTGAAGAGTTGCAAACAGTTCGAAATTCAGGGTTCCATACTGTTAGAAAATCTGAAGTAACTGTTGATGGTTCATTTCCCATTCTCTGCACTGTTTTGCCGTTGTGCTCCGTAAATTTGGCCATTCATTGTCCAACCCAGGGATGTGCTTGACTTGCAATGAAGTGTTTTATATGTTTTAATCGCTTGAAATAGCTTTAATTAGCCACACAATATTAAATAAACTTGAAACTTTTAATTAAATATTGTGAGTAAGCAACTATTTCCATATTTGCTAGGCTTGAAAGGACAGTATCTTCAATTTTGTTCCTCCCTGTTTGGTGAGATAGAACATGGTTTTGGTATTTTACCAAGACAGAGGAACTGGAATTCCTTGGAAGGAAGGATTGGAGGCCTAGGAAAACCACCCCCAACTCCAGAAGATTGATGTGCATTTTCATCTCCCAAGAGTACCGTTTTCCATGAATTTTCAGATCTTGAAGGTGAGGTTCCCAACATTCCAAGGAAGCATCCATTGTCATTATGAAATGGGGATATACGGTTACAAACAATAGGCCCAAAGAGATATTGATGTTTTTCCCCCACCATGACATTGCTAGTTTCATAGTATTTTTATTTTTAAGGCCTTTATTAACAAGTTCAAAAGTCAGAGTACAGTTTGTGTCAGATCAGATTGACATAAACAGTGAATTCCAAGTCCATTGTTGCAAATGCAGAGACATTCCCCAAATACAGCAAACAACGATCTAGTACTATTGGTGTGACAATAAAAGGACATGAATGTCACACAGAAGGGGGTGGAGGCACCACGGCTATAAGGATGGCAAGTGCAGCGAACAGGGGGAGAAGGAAGGATATGGGAAGCAATTACTGACCTGCACCGACGGCCGCCGTGGGCGGAGTGTCGGCGGGGAGCATGCGGGAGGCAGCACGACCTGAAAGACTTCGGGTACGGAGATATTGTCACCAAGGGACCCCATATGTCTATTGGGCGCGACCTCGCAGGCAGTAGGTCCCAGAATTCCGAAAGCAAGGTCTGACATCGCGAGGCGTGCTCAAGCCAATGTGCGAATTTGGGCGCTGGTCGACGACCCCAGCACATGGCCACCCTACGCCTAGCCAACACAAGCAACATTGCGATCAAGCGGCGGGAAGCATCAGGGCAGAACTTTACAAAGCCTAGCAGACGGAGCGGAGGGTCGGGCTGCACCGTCGCGGAGACAATCTCTGAGATGGCAGCACATACCTCCCGCCAAAAGTCTGACACATTGGGGCATAGCCATGCTAAGTGGGCAAAATCCGGGGCAGCGCATGCAACCATCAGTGGGTATGAGTCCAAGTTCGTGAAGCTGGGCAGGGGTGCGGTATAGCTTATGTAAATACTTAAAATGAATAAGACAGTCGATAGTTAGGTGCTAGTTTCCTCGTCTGATTGCAGCAGTACAGCCAGTCGGCCTGGGCTATTTCCATGCCCAGGTCCACTCCCCACGCGACGCGCGCCCGATCAGTGGAGACTGAAGTGGACGCCAACGTGAGGGCATATAGTTTGGTTACAATTTTGTGTGGTGTCGTGGATGTGTATAAAGTCAAGGGCTGGCGTCGTGGGCGGAGGCTGAGGGAACGTAGGATGAATCTCCCGGCATATAGCACGTAGCTGATAAAACAATAGAGTGTCCAGAGGAGGCGGGGAGAGCATAGAATGTGTTGCCGGGGTAGAAGTCTGCCAATGTCGACAGGCCCAGGCGCGATGCATGTTTGGACATTCCGGAAGGCTGAAGGGGGGGAAAGGCAGGGTGAAGGTTAGAAACACGGCGCAGACCGGACCAGGCCCACCGCAATGTCTCAACCGTGTCCACCTCCGTCCACGGACGACACGCCGGAGCAAAAAGGGCCGTGGACAGCGGCCACGGGGATGCAATATCGGTTTCCACAGCCAGATGTGGTTAAAAGGGGAGGGGTGAATCCAAAAGTGCAGAAAGCTGGCCTGCGCGCAGAAGGCGTAAAGCTTGAAATTGGAGCTCCCATGACCCCTGCCGACATAGGGAGATTGAGGATGTCATACACGACTCTGGGTTGTTTACCCGCCCAGACTAAAGAAATGATCAATGAGCGAAGTTTGCGGAAGTAATGAGCAGTAGGGAGGATCGGACTGTTCAGAAAAAGGTAGAGGAATTTCGGCAAAATCACCATCTTAGCAATAGCGATGCGGCCGGCCAGAGACAATGCAAGCCGACTCCAAGTCTGAATTTTGGATTCCAGCCAATCCACCGCACGTCCGAAGTTAGATCTCCAGAGGTCATCAAGGTCCCTACTCAGCCAGATACCCAGGTAACGGTGGGACCAGAGGCCCATAGAAAGGGGAAGTCCGGCGTAAACGGTTTGGTGGCATCCGTAAGGGGGAATAACACGGACTTACTCCAGTTGACCTGGATGCCCGACAATCCACCAAAGCGTATTATCTCGCGCATGAGAGGGCTAAGATTGTCCTGGGGGTGACGAACGTACAAAGGTATGTTGTCTGCGTACATAGAAACCAGGAGGGAACGGGCCGAGAAACCTATACCCCTATGGGTCTGATGTTGCCGGAGTCTAGCAGCAAGGGGCTCCATGGCGATAGCGAAGAGCATAGGTGACAAATGGCATCCCTGCCGAGTGCCACGTCCAATACAGTTGTGCTTCGTTATTTGCCCATTGATCCGGAGACGAGCAGAAGGGCGGGTGTAGAGAAGAGATACTTTTCATATAAACATAGTGCTGCAGCTAATGCGGGGCAAAAGGAAAAATAAGAAGGGCCATTCGAGCGTGTCGAACGCCTTAGTGGCGTCTAGAAGAGCGGCCACTGCGGGGAGGCCGGGGTTAATCTGGTGAAGGACCGAGATTATGGTCCGGAGATTTTGCGAGGTGGCTCGTCCGGGAATAAAACCAGACTGGTCAGGGAGGGCAATGGTAGGCATGAGTAAAATAAGGCGAGAGGCGATTAATTTCGCGAAAAATTAATTGTATGTTTATAAGGGAGAGGGGGCGATAAGAATCACGACAGTCGGCTGGCATATCGGGCTTAAGTAACAACGTAATCATTGCCTCACGGAGGGACTGAGGAAAGAGGCCATTATCAAAGGAATCATTGTACATAGCAGCTAAATGGGGTTCTAACAGTGGCGCATAGGTTTTGTAAAAAGAGGCAGGAAGTCCATCAAGACCGGGAGCCTTGTCTCCAGGCAAACCACTGATGGCAGCCAGTATTTCTTCCCTAGTGAAGGGCTCATCCAAGAATTTCCGATGGTAATCTTCCAGCCATACCAATGCAATAGTCTCGAAGTATTGTTCGAAGGCCTTGCGAGAGGGGGAAGAGCCAGCAGTATATAGCTGCGAGTAGAAATCCATGAAACAACTTTTATTTCTTCCGGAGAGGTGGTTCTGGCGGGGCCCCCATCGCAAAGACGTAATATACGATGCAGCACGAGGAGGGCGTACGAGGTTGGCTAAGGTCTTTCCAGGCCGATCACCCTCCCCAAAGCGGCGAGCTCGGGCCTCTCTGCCCAAAAAGGCAAGCTCTCTCTCAGCCTCTTCAGAAAAGTCAGTGTGCTTTAGCATTAGAAGCGCGAGGGTCTCAGGACTGGGGTGTGCTGCCTGGGACGCATCCAAATCCCTAATCTCAGTTTCCAACTTAGCCAGAGTGGTACGAATAGAACGGAGGACGCTGGCCTGTTTCGAAATGCCCTCGCCTCGAATTACTGTTTTAAAGCCCTCCCAAAGAATGGAAGGAGATTCTACTGAGCCCACGTTTAGATCAAAATAATTTATGATTGCTGTTTGTATTTTGTCGCAGAATATTGCGTCACGGAGCACGTTCGGAGGGAGCCGCCATGTGAACGCTCGCTGTGGTGAGGCTGGGAGACGAAGGCTAATTTGGACCAGTGCATGGTCCGAAAAAGTGCGCGCTTGATGGGTTGCAGTGGTGAGGACATCCGGGGAAGCAATCCAGAGATCAATACGTGACCAGCATCCCCTAGCCCCGGTGACGCAAGTGCCCTCCCGGACATCAGGCCAAAAATGGCGCCAGGCATCCGAAAGCCAGTTGTCGGTAAGTATAGACTGAAGAGAAGCGGTGGCGCGCGGATGTGAAGAGCGCGGACCAGAGCGGTCCAGTGCAGCTGAAAGTGTAACATTAAAATCTCCTCCCCTTCGAACCGCCACCGGACCAAAGGAAGACATAAGATGCCATACATTGTTGAAGTCTGGATCGTCCAAGTTTGGGCCGTAAACCGCCTCAATCGTCATAGGCTGAGACAACATGGAACCATGAAGAATAACATATCTACTGTCTGGATCCGTGAGCGCCTGGGTAGTCTGCCAGGGAAGACCCCTACGTATGGAGAGCCCCCTTGCGTAAGAGGAATAGAACGAGGAGTGCGCCTCTCCCCAGTAGCGCGACTGGAGCCTGGAGGCGGACCTCGGCAATAGGTGCGTCTCCTGCAAGAGACATATGTCCACCCTGTGGCGCTGCAAGTGAGAATGAATGAGCCTGGCTTTTTGGTGATCATTAAGACCACGTATATTCCAGGTCCAACAAATGGTATCAGTCATATTGCATGATATCCGAGTGGAATGTGGCATAGTGCGAACTGGAAAGTCCAATGGTAGTCCCAGGGGATATGCGGCAGCGCGACATCCCCACAGGAGGAGACACAGGGGAACCACCCCCTGCGACTGCTATGAGAAGTTGGGAGCATGACGTTCGGGCAGGACGAACAATAGAGGAGGCCCTCCGTGCGCAGAGACCCGGTGAGCAACCCACACCAGAGGGAGGGGGAATGAGCTGTACAGTTTGGACAGGGAACAATGTACAAATAATGGCTGCAAAGGAGGACAAAAAGCACAGTGCTGTGACGAACTCTGACCTAAAAGAACCAATAAAGAACAGTTGAAAGTTAACATCCCATAACTTCCCCCCCCCCCACCCGGCATATTCCCCCTTGAGCACATTTCAAAAACCAATCCCAGAAGCATGTCGGTGTCGCACCCTCAACCCAGCTATCCCACCCCGACAAAACAAACAGTAGCGACATAATGACACCGAACCTGGCATCCACCCCTACCCCCAAAACCGATCCCGAAAAACCCTCGACCCCCACACCCACTCCAACCCCCCAAACAGGCTGAGAGACCACCCCTACCCAACCCAGGAACCCACAACTTGGAGGAGGGGGAAACCATATGAAGCATGGGAATTATCCCGGTAGGGCATGGTAAGGCTTGACGGACACCCCTGCAGTTAAGCAGGGTGGCCAAGCAACCGACACTTGAGACAATGTTCAGCAAGTAATAGCCCCAAGCATTACAACCAGTTAATCATTGTCACTTAGACGATCAGCATCCCCTGACCAAGAACTGGACGGCGAGGAGCGTGAAGATTTGTCAAGTTGTTTTGCAAAGGCGAGGGCCTCCTTGGGGTCCGGGAATACCAGTGTTTTAGCGCCCTGTCGAACTCTCAATTTTGCTGGGTATGCCGACGAATAAGACACCTCGTGTTTTTGCAAAATTCGCTTAGCAGGAAGGACTTCACGTCGGGCGGCCTGAACAGTGAGAGTATAGTCCGGGAAGAACAAGAGCGAATTTCCTTGATGGTTTATTTTGCCCATGTCCCGCGCCACACGAAGAATAGCATCCCGATCTCGGAAATTTAAATTTTTTGCGATGATAGGGCGAGGGGGTAATCTGAGGCCAGGGCATGGACCAAGGGAGCGGTGTGATCGTTCGACAATGAAGACTGTGGAGAGTACATCACCGAAGAGTTCTTTGACCAGTTTTTCCACGTAGTCTTCCATGCGGGCTATGTTGGTGGATTCTGGGACACCAATTATGCGCGGTTGCTCCAACGGGAGCGCGCCTCCAAGTCCTCATTTTTCTCCCGGATCAAAGCGAGGACTTTGTCCATCTACAGTAGTTTCTGGCGGTCCTGAGTGGCCGCGTCCGAGACCCTGGCCTCAACCTGGAGTAGGCGATTTATCATGGGAGTTGACGCGAGCTTTCACCGAGTCCAGTCAGGCAGAGAGCTGGTCCAGTTGGGTCGCTATTCCTGTAACCGTCGATTTGACATCTAACATGATAGTTTTTAGGTCGTAGTCGCGAGTTAGAGGCAAGTCCATGGTGGCCGCGGGGTCCCCCACGTCCGAGCTGGCGCTGTCCTGGCGAGTCGACCTGCGTTGGTCGAATGTGATTTTGGGCTGTTTTGGATCAGACCTTTCCATTGCAAAAGGAATCTCTCAGCAGGCGCCGCCAAGAAGTAGGGGAGCCAACGAGCACCCCAGGCAAGCAGAGGTAGCGCCTGGGAAAAACCCCCAGGCTACAGGAGCAGAGAACACCCAGTAGGCAGAGCTCGCCGGGAGGGGCCCCAACAGGGAGACCCCAAAGCAAGCTATGCTCAGAGAGGAAGGCAAATGTGTAGACAGAGCGGATGGAATGCTGGAGAGGCCCACGAGATATTGAAGAGAGGGCTCAGCCAACCAGCCCGAGGGGGGGCCCATAAAGCAAAGCACACACCACACAGTGCCAGATAGGATCACAACCCCCTGAGGAGGACAATGATGAAGTGCCGCCACCGCCAGACCCAATGCAGCTCTGCAGCCAATGTAAGGTGAAGCAGGGTCGGGAGGTATGTTAAAGGTGGCACCGCTACTGTCTTAAAGCGCTGAGGTAACTGGCGAGGAAGCAGACCAACTGATAGCGGTGAAGGGGTGCGGCCCGGTACAGCCAACAGCGGGGGCAGTTCATACCCCCTGGGGCCAGTTTTGAGGGGAGCGAGACCTCCACTCTTCAATCGGAAGCAGCAGACGTGGCGGTGGAAGCGGGACCTGATACAGGGTGCACACAGCCCGCGTGTTGTGACCGGGAGAGGTGTAAACTATTCACTGTGCTGCACCATTGAAGGCCTGACTTCTTCCTCAAACCCCCCCCCCCCCCTCTCCCGGACCAGTGAGCAAACGGGAGAGCAGATCCGGTGTGCAGCGCAGGCAAGTCTTATGGGAAGTTGGGAGGCCTCAGCAAGTCCAAGCCCCTGATGTCCCGGGGGCCGCAGCGCTGCACTCGGCCGGGAGGCGCCGCAGCGCTCTGGCGGTCCGAGGATCAGCTTGCCGCACCGCCTCGAGGCGGGGAGTGCGCACCAACCCTGGGCCGCCGCGACGAGGAAGCGCGGGGGCGCACGCTCACGTTGCCAGGTCTGGGCGCCAAAAGCGGGCAGAGGCCGCACCAGTCGGGAACGGGGGAAGAAATGGCGCAGACGCTCCCCAGGCCCGGTCCGGGCAGTCCAGCGCAAACGCCCCCAGCCCCGCCGCGGAGAACCCAGGCGGCAAGACTCACTCACCGGGATTCAGCAGGCGCCTCCAGCAACCCTCCGGCCGCACACAGCCCCAGGGTGTCCCGCCAGCGTCAGGATCGGAGCGGCCAGGCCTCCCCAGGCCCGCCAGGCGAAGGCCTAACTCCGAGGCCGAACAGCAACCGGGCAGCTTTTGAATTCAAAAACCGCTCCAAATGGTGCCACAGGTAAGGAGAAGTCAGGGGACACCGGTTGTGGCTGACAGGAAAGCCGTTGTCTGCAGGATGATGGCGGATCTTGTGCTTGGCCGGCAGAGCCCACTTAGAGTGTGGCCGTTCTGCAGCCGGGCAGGCCACGCCCCATTGCTAGTTTCATAGTTGGGATAATTCTGACTGTCTTCGAACTTTCCCTGAGGTTGACTCCATTATGCATCTAATTGTTCTTGCAATGGTCTCATGTGCAGGCAACAATTTGATATTAACGGAATGCAAGAATACGTCATTCCCAACCTTAATTTGAACATCTGAACCAAAGTGGACTTTTTTCTTGATATGAAAGCTGTGATATCCATTATGCATTGAATTCTTATCATAGTTCGATACACTTTGGAGACTTTTATATCCAGAATTGCTCCCAGGGAAACCGAAGATCTAACTTTAGATCTAAAATTCGGAATAGCCATAGACCGGGCGAAGTAGATCTTCTTGCTGAGTGGAATGTGGGTCCTTTGATAAGCCAGTCAGCCAGATATGGAAACAGCTGATGATCGGTTCTTCTCAAGAACGCCGCCACAGGAGCTATGCATTTTGTGAAAATCTGGAAGCCTATCGCAGCCCAAAAGGAAGTGCTTTGAATGAATTGATTATAGCATCCTGCCATCTCGAACTTCAGAAACTGAGGTTGATTCATATGTACACGGGTGTGGAAATGCACATCCAGGTGATCTAGTGATGTAATGTAATCCTCCGAATTAAGCTCTTGTAAAGGCAGCATTTTGAAAGGTTGTTTCTTTATAAATCTGTTCAGCAACCTCAGATCCATAACTTGTCTCCATTTTCCAGACTTCTTTTTGAGTAGGAAGAAATTGGAGTAGAAGCCCTTGTTGTGATGTATGAGGGGAACTTCCTCTATTGTCCCCTGGGGATAAGTGATCGCATTTCCTGCTTTAACAGAGTCAGGAGGCTGATTGGGAGTCTTTTCAACAAATTCCAAGGTGTGGCCATGTCATATTATGTCTAACACCCATTTGTCTGAGGAGATGCTCTTCCAACAATAGTAAAAGTTGGAAAGATGTTTTCCTATATGGTGCTGATGAGCGTCTGAGGTGACTGGAGTCTGGAAATTGTCTCTGATGTCTAGAGGCATCTTGGACTTTTCCTCCAGCTGGAGAACATCTACGAGTTGGACTTCGAGAATAGGTGGAAGCTTAAGAGGCTCTACTGCTGCTATGAAAAGTATTGAGGATGATATCTGTAGTAGAAGGATTCACAGAGTACTTGTAGATGAATTAAAGTTGATTTATTGAACATCACAGCCCTAGGCTCCAAGCCTGCTTCTTTCTTTCATCTCTGTCCGCAACCGTCTCCCTGCCCCTGCCAGCAACATAGAACTCTGCAAACCACGCATTCCATGCCTCCCACGGAAACAGTACGAGACAGACATGGAACGCATAATGAAGACACATGACGGGGACATACAACATATCTGCTTTCTTTACATAAAGCAAAAACTGAAAAGACATAAACTGATAGAAAAAAAGAAAGAACATGGACTTCCAACTACAGATGCCCAATGTAATGAAAACATGAGTGCATGACACAGCGTGTCACAGATCACACAAAGCGATAAATCACACCTAGTGATTCACTAAATGATTATTGGATTTAGCTGGAAACATTCTCATCTGTCTTGGTCTCTTACAAACCTCCCGTAGCTGCTCATGTGAATCTCTAATATATACCCAGCACTTTGACCCATCCCTAGTCAAAACACTCCCCGTATTCAACATTGTAACATTTTCCCCACCCTCAGACACATTCACTCCAACAACACTACATTTCATATACAAAGCCACTCTAGGTTTTTTCCACCTCTGCCCTTTCATTAATATCACATGCCACTCATGCACCTCCTTCACTTCCAGAGGGTCAAAAAATGTGTTTACACCCTCACGCGCCCTACCTAGTTTGATCTTAACCAAATCTCCAACAGAAAGCTTGCTCTCCCCCTTATTCACTTTAATGGATCTCTCCTTTTTGGATTCAACCAACCACTGTGGTGTGGGTTTGGTTTTGGGTTCCCTTTCCCTTATCCTTCTCAACGGAGTTTCACCTGTAACTCCATTGACTGCTGTGTTGTATGACCACACAGCATTATCCACACACTTCGTAACAGCACATCAACCTTGTACTGTTTCTTTAACCACTCTTTTAATGCGTTCCACTAATCCATTGCCCTGTGGATTATAAAGAGACGTATGTACATGCCTAATACCATTTGATTGAAGAAAACATTGCATGGCATGCAATGTCAATTGGGTACCGTTGTCGGTAACTAGAATCCCTGGACAGCCTTCCCTCATAAAAATTTGTTTAAGACTTTTAATTACATTGTTGGTAATAATATACTTTAAAAACTGAACAATCACACAATCACGGGAATAAACATCCTCCAATACCATGGCAAATTTCCTCTCTTCAGATAAGTACTCCATTGGACCAATAAAATCCAAACACTCTTTCTCCCAAGGAGCTCCGGAATCATCCTTACTCAAAGACCACATACTCTGTGCACTGATTTTTAACCTTTTTTGACTCTCCTTGCACAACAAACAACTTTCCAACCACAATTTACCATCCTGGTCCATACCTGGCCACCAAAATGTAAGCTTAAGTAAAATCATGGTGAACGTGTGTATAAGATGTCCCTCATACACCAACAAAAATAATCATTTCCTGAGACTAACAGGAGGTACATACCTCTCCCCTCGCAGCACTAAATCATAAGATGCTCCAACTCTGAACTCCTCCTGTAACTTCATGTAATATGTCAAAGCAACTCTAACCTTACTCTCATGCCTCCAACCAGTCCTGATACATTTCACCAATTCTTTATAAACATCATCTGAATCGGCTCCCTCCTGCCACACTTCCTTGGAAATTGAACAACAATCTTCCTCCAGTACATCCTCGATGCTATCTACCAAACAAACTACCTCTTCATCATACAAATCTCACCATCACAAAGAGGGGTAGACATGACAAACAATCCGCCTGCACATTCTTCTACACAGCTACATGTTCCACATCGTACTTGTACTCCAGTAACCTGGTAGCAAAACGTATCAGACGAGAGGACTTTTTGTCAGCACCCCCCCGGAGTCCAAATTTTAAGTAGGGGTTTATGGTCAGTTCTTAATTCGAACCTGGTACCCCATAAGTACGCACAGAAATATTGAACAGGTGTGGCGCCAGGGCGACTGACTCCGGAATCTGGGGATCACGGTTTGATCCCCGGCGCTGGTGGCAGATTAGCTCAGCACCATGTGAGTCTGGGCAATAGCTTGCTTAATCTTCCTGACGGTCGCGCTTTACAAATGTGGATTATTATACCGCAGCAAACGCCTCTCTCTCGATCACAGAATAATTTATTTCTGACTTGTTAAGAGTTTGTGTTACAAAAGCTACAGGCTTTTCACTACCACGCTTGATTTGAGATTAAACCACGCCAATACCATAAGCACTGGCACCCACTGTAATTGTCTCCTTCCTAGAATTGAAAGGGGTCAAAATACCAGCGTTCACTATTTCATCTTTAATACTATTGAAGGCTCTGTCCTGATCAATACCCCACTCAAATTGTTTGCCTTTCCTAAGTAGTCCTCGTAATGGTTGTCTTTTCAGCAAAGTCATTCGCATATTTCGAATAATAGTCAACTAAACCCATTAATGACTTCAGTTGATCTTTACCAGTGGATGTGGCAGAAAAATGAATGGATTTTAAAAAGTCCTCCTTAGGCTGTACACCTTGCTCAGAAATAGTATATCCAAAGTAATCTATCCTCCTATATCTCCTTTAACAAAAGTTTGCATTTATCTCTCTAGAGTAAGGCCAGCAATCTCCCGGGTACTAAGCACACAATCTAAGGTCTTATTATGCTCAGTTTCATTCTTGCCTGCTATAAGAATGTCGTCTTGAAAATAATTTACATTTCTGACCCCTCTGAACAAGTTATGCATCATGTGTTGGAAAACGCTGGCAGCAGATGCTAGGCCTAAAGGAAGCCTTTAAAATTGGAAAACACCTTCCATAGTAATGAAGGTTGTTAATGTGTTGGACTTAGGGTGCAAGGCAATTTGGTGGTAATCTGATCTTAAATCCAACTTCGAAAAAACCTTAGCTTCATTAATGAGTAGTACCATCTCTGCTATATTAGACAAAGGAAAACGGTCAGTGACTATGTTGTGATTCAATGATCTAAGATCCACACAGAATCTCAGCTTCCCATCCTTTTTCTTGGTGATAACAAAAGGAGAGAGCCATTCTGACACCTCCACTGGCTCTGTGATACCCTCCTTTTGAATGTCAGACAACATCTCTTTTACTTTGTTCCTAATAGCAATTGGAATCCTCCTTAAACCATGTCTAACAGGTTTAGAACCTTCTTTTAATCTAATTACATGAACATTGCATTTGAGTTTACCCACACTTTTGCTAAACACTTTAGCATTCCTGTTAAGAATTAGCTCAAGACAGTCCCCCTCCTGTACGGACAAAACGTATTCTTTTGACCTGGGATTACATGTAGATCGTGTTGCTGTAACCAGCCCAAAATGCTTGGACCGTCCTTAGAAACATGCATCTTTCCTGTGGCTCTCTTTGAACTTGAAGACCATGTCAACAAACCCTTCAATATGTATAATTTCTTCAACATAATCTTTCGGTGTAATGTCACTACTGCATAGTAGTGCATCTGGCCATTTATCTTTAAAAATGCTGAGAGGTACTAGTGTACATGGAACCTGGGTCAATCATTAATTCCACCAACATGCCATTAACTGTAAAACTTGCTTTTGGTCCTTGTATGTTCATCCTATCATCATATTCAATACACAATACAATGTCAGGATATTGTTTGAATCCTTGACAAAAGCAACTCTATTGGTTGAAAGATCTTTGCAGACTCTAGCTAAATGTTCCTTTTCCCCCGCATTTCCTACAATCCTTATCCTTTGCAAAACAACCTCTGAAATCCACAACATGAGCCATACTTCCACATCTATAACAACCATTAAATTTGCATCTCCCACCCACTGCTATTTTAGGTTTACTTTTAACTGGAAACACTTTACAATCATTTTTATGTTTGTACTTGTCTTCCACAGATGCAGAATCTTCTTTCTTGCTGACTACTTTACAGATTCATCTTTCTTTAAAACAAATCCCTGCATTTCCTTCATGCATGTATCTGACTCCTCCGCAATTTTCGCTATGGCAATGTCTTCCTACAAGGTAGGATTCCTGGCCACCCACAGTCTCTCTTGCATCCTTTTGTTTTTTTGCATTGCAGTATCAACTGATCACAAATCATTTGATCTGTCATGGGGCCAAAGTCACATTTGATAGCCAACTCTCTTAAATGAGTAACCATCTGATTAACTGTCTCACTCTCTTTTTGTGGTAAAGTATACAACTTGTGTCGTTGCATCACAATATTTATTTCTTACCATAATACTTTGCCGCCCTGTTCTTAGCTTCAACAAACGGATTATCGATGGGTTGACCATCAGCACCCTTTATCTCTGGTGAGTACTTGAATGCATGTTGACCTTCTTTGCCTAAACAATTTAATAGTAAGGCTTTCTTCCTGGCAGCTGGAAACTGCAATCCATCTATTTCTTCAATATAGTTCTCAAAAATGGAAATCCACTCCTCCCACTCAATAGAGGGAGAATCACATTCATTCAAAAATGGAGGGAGTGGAGTAATCATTTGGTTGGCTGCCATGTTCATAAGAATCATAGCCTAGCACATACTAAGTTAATGAGACGTATAATTGTGCAAGCTGTAAATGTAAATCAACCTTAAAAGTAGAAAAGGCACCCAAACACAAGCTGACCAACACCCAAGCACCATGGAGGCAGCCGGAGCAGGTGCAGAGGACGACCAGGGAAGGGCAAGGACAAGAAGAAGAGGAAGACGAAGTTCAGTTCGCAGGCGAACATGATCATAGTCACGGAGGTGATGGAACACCATCAACAGCTGTTCGTCACCTCCAACGTGTCATTGGGCACCAAAAATGGAATATGGCGGAACAAGGTGAATGCCGTCATAGAGCACAAGAGGACAATGAACGAGGTCAAGAGACGATGGAATGACATCAAGCGAAAGACCAAGGAGAAACTCGCAGCCAACCAGAAGGCAGCAATGCACACTGGAGGTGGGGGCCCAGCTCAACAGCTCGTGCTGGATGACATGGAGGAGCTGGTGTCGACAGTCATCAGTGTGGATATTGTGGCCGGAGTCGGGGGACCGGACACTGCTCGACAGGACACAACACAACTGCAACAGGGTGAGTGACCACCAGGTACTGGGGGGGACGGGTGGAGATGGCCACGATGGCACACATGCACAATCAAGCAGAGCACAGTGCACACCCTCAATGACTCTGGGTCATCGCCCAAATCTATAGACTGTCACAATGTACAATGCCATGCTGTCTGAATGTCAACATGTACCATGCGGCTACATACATGTGGACACATTGCAATACACCATCTCCCCTTCACATTGCAGGGCCACCGTCAACACCCCCTGCAGAGCAGTCCCAGCCACTCTTCACTGATGACGAGGAGGACAACCCCAGCATCGAAGCACAAGCCCTCCTAGACCTCATTGGGTGGAGGGCCAGAGGGAGACGACTGAGCAGGTGCGGGTGGGGTTCGACCTCATGGCTACCAAACTGGACGCCATCCATGGGTGTCTGGTCCCGCCCCATGGTCTCCAACGCGCCCTGACTGACATCGCTGGAGTCATGACGTGGAGAGAACACCACCTGTCCGCTCAGAGGGGCTCCAGTGATACCAGCCGTGAGCTGGCACACATGCGGAGGCTCATGGAGGACATGGTGCGGATGGAGGCAGAAAGGATGGCAGCCACCGCTGCACACCAGTGAAATGTAGCTGGGATCCACCATATCCTGCAGATCCTCATCATGGCATTGCCGCCACAAGGTGTGGCGATGATGAATGCTGCTGCCCCAACACCATCCACATCTCCGCCCCCTGGTGTGCCATTATCTCACAGTGCGGCAGACGTATCCACTCCGGCACCTGATGTGTCAGTGGCACACAGTGCCTGAGCCGGTACTGCAACACCCACAGGTGGGGCAGAGCACACATCCGGGGACGAGGACATGGATGGGTTTGTGATCAGGAGGCACTAGCATTCATTTCCACCACCTGGCCTGTTTCTGCTTGGTGCCACACATGGCCCCATGACCTCCCACTGACCCCCGATACACTCCGATGCACTCACCTTGGACAGCGACATGGACTGCCATATCCTGTTTGATGACCAATGACATGGTGACCAGACTGCGGACTGTACCCTTCCTCTTCAGCAGTACTTGTCATCCCCGGATGGACTCTGGCTGGCCCTCCACATGCCCATATTGTGGAGTCTGCTTGGCATTGCCCTGTACCGCTCCAGCTGCAAACCTGCACTGGATGTGCAATAAACATCCAGTAACGCACTGCTGTGTGATGTCATTCATCATTCATGTATGAATGTGTGGATGAATGTAGGGACAGTGATTTCCCTTGCGTCAATGATGCTTATCCTGTGGGATGCTAGTCAGAGGGTGCTACATTGCATATTGTGTACCGGGTCCTGTGAACACTACAACAGGGACACACGCATCAGTCTCTTCCATGTCCGGACATGGACTGAACCACGCCCAGAGCCCATGAGTCATTTTAGCAGGCCATGCGCTGGTCTGGCGTACGGCAGGCCAGACCATTCCGCTTACGCTCCGAGGGGGGGGCCCTTATTGCTACCTGTCGCAGGCGTACTCACTGGTGGTGTGCAGGTCACTGGTCTAGTTGTCCGCATGTCACAGCCACTCCCTGAGGGCAGGTTTTCACGCACACCACACCCATCCGGCACAGGCGTCACAGGCCATGTGACTCCGTCAACATAAGGGGCCGACGACGTCACATTCCCCTCTGCCGGTGGTTACTGGATGACGGACGCTCCACGGTTCTCAATCATAAAGGGCACATGAGTTGTTGCGTACAGGGTTAGTGGTACCCGAGGCCTTGCGGCCATCACGGGCGAACCACAACGTGGCGCTGACTGGCGTTGCACAGGGTTATTGGCACCCGAGGCCTTGTGGCCGTCATGGGCCTACCACCACGTGGTGCTGACTGTCGTTGTACAGGGTTAGTGGCACCCAGAGCATTGCAGGCGGCACAGGCACCCCGCCACGGGACGGTGACTTTGGGTGCACTGAGTCAGTGGCACCTTAAGCTGCTGAGCGGGTGTGCAGCCTGCGATGATGCCCCGTCCCGGCCATCTGGACAGCTCAGGTTTTGAGTGCTCTGCTGGACCGCAGTGTAGGCCAGAGCCAGTGGACAGCGCGGGTCTACCGCCACTTGGCATCGCTTCAGGGATCCCAGAGTTAGTGGCACCCGTTGGGCTGAGCGGGTGTGCAGCCTGCGATGATGCCAGGTGCACTGGTATGTCCTATGCCATGGAGTAATCAAGACCGAGCACCAAACTTGAGACCTGGTGGCCTGAGGAGCGGGGCTGCATGGTGTGGATGGTGCCATGTCCACGGGCCCTGGGCTTGTGGCTTGCAGCGGCACGTGGTGGAACCTCCTGTCTACACGCCGGTGGTGGAAGGTGAGCAGTGAGGCATGAGTGTGCATGGGCGGGAATGCTCCGATGGGCGGTGGGAGGGGCTGGGGTGCCTCTGCCTGGGTGTGCATGGGCGGGCAAGCGATGTTGTCTTGTGCAATTGTGTGTACTGTGCCAATCATGTATCTGGACTCTGTTTCAGATGACGGGTCTGTCTCAGATGTGTGACTCGGTGTACTGCTATACATACCGGCAAGTGGTTGGAGACACACCGGTGGCAGCAGGTGAGCAGTGTGGCCTGGGTGCACAGGGGCGGCACTCTTTCTCTCTCTCTCTCCCTTTCTTCTTCTCTCTCTCTCACTCCCCCTCTCTTCTTATCTCTCTCTCTCCTTCTCTTCCTCTCTCTCTCTCCTTCGCTCTCTCTCTCTGTCCTTTGATGTGCGCAGGACACACCTTCTCATCATGATTTTTGTCTTGCCAGTTGTGACCTACGGATTGTCCCGAGGTGTGCCGCCATGTGTCTTCATTTCATTTCAGTGTTCTTATTAATAAAGTTTAATTTGTTGCTTCGAAAGTGAATGTGTGATGCTCATTTTTGTGACCACACATGCATGTCAAAACACACCAAATACTCAAAAAGGAGGGGGTCCGAGGGTATGTATATTTAGAGACCTGTAAGAAGTAATACCCCTAAAGCAATATGTTCTCAACACAATAGATTTCTTAGGTCTAATACTACTTAGAAGTAATACAGTAAAGCAGCAAAAGAAAAAATGCAAGAGGAATAAAGTAGAGTAATGGAAGTGTCTCTTGAGTAAAGATCTAATTGGGGAAAAAATCCCTTTTTAGGACGAATGCCCTCACTCACCAAAGGTGACTTGCTTCATCATTTGAGCTTTCTCCTCCCAGTGGGAAATCCTAGTCCCACTGAGGGCTACAACCTCCTCTCTGAAACCAACTAACTAGAGTGGGAATCACTATAACGTGGTAAATGAGTGACCCTCTTATCTTGATTTAACAAAAAAACAATGGTGGCACTCCTATTCCAATCCATTTATACAATGTGTGTCTTATGCCGTGTCATCTGTAGGCTAAACAAATTGCAACTCTCTAATATCATTCCCCAATGAAGCGCACTGGTGCTTGGAACTTACTGGTATGTGTTAATACCCCAGTCACGTCGTATTCACGATCATGTGAATAAGCTATTTAACTAGATCGAGGCAAACATTATTCCTGTAGCAGCATATGGATTGCTTGGTCATAATACAAAGCAGCAGTGTATTTAATGCCTAATCCCCTAAGGTATGGACTCTCGTCTGACTCCCGGAGTTCTGGTCTAAATCGGGCGCCGTAAGAACAAACAAAAAGGAGCCCCAAACGGAATGCTTCAAATAAACCCACTCACCTCTCCGTCGGTACTCCATTGTGGAATGAATTTGCGACCGGAGGTACCGACGAGAGTGGCTCAGTGTCTTAAATAACCGCATCGTTTCACTTCTGGCAGTTGGAAATGCCTGTACGGTTGACACGCATGCGCTGCAAATCGGTGTTTGAGTACAGCGCATGCTCTATTGGTGTTGAAATACTCAAAAAAACTTTAATAGGCTAGACAAAGCTAAAAAAGGCCATAATTGTAAGAATGCTTTTGAAAATCATAATCGGAATGCCTATTAGGTTAACACGCATGCGCTGCAAATAGGTATTTAAGTGCAGCGCATGTACACTGGATGTTAAACTATTCAGAATAACTTTCATAAGCTAGACAATGCTTACAAAGGCCATAGTTGTAAGAATGCTATTGGAAATCATAATCAAAATGTAAAATGGAAGAGATACATCGATGATATTTTCGTCATTTGGAGGGGTACTCCTGAAACCATTCAATCCTTCCACACTTGGCTGAACTCCAAAAATAACTTTCTGAAATTCACATTGGAATATTCAAACATGAGTTTATCTTTTTTGGATATCCGCATCTTTCCAGAAAGAGGAGGTCTAGGCACAGAACTTTACAGGAAGCCCACTGCTCGTAATTCACTATTGTCTTTTGGAAGCTTCCATCCGAAGTCCTTACGAGAGAATTTGCCCTTTGGGCAATTCCTCAGGATAAGGAGGAACTGCTCCACAATAGAAAAGTACAATGAGCATGCCAAAATATTGAGTGACCAGCTGAAAGAGAAGAACTATCCACGGAATTTGATCCATAGGTCACGTAAAAGAGCTGCAAACAATAACAGGGAATCCCTGATCGAAGTAGCTGGCCCTAAAGAAGAACTTAATAGGCTGACATGTGTCAACACTTCTTGCAGCTACTCCAACAAAATCAAGAAAAGCATTCTAAAACATTGGAAAATCCTCAACATCGGTGCAAAGACTGTGCCTTTACCTTTATTTGCTTTCAAGAGGAGTCCCAATATTAAGGATCAGATCATGCACACTAGACCAAGAACCAAGCAAAAAAACTCTGATCAAACATCATTATGGGGCTTACCACCAGTGGTGGGGCACTACCCGTGTGGCTCTTGTGCGGCTAGTCCTCAGACTACTCATATGACGGAAGTAGACATTGGTACCACTAAACAATGGTTGCTGAGTAAACACACGAACTGCAACAGTGAAAAGGTCATCTACCTGATCACATGCCCTTGTGAATTGCGTTGTCGGTATGACCACGCGCAAGGCAAAAACGAGAATTTTGGAACAATAAAGCATCTTTCGGTGCAAGAGAAGATCGACAAAAATGACGAATCATTTTTTGGATTCCAATCGTCAAGCTGATGACCTCAGATGGACTATACTTGAACAACCTACAATACCCCAACATATTACGGACATCTCTAAATTTCTGTTTAGAAGAGAATCGAACGTTGGGTATTCCGTATCAAGAGTGATACCATAGGATTAAATGAAGATATTCCCTGGTTATCGCTATGAGCATTGCAGCTAAAAGAGGACACCACACCTATTTTTCAGTTCCCTTGCATAACCATTTTGATAATAAATAGACATACCTTACATTTTTGCCCTGAATTACCTAGGAGTTTCATTTATCTCTATTCAACAATAGATTAGGGTCTTTACACTGGCAGGAATACAAATATCTGATAAACATTTTGATTATGATTTCCAATAGCATTCTTACAACTATGGCCTTGTAAGCATTGTCTAGCTTATGAAAGTTATTCTGAATAGTTTAACATCCAGTATACATGCGATGCACTTAAATACCTATTTGCAGCGCATGCGTGTCAACCGTACAGGCATTTCCAACGGACACCCTTTGGGTCCTCCTCAACTGCCAGAAGTGAAACGATGCGGTTATTTAAGACACTGAGCCGCTCTCGTCGGTACCTCCGGTCGCAAAATCATTCCACAACGGAGTACCATACATACCAGTAAGTTCCAAGCACTAGTGCGCTTCATTGGGGAATGATATTAGAGAATTGCTATTTGTTTAGCCTATAGATGACACGGCATAAGACACACATTGTATAAATGGATTGGAATAAGAGTGCCACCATTGGTTTTTTGTTAAATCAAGATAAGAGGGTCACTCATTTATCACGTTATATTGATTCTCACTCTAGTTAGTTGGTTTTAGACGGCCTTACCCATATTTTTTCTGAAGAATTCAGCAATGCGGATTTATTACAATTTGGTTTTTCTGCTTGTAATTACAGAGCGGGGCTCCCCTTCCTGAGTTGTGACCAGGTAGAGGTGGGCTTACTTGTCCTACTATATGGGTGAGTCAATACATGTTTGCGTACCTGAATGGACTTGGATTTGAGGACTGATGAGTGTGTCATTCTCTTGAAGTAAAGGAAAAGCTTTCAAGTAATCGTTGATTGAAGAGTAATTGTTTTTTCTGTGTCTCTTTTTGTTTAGACAAGTTCCAGTGATACTGATTCTGGACTTGGATCACTGCTTCTGTACGAAGTATACATTTTGCATTGTTTTTTCACTTTTGCAGCAGCTTTGTTATTGGTCCTGAAGAAAGCCAACACTTACTTGTTAGATGTTGAATGGCTGAAACATGTCGACCCCTTTTCATTCTAGCAGTTTGAATATATACTGCTGAGCACTGCGTTTTAAACCTGCCAGTATAGATGAGCCAATAAAGTTTTCTTTTCATCTGCACTAGGCAGTTTTAGATTCACATTTTTCTATTTTGATTTGTTGCGCTGCACCCACGCATCACCATCTTTTGCTCACATTTTGGATTTTAGCATCCATTTCTGAGGCTTGAACATTAAAACATCCCAGAGCTCCCTCCTCTCAGAGAGGAGGTTGTAGCCCTCAGTGGGACTAGGATTTCCCACTGGGAGGAGAAAGCCCAAATGATGAAGCATGTCACCTTTGGTGAGTGAGGGCATTCGTCCTAAAAAGGGATTTTTTCCCCAATTAGATCTTTACTCAAGAGACACTTCCATTACTCTTCTTTCTTCCTCTCACACATGCATGTCACCAGTTGTGATTGTGCGACATCAAGCGGATTATTTTGTACGTGTTTAGGTGTAGCTGATGTGGCATGTCTTTGGTCGGGGGTGCCGGGGAGGGCATCCTGGGGGTGGTGGTGGCAGGTGTTGTTGCCCTTTCGGCCCTCCGGGCTGCATGTTCAGTTGCCCGGGTGCATCTGTTCACCTTCCGATGTGGCTGTGGGCTGTGCTCCCTTTTGTGGTGCAGGCTGTGGTCCGACTTTGCACCAGGTCAGAGCAGGTGTTATTTTCCTGCTGCTAACGTGCCTTATCGACTGTTTTGTGTTCTTATCGCAGTTCTGGCTGGTCATTGTGAATGTTGTGGAGTGGTGTTGTCGAAGCTTTTGGCACGGGAACGCCTACTCTGCATCTCATTAGCGATAGTTGCGGGGGTCATCTCTGGCGATGTTTTTTGCGGCTGCAATCGCGGGTAAACTGGTGCCTTGGGCTGTTAACACGAGCTTGTGATTGGGGCGATAAGTTTATCGCAACTTCAGCTGCGATAATGTGCCATTAACTCGGCGATAGATCCTTGTGAATATCCCCCTCAGTGTGTAGATCACTGATGTGTTCTGTAGCTAATAAACTTGGCACGTTATATCGTGATCAGCAACGGTGTGCAGATCACCGATGTATCCTTCAATTGTAAAACAGCGATCGAAGGATGGCTTCACATAGCGTTGGTTCAGCGCAAAACAGTTTGAGCCAATCGTGATGTGCTCAGTCATGACCAGTATCTACAATGTCAAAACGAAAAAAAACACTCATCCAAGATGGCTGCACATAGCGTAGTTTCCAGCGTAAAATGAGTTGTGTGAGCTGTAACGCGCTCAATTCATCGCACAATAACTCACGATCCACCATTTCTTTATTAGCAAAAAAGGCCACTTTAATAAGACCGGTGCCAAATTATAATTTTCTCTAAACACCAATTTTCATTATCTGATAAGCAAATCCCCAAATTTGTCTTTGACATCCATAAAGCATAACCCCCAATGCAAACCCCAAGCAAAAACAACTAAAATGACTCCTTTTGATAGATCCCCCTCTTTCTCATTTCCCGTCCCCGTGACTGCGTCCCCCACCTCCCCTGTTGGAGGATGGGCAATCCCGCTCAAGGCTGCCCACCCCCCCATCAAAAAACCCGCCAACCAGGAAAACCTGAGAGTTTCCCTACCCCACTCAACAGAAAAATGTTACAATCTGGAAAATGCGCACCAAATACTCTCCTTCCAAATCTGAGCAATTCTGTTTCTTAATTCCAGCAAATAGAATGCTTGCCCCATGGTAGACAAATGTACCCCATCTTCCCTGAAAAGATGCCCTTCAGTGCTCTGTATATGAGAATGAGAGAGAATCTGTATTCCCAAGCCCTCTCATGGCTCTATTAAGCTTCCGTCGCGCTTTCTCTATAGTTGCGTGGCTTTGTGCTCCTTTCCAGTGCATCCTCGTTATGAACTCAGTCCAAACGATCGTGGTGCCTGTCCAATTAGACTTGATGTTTGCTAATTCCTGCTTCATCAACTTTATTAGAGTCAGCCCAGATAAAGCAACGAGATCATTCTCCCCCAAATAAATAATAGGCAGGTTTGGCGGGCCCTTGTTGGAACACATCCTGGCCAGCAATGAAATTAACTCCCCCCAACGCATTCCCCCTTTACCCTTCCAAACCACTTCGTGGCTATCACTGCGTAGTCCGAGCGATCTCCCACAAATTTGTTGCACAGCATAAACAGCGGCCCACTTTACGAAGGAGTGTCCTACTATCCATGTTGTTTTTTTCAAATTTACAAGCCCCGAAGTCTTACCTAGGCAGAAAAACAAATGTTAACAAAAGAAAACAATAGAACTGAAAATATTATTTCCTAACATATTTCTCGCAAGATCTGGATTTCCATCTCCCAATCCGGCGTATATCCGCCTATGACCATCCCAATATAGCCGCCTCTGTTGCAGCCCCAATACGGAACGAATGTGTTCCAAAAAATAAAGGGTTCTCACCCAAAAGAACGAGCACTTTCCTCATCACCCCCAACAACTGTGCCACTGAAATCTGACTCCCTTGTGCAGGGCAAAATATGGCCCCCGGAGACAATAAACTAGAGGCCTTGAAAACCTCCCATTCCCTCACTGGACAGCATTGACCCACCCCACACCTGTTTAAGAAAACCCATTTACCCCTACCCAGCTGATCCATTTTAGATAACCTCAACCAAAGACGCAACCTGTGTTCTTCCAGAAAAACCTCCTCACTATGAATCCCCGCCCTATGCCGCAAACCTAGCAGATTGGATGCCCTGAACGCCCCAAAAAACAGCCAAACAAAACATAGCCTAAACAGGCCGCACTCAGACTCGTTATAACAGCAAAGTGGCAGCTGCCCCAGCATCCTTTGTAATAAATCAAACATCACCGGCCGGCATAACTGCTTGTTCCCAGCCCGTACCCTACTTGAACCTTTGAGAACTCTCTTCACCAGCACCCCCCCTCCCAGGTCCCTCCCCCACCTCAATTGTCCGTAAAAAGAAATCCCAGCCAATTTACCGGAAATGGTATTGTGGGAAAAACCTTTATCTATCAGGTGTAAAACAAAACCCAATAATAACTGCTCATCATACATCCGTTCCCTACTTTCAGCACACGTGTTACCATAACAGAGGAACTTGCTCCATGCTTAATGATAGCTCCGTCTCGTAGAATCCGCTATAGAGTGCTCTACCAAGTCGACAATTCTTAGTCCCCCCACTCCCAGACACTCAGTGGGACCTGAATCTTGTGAAGTGCGGCCCCAGGAGCCAGCCTGCGAAATCTCTCCCACTGCAAACGAGACAGAGAGTCTGCTATACAATTGTTGACACCTGAAATATGTTGTGCCTTGAAAACAATGTTAAGCTGTAAACATTTCAACATGAAAGCACGCAACAAACGTAGCACTCTCAAATCCCTGGCCTTCTGGTGATTAATCAGCTCTACCACCACTAGATTGTCGACATTAAACCGCACTGAACGATTCTGAAACTCCGCACCCCAGACATACAAGGCCACTAGTAGAGGAAAGAATTCTAGGAAAGCGATACTGCGCCCTTGCCGTAGCCAACGCTCTGGCCAGCTCTCTGCGCACCAACGCCCCTCCCAAAATATGCCAAAACCTGTTGCTCCAGCCGCATCCGAGTAAACCTGTACCTGCCAAATCATATCTTCGTCCACAAAAAACAAAGACACTCCGTTGAATTCTGCCAAAAAAGTCAACCAAACTCTCAGATCCGTCCTAGTGGCTGCAGACAAACGTACTCTGTGGTGCGGTAGAAAAACCCCAGACATAGCCAGCCCCAACCTCCTGCAGAAAGTTCTCCCGGCCCTCACCACCCTACATGCAAAATTAAGGTATCCCAAAAGCTTTTGCACTTTCCTGAGCTCCAATTTGCGCTCTTCGACCACTGATGACAAAAATAAAGAAATCTCCTGCACCTTTGCCTCCGGTAAACGTGCCACCATACCCACTGTGTCAATTTCAATCCCCAGAAAAACCATGGTAGTGATGGGCCCTTCTGTTTTATCCGGCGCCAACGGCACACCGAGCTCCTGTGCCATACTCTGAAAAGCATACAAAGCCTCTTGACACTGCCCTGAATTCTGAGCGCCAATGAACAAAAAATCATCCAAATAATGGCAGATGAGGGCATGACCAGTAATGTGAATAAAAACGCCACTGTAGAAAAGTACTGAATGTTTCAAATAGGGCACAAGAGATAGAACACCCCATGGGCAGCATCTTATCTACATAAAAAGCCCCTTGAAAGTGCATGCCTAACAGTTCAAAATCATAGGGATGAATGGGGAGAAGACGAAAAGCAGACTGTATGTCACTTTTAGCCAATTGCGTGTGTCTTCCTGCAGAGCGTACCCAACCCAGCGCATCATCCACTGAAGCGTAAGAAATGCAAGAATCTGCTGGCGATATAAAATCATTAATTGAGGCACCCTCAGGCCACGACAGATGGTGTATCAGACGGAACTCCCCCGCTTTCTTCTTTGGCACTACCCCCAGTGGAGAGACCATCAAATTGATCATGGGACATTGAAAGAAAGGACCAGCCACCCGTCCCGCATCTACTTCAGACTTTAACTTCTGTTGGACCACCTGTGGGAACTCCTTAGCAGATTTCAGGTTATCCGACCACCTACCCTGACGTGGGCCCTGGTAGCTGATCCTGAAACCCTCCTTGAAACCCCACCATAATCTGTTAGCAGCCGCTACGTCCGGGTACTCCTTCAACCACTGTCCCAAAACCTCAAACCTAATTGGGGTAGTAGCCTTTTGATACAAACTGGAAAGCCTGCCCTCTACCCCGCTGTCCCTTTCCTTGATCACCCCATCGTTGGCCTGCAAAGCATTGTGTGAGGGGATGTTTGCCACCGCATTGTGAACACTCGTGTTTGTACCTGCAAAACTGTCTGCTACAAAACCCCCTGTTGAAGTTCCAACATGCCCCAAAAATGACTGCCTGACCCCTGCCACCAAACCCCGCCCCAAGCTGGGCGGGACGCAATGGAAAGGGCCGATAAGAGACTGGTAACCCACTGGCCGTATGAGTGGTGGCAGGTGGCTGTGAAGACGCCATCCATTGCAACCATAGCTCGGAATCCACATCTCCCCATGGCCTCTCAGGCGAAACACTCAAACGAGCCCGAAATTCTTCATTGTATGACAACCAGGCATATCCTCCAAAATAGCTCTGAGCGTTCCGTATAATATCCATATACTTAAACAATGCTCCCGCTCTATCCTGGTACTTCACACAATAGATACTGGCGTAAATAAGAAAAGCAGAGGTCCAGTTTTCAATTGTTTTGTGGATCCTAGGGCGCCTAGCCAATTCCAATTCTTCCTCCTTAGACCCTTCTTTGGCCTGAATATCCCGATGCAAAAACTTAAAAACATCAACAACTTCATGCTTCCAAATTCTGTGCTTGGTCCTATCTGATAAATGTGAGCCCAAAGGCATACCAATCCCCATATAAGGCAATTTTTTGTGGATATTCTTGTCTTCCTCTACTGAATCCTTGCCGTCCTTACCCTTCTCCATGACAGTGGTATCGCCAGCATTAGCGTCACACCCAACTGTTGCAACACCTCGTACATTACCAGGGCGCACATCCCCAGCATGAGCCTGAACCCCCAACCCCACTTCCCCTACTCCAATGGACCTTGCTGCTTTCTGCGGGTTACCCTCTTGTTGCCAAAACGACCACCAACCTGCCGTACCTGTTGGTAACGGAGCCACTCTGCGCTGTATATCTTGACGCTCCTCTTGCAGCTGAATGACAGTGGCGTTTTCCCGCAGCTTTGCTTGGTCCGCTCGTGTCGTCTGCAAAAAACTAAGCACACTGTGTTGCCCCGATACACCCCTCTTACCCTTCATTGATGGCACATACTGTTTCTTAACATCCCCACCAGCTCCCTCACGCAATTCCCCTTCTTCCAAATCATCACTGTCATTATCCAATACCACTTCATCGCCGTTACCACCACACAATGCCCCACTTCCCCCTTGCATGCCCATAAATCCCCTTCCACCAGGAATCAAATTCCAATTAACATCCGGCTTAACAGATGAGGTGCCTGCATAAGAAAGGAAATCCGCTCCAGATCCCTTTCCGCCTATAAGACCCACAGCCGAATCCGCGGCGTGCTCCAGCTGTAATGGGCGCCTGCCAGCTGACTCCTTTGTAAACACAACTGGCAGTGTGTTACTCAAGCTGCTATGACTACTCACTTCCTGAACTCCTGATATGCCCCCCCGGGATCCCCCAACGCACTACCCCGCGCCTTGCCAGGTATGCCACCACTGCTCACCCATACCCACTGACCCTCATTGGGCTTCTGCGCCACTGTCCTGGATGTACCACGCGAGCTTCCTCCTAGAGGTCCAGGACCTGTCGGTTGACTGCCAGCCTGCCTAGCTACCTGCTGGCCCCCAACCTCGGGTGACACTATTGGTCCCGCCACCTGAAGCTGCGCGGACCTAGCTGCCAACTGTGCCTCATCTGAACCACCCAATAACCTGGTGTGCCGCAAAAGTTCCCCATCCCTGGGTGCTGTACCTGACAACAGGGGGCCCTGATACCAGCTAACCCTCCCCGTGGGGCACCGACCCAGACGACCCCACATGGTTGGACTCCAAAGTCAAAGGGGGGGGGCAAGGGCAAGATACTGGCGTGGCAGGGCTAATCACATACTGCTGCCCATTCAAAGTTAACAACTGAGCTCTCCCCTGCCATACTAAACCAGGGGCAGCTGAATGCGCCAGTTCCTGAAAGTCTCCGTGTAAATTGAGCCCCTCTGTACTCCTTGCTCGTTTTGCCTGCCTGCCACACAAAACCTGAGAAGCTGCCCGGCTCGAAGCGCCTCTCCCCCGCCTCCCAGCTGAGCTCAGGGACAACCCCCTCTTCTCGCCCCCTTGAGCGCGCCGCCCGCCTACAATGCTACGGGCGGCCGCACATACCTGGGGCTCTTCCGCAGGCTCTCCGCTGGACACCGGTACCTCCAACACAGTAGCCCCGACCTCCATGGCCCCCTCCTGCCCTGCTGCTGAGCACACAATGCCTTCTTCCTGTTGTGGCGACATACACGCTGCCACTGCCATCGCGACGCCTCCCGCAGCCTTCCTGGGCTGGCGCTCCAACCCTAACCACGCCTGCTCAGGGGCGCCCGGCTTCAGCAAATCGTCCCTGCCGGCCGCGCATAACACCCGGACGGCTGCGCGCACTTCCTCTTGTGACGCCATCGACAGCACGCAGGTACGGAGTCAGAAATGGGCCAAAATGCAAATTCGCAAACCCTTCCTCCCGGCTCCCTGTGACACAATGATTTTCCCACCCCACAGCACCTCTAAATGAAACCTCGCCTCACGCGCTTCCCGCCTTCCTAATTATCCCTACACCGCACCTGGGTGGCCGCTCCATTATGCAAAACCACCCAGGGGAGACTGGCTCGCTCTCAGCGCCCTCTGGGTCCCCCTTACAGCTGACAGTAAGCGCAAGTGGACACGGCGCGCACACTCCTTGACCTATGTACAGGCTCAGGTCCACGATCAGGGTTAAGAGTGCTCTGCCCATAAACAGGTTAGGATAAATGTACACAGTACCTTACTGCTGTAGCTTGACCTGACCGAAAGTACAACAGCAAAATCCAAACTGCAGACAGGTGTTGCTGCCACCGATGTCTCCATCACATCGAAAAAGCATGTAGGTTCTACCTTGCTGTGATGGTTTGCAGTGAAGGCAAAGGCGACCGCCACCAAATTGTAGTAGAAGGATTCACAGAATACTATGTAGATGAATTAAAGATGATTTATTGAACATCACAGAACAAGGCTCCCAGCCTGCTTCTTGCCTTCATCTCCATCCACAACCATCTCTCTGCCCCCGCGAGCAACATAGAACACTGCAAACCATGCATTCAATGCCTCCCATGGAAACAGCACAAGACGGACATGGAACAAATAATGAAGACACATAGCAGGGACATCCAACAATATCCCTATTGAGAATATGGTTGATACCGATAAGCTTGGTAGGAAGATCTGGGTATGAATTGACCTCTCCCTCTGGTTCCTCAAAGGGGCTGAAAATTACATAGCTGTAACGTTCCCAGAGAATGTGCTGTGTCAGTGTCCGTTTTAATAGATTGAAGGGTATCATCAACATGCTTCCCAAAAAGAAATTCCCCATCAAAAGGCATGTCTAAAATCTTTGCCTGCACTTCTGGGCGAAAGGTCGTGGCCTTCAACCAGCCTTGCCAACATAGCAGTGCAGCACCTGTCACTTGCCTGAAAGCCGTTGAGGAAAGATGCATAGCTGTGTCTATGATTTCAGAGGAAGCTCTTTTAGCTTTCTGAAGTATTTCTCTATCTTCCTTTCTCTCATCCTTCAGTAAATATTCTATGAAGGCTGATATTTCCGGCCATATCTGCCTGCCATATGTTTAAAAAATGGCTGATCTGATAAAGGTCGCTGCCATAGCTAGAAAATGTTTGCCAATGTTACCCAGCCCTGATCCTTCTTTTTCTGGTGGTGCTGAACATGGGGCGGAAGGATTCCTGGACCGCCTTTGGGCTGCCTGTATGACCCCAGAATCCAGACATGGAGGACCTATCCGACAGGTAGGCAAATTTTCGGGCACCTCATTCTTTTAATTTAGTCGAGGAACGACAGCAGCAATTGATGGTGAATTTTTAATCAGCTTCATTCCTTCCTCACAAATACAATCCACAATTGGAATAGATCTAATCGATTTGCTATCTAAATCTTTGAAATCATAAAGGAACCATTATGTTTTTTTTAGTGGCAAGGGTAAGTCAGAACGCTTGGAACCCATTCTAAGAGCTAATGAAAACCTCCTATGTCCTCTCGAGGGGGTTAGCCAGTGATGGTGTGGGCAAGGCAGACAACTGAGCAATATAATCACCCCACTCCTGACCAGAACATGCTGAATCCTGAGGAGTTTCCCCTTCCTCCGGATGTTTCTCCACATCACTCTAAATATGGTCGACTCTGATAGTAATAAAATACCTCTTTCTTTCTTATTTTTGTAGGCCCCAAGGTCTTCTAGGAAAAGACACTGCATCTGGTATATCAGAACGCCCCGGAGTATGTCGTAGTGGAGCATTCACTTGAAGAAACCTCTTGTAATTGTCATTTAACATGTGGCGTAAATCTGTTACCAAAGAAATAGGTACAGAAATAATATCTTCATTTGAACCATATTGTCCTCATATGGCTCATCACATGGGTATTGCTCCTGGAGAGAGTCCTAGCATTGAGTTGCGAATTGCTGTCTATCTTGAAAAGAGAAATTTCCTTCCTAATATGTGAAAGTGGGTTTTTTCAGGGCCGTTCGGTGTCTTGGCATTTTACATGTAGTCTTCCTTCTCTAGGAGATGTCTTATCCAGGTGTAAGGTCACTAGAATCCCTTCTTCTGGGATCAATCCTGTCTCCTTCTGAGCCGTCAACAGGCTCGTCGACGATGGTGCTGACGACAGAGAAAGTTTTTTTTTTATGACATAAAAATTGCCATCAATGGGATTGCCATTGTTGATGAAGTGGCCGCCAGTTTCTTTGTCGTCGAGGAAGACGCCATTATTTTTGTCATCCTCAGAGTTACTGATGCTGTAGTCATTATTGGCAAGGTTGGTGACTTTGATGTAGACGATTTCCCCGTTGTGGCGGCAGCCATTGACGAAATGGCCATCAATGATGGGTCTGTCGACAAGCAGATTTTTGTTGACGAAGGCTCCTTTATAAGGAGTCACAGGCAATGATGAAGAAGACAAAGACTTTTTGTGAGAGGAAGGAGTACTACAGACTTCTTTTCTAATAGACTGTGAGATTTTATCTTCTTATGATCTTTGTCATATGAAGTTGAGCTCTCATTTTTACGCATCCTCCCTGATGGTGAATAACTCTGCCCCTCGTCTTCAGCATTGAAGTCAAAAGGAGTTTGTTTCTTTTGGAGTCATAAAAGTAGCCTGGTTTCACAATATTTCAAGGTCTTAGCAGAAAAGGTTATGCAATGCTTACAGCTGCAGCTAATGGGCCTTAGCGTGAGATTTTTAGCGATAGCGGACTTTTTATTATCTCTAGGCATGTCAGCGATATATATCGCTAATGACATGCAAAGTAGGTGTTCCTGACAAAAACTCCATTGAAACAGTCGCAAACACAACTTACCCCTATTATCAATGCCCGCAAAGCGATAGGAAAATTCGCGCTAACCGCGCTTATCACTGGAATTTAACGCCTGAAATAAACTTGCCTTAACCATCTTGTCAATGGTGGGTGGATTCTTGGGTTAAGTACACACTTGCCTATTAGCAAGCTTTTCATTTGCACAGTGAATTTAGCGCTGGAATTCTCACGCTATTGCTGGTTTTACTCGCTATCGCTGGATTTCCTATCGCCTTTGCGATACGCGTTGGTAATAAAGCGCTATCACGGCGAGGAAATCCAGCAATAGCTGGCAATTTAAAAAAACAAAAAACAACGCTAAGCACGCTTTGCGATAAACATCGCAGATCCTTGATAATATGCCCCAGTATTTGGGTGAGAATCCCTGCATGAATCATTGGCCAAGTATCTGGACCCTTTTTATAGCCATTTGTACAAAATGAGAAGTCCCACATTCAGGATACAACAGATTTTTTTAAAAACAGTTGCCAAAAATACCAACTACCGAATCTAATGCATGGTGGTTGTGCATCATTGATGTAACTGCATTATATACTTTGATTCCCCACAATGAAGGCATAAAGGCAGTAGAGTGGTCACTGTTGCAACAAAAGAATATGCGTGCAAATAGAATACTCATATTGGTATTGCTACACTTCTGCTTACATCAGTTATTTTTCTTGGGATGGTCAGTTTTATTTGCAAAAGAATGGGACCTCAATGGGCTTTTCGGGAGAACCCAGCTATGCTAATACTTTCATGACCAAATTTGAAGACCAGTCTATTTTTTCTATGCAGGCATGGCAGGAGAATCTTGTGCTTATTACAGGTACATCAACAACATTTTCCTGATTTGGAAAGGTCAAAAACAGGCACCAGAAAACAACACTGACGAACTGAACTTGAGGAATCCACAGATAGTTTACACACACCATCAGTAATAAAATCAACACATTCCTGGATGTTTTGGTGAATTGTCTCCGGTTGGGATCAATACAAGAGCACACACAAAAATCACAGATCAGAATAATTCCTTAATATTTCATAGTTTCCATTCACAGTAATTGAAACAACACTTACCTTTATTGCAGTTTCTCCGCATTAAGAGAATCACCTCAAACAATGAGGTTTGTGCTAAATTCATGGAGGAATACAAACTGCAGTTCATCAACAGAAGACATCCTGAGGGTTTATTTAATTCATCAATGCAAAGGGTTACATCAATGGACTGAATGCATCTCTTGCAAAAAAAAAACATCACTGTAAAACCAGTGCATGCAGTGTTTGTATCAAAATGTTCCCAAAATCTCAAGCAAAAAACACATTACCAATCAAGGGTGGGAATTATTTCAATATGAGACAGATTTTAAGGGGTTGTTCCAACACAAACCAATTTTTGCACACCAAAGAACAAGAGATCTCAAGGAAATTCTGGCTTCTGGGAGATCTTTGACAATAAAACATGTAGCAACCAGAAAAATGTTACAATGCATACATTGTAACAATGTGATTGAGGGGGGGCACAGTTGTTCACCCACAGGCAGGCCAATCCATCAAACTAAGACATTCCTCTGATTGTAATACACAGCATGTCATATACAGCATCAAATGTCCATGTGGTATGTTGTTAAAACAAAGAGGAAGTTCAAACTACCTATAACTGAACATAAGAGCATGATATGAACAAGAATAAAAAATCTTGTTTAGCTACACATTGGCAAGAACATCAACACAATATAACACAATTGCGTTTTCAAGTCATGGAGGCGATCTAACCAAATCCTGGAATCAATGTACTTGGGGGGAGATTTACTAAGATTTTGCGCCGTGTTTGGGTCACAAAAGTGACACAAAATGGTGCAAAATCTTTTTTTCCTACTTTACTTTCCAGCGCTAAATTCTTTTAGTGCTGTAAATAACATAAAAGTATTGCAAAGCAGCGCTATTGCGCCTTGGGGGCGTGCCAAGGGTGGTGCATGGGCGTTCCCATGCAACCATCCACGGTTTCTCATGCTAAACCCAATTAATAAACAGAGTAGATTGGGTTTAGCGTGAGAAAACTGTGTCCATTTAAACTAGGGGCAAGGAAGGGGAAATGCTTTCATTTCTCCTTCCTTTTCAAACTTTGCATGCGTGATACACTGTGCAGCACACATAAAAAGTGGGGAAAGCTTTCCCTCGTGTCTGGGCATATTTTGTACAAGAAGGGTACCCTTCATGTACATAACCTATTCTAGACTCACACAAACCCTAGAGCTACAGCGCTTAGGTGGTGTGTGGCACACGGCCGCTGTAATCGGCGCCGACGCAAGGGAAAGGGGAGGAGAGAGCCATATCTTTGAAAATATGGTGCTCTCCTGGTCTTTCCCTGTCGCGCAACACAGTCTCGTCGGAGGCTGCTATTCTTTGCTTGGAGATTTGGTACATCTTCCCCAAAGAATTTTATCCCAAAGAGTAGTTTTCTGAATTAAAAAGTTTGATACTTTAATACCTCGGGGATTAAATGATACATTGGAAATGCTGTGCTATTTGTGAGGTACTCTAATTTAGATACACAGAACAATCACAAACTGACTGTTACTCCATCCTTTTTATTTAAAATTTTCTTTATTTGTAAAATCAAAAAGTCATTTGCTTTAACCTCAGGGTGTTACACCCTTAGTTAAATTCTACTGCCACCTCGAGTCACAAGCTATATTGTGGCGTTCTCTGGTTAGACACAAGTGACATCACAGAGAAGCATTGAGAACTTCTTTCACCACTAGAAGACAGTTCTATTTTATGTGTTTAAATTTAGTGGCATTCCTCAAGCCATGAGGTCAGTTTGCATAGATACATTGAATCTTTAATGTACATTTTAACTCACGGCCAATTCCCCAGCCAGCGAGTTGTTATTTTTGTAAAACCCCGCTACCGGTAATTCTATACCTAGCACCCCATAAGCGGAGGGATCTTGGGCATAAATCCGGGGGCCATAAGGCCTCGGTCTGTAAATGTATGCTGATCAACGCTAGATCTTTGATCAAACATAGCACTGAATGTGCACAACTAATTGAGGATAATGACATACAATTAACATTTATCACGGAGTCTTGGACTGATGAATCTTCAGGGCCCGATTTGTTGAAAGCAACTCCACCAGGTTTTGTCTGCCAGACTTTGAACAGGGATGGCGGAAAAAAAGGGCTAGCACTGATATACCCAAGCTCATTCAAAGCAGTATTCCACCCAATACCTAATGTAGACTGTGAGGCGTTGGCCTTCCATTTCAACCTATCCTTTCATCATACCTTTAAAGGTATTTTAATATATAGACCTCCGAGTAATAAACATCCTTTCATTACCTCCATTGGAAACCTGCTGGAAGATAGCATCTGCCAGGAGTCCTATACTATTTTGGGGGATTTTAACTACCACCTGGAGGTGCTTCTCAACCCAGACACAGCCACTCTTATAGATACTATGAATAGTGTTGACCTCATGCAGCAGGTCACTGGTCCAACGCATATGGCTGGGCACACCTTAGACAGCATCTTTACAAACCATCCAGGCCTCCAGGTTACAGGAGTCTTACCCTTGGCCTGGACAGATCATTCGGCTGTTCTCTTTGAACTAACCTGTAAAGCACAGCATCCAGGGGGGGCAAGGGTTAAGAAACTGATTGACATCCGACCCTGGAATAGAATGGACAAAGGAGCTTTCCAGGAACTCTTTAGTTCTACATCTGCCCATTTAAACTTAAGGAGCAGAGGAGGGGGTGATTGCCTATACCAAATGGGTAGAGAATGCCTGTAACAAGCTAGCCCCAGTCAGGAGTATTGTACCTAAGAGATTGACTCCGTCTGCCCCCTGGTTTTCAGAGGAACTGAAAAATGGAAAACTCGTGTGTAAACGCCTAGAACGTTCATGGAGGAAAGAATATAAGGAAGTAGATAAGCTAGCCTATAGAAAGGGCTTAGCGAACTACAAGCAACTTTTGTTTACCACTAAGCAAAAATTATTTGTCAATAAAATTGAGTTGGCAAAAGATTCAGCTAAAGTATTATTTAAAACTGTCCTAGATCTCTCCTCCCCACGTCCGGTTTCATTACAGCCCAGTCAGGACATCTGCGAACAGATCGTCAAATGTTTTCTGGATAAAGTTGAAGTGATCTTTTCGGCACTTAACAGATCTACGGCAATAGGAAGCGACAGGGATAAGGACGATCTGGGGCACAGCAATGCCCCTATTATAGTCCTCGAGAAATTCGAGAACTTGCCCTTAGACCAAATACGTTGTCTTCTTGAAACTGCCAGATCTGGGTCACCATATGACCCCTGTCCGGTGGCCATCACCAAACTAGCAGTAGAACCCTTTAGCATGGCACTGACACCAGTTTTTAATGCCATGATTGATACCGGATTCTTTCCTAGGCTCTGGAAGAGGGCTTCAATTTTACCCCTTCTAAAAAAGCCCAATTTAGACCCGGCTGACCCCTCCAATTTTCGCCCAATATCTAGGCTCCCCCTTCCAGCGAAAATTATAGAAAAGGCACTGAATATACAGTTGGGGGCTTTCCTCCATAGAACCCAGGCCTTGGATCCAACCCAATATGGCTTCAGAAGTGGCCACAGCATGGAGTCAACCTTCATGAAAACTACTGATGAGATCAGGAAGGTTGTTGATCAAGGTGGAAGGGCTGCCCTGATACTACTAGATCTGTCCGCAGCCTTTGACACCATGAGCTTTTGGTGGACCGGTTAAGGTCATGCGGACTTCGGGGCAAGGCATTGAATCTTATAAAATCCTTCCTCACTGATAGATCTCAAGTGGTCTCCATGGGCGAACACCGTTCAAGGCCATTTGTGCTGCCCTGCGGGGTTCCACAGGGGTCTTCATTGAGCCCGACTCTGTTCAATGTCTAGGTCTCATCCCTGGCCCCTATTATTAAGACCTTGGGTTTCGATCTCACATCCTATGCCGATAACACCTAAATTGTGGTATCTCTTCGGCCAGGACTGGAGGGGGGCATGGACAACCGCTTTCATAAATGCATGGTAGCAGTGAGTGGCTGGATGGCAAAAAAATGCTTGAAGCTTGACTCTAATAAAACAGAGGTGATAATTTTTGGGAATGCTCCCAATTTCTGGAATCCAAATTGGTGGCCCGTCACTATGGGGACACGCCCTGCCCCGGTAAAGAAAGTAAAAAACTTGGGAGTGATCGTCGATAATAAACTGAATCTGGGTGACCAAATTAACTCAGTTTCTTCATCTACAGCCTTTGTTTTAAAAACAGTGAATAAGATTATGCCTTTCTTGCTAGCAGGGAGCCAGAAAACAGTGGTCACTGCCCTTGTGTTGTAAAGGCTTGACTATTGTAACGGCCTCTACTTAAATATTCAGGAACGCTTCTTGAACAAACTGCAAAGGCTTCAAAATGCAGCCGCCAGATTACTCACTGGGGTGCCTAAATTTTCAGCTATTTCCAATGAAATTAAAAAGTTACATTGGCTTCCGGTTAAAAAGCGGGTACTTTTCAAATCCTTGAGCACCGTTTTTAAAGCACTTCATGGTGCTGGTCCAGAATATCTGCAGAAACAATTCAACTGGTACACACCCATAAGAAATCTACGTTCATCAGGTGCTAAAATGGTGACCGTCCCAAAAATAAAAAAGGTGTCCTGGGGAGGCCGAAGATTTGTCTTCGGAGCTGCCAAGGCGTGGAATGATCTTCCGGCCCACCTTAGAAATGCACCTGATTTGCTGTCCTTCAGAAGGGCCCTGAAGACTTGGCTGTTTAATAATTAGAACTCGCTACTGCTATTTAATAATTAGAATTCTTTTGGCGATGGCCGGAAAGATAGGTAACTAGCACCAGGACACCCCAGGGTAACCGCTGCGCTTCCCAAATTAATTAACATAACATAACATAACTATACTTGCTTATTGCTCAAGATCCGTTTCTGCAGACAGAGTTATTATGTGATTTATGTCAGTACACACCACCAATGTTATATTCATCAGTTCAGACATATATCATGTATCAACTTATATACTGATATACATACACATGGAATAAGACATGCAATAATGTGAGATACAGTAGTGTTCAATGGCATATTTAACGGTCGAGACCGTTTCAAATACATTACTTCAGTAAGCAGGACATACAAATAATATATGTATGAATAGCAGCTGCCCTGCTGGGCTGTGAGATTTTGAATGTTATACGCACTTACACTGCATATTAAGTATTTAAAATATAGAGCACTGATCACGATCTGGTTCTTGGTCAAGTTATGCAATGTATCTATTTTTTTGCTTAGTATTCATAGCAACCTCTGTGTTAAGTTTTGCATTTATTCATACAAAATATTAAAGCAACCTAACTACAATGCAAGTCTTTTTTTAGGTCGAGCCTAGCGGCAGCCGCATGCCCTACTCGCTCTGCGAGATCGCTGTAGTAGAGTATGGGAGAGAAGTTGCGCCCACTCTCCTCCCAGATTTTTCACTGGCTTGTGTCGTGTTTCGTAAATGCTGCCTTCAGATTCGGTAATAGGCTTGTTAGTCTCTCCTTAGTACGGCCTTGTCTTCATTTGTGCCCTCCCATGGCGACTGGCCCTTTTACTTCGGTTGTTACACAGTACCTGTTATTTAGTCTGTAAGCACTATTTACTTTATTGAGTTTCTCTTACTGCAGGCCGAACATGCCCTGCTTCAGCTGAAACCCATTATGTTTTTTAAGCAGCACGGCCACCCACGTAACACGGGCGCCTGCTTTCAATCACTTTAACCCAGCATTATCTTGTGTCTGTTTCAATCTCCCCCTCCCTAAAATGGATTTGGAAATGATTAGCGAATTAAGTCATGTGAATTCTAGGTAGCACATAATCCTGTGCTAATGGGCTGAAGCTGACAACAGCACATCTGTGTTACACGTCATCTGTACTAAAGCCACCTGACGGATTATTTTGAAAAGCCTGTTTTATTAACACCACCACCACCACCAATACCACCACCACCAATACCACCAATACTACCACCACCGTCAATACCACCACCACCACCAATACCACCACCACCACCAATACCACCACCAACACCAATACCACCACCACCACCACCACTACCACTACCACCAATACCACCACCACCAATACCACTACCACCAATACCACCACCACCACCACTAATACCACCACCACCAATACTACCATTACCACCACTACCAATACCACCACCACAAATAACACCATAACCACCAATAACACTGCAACCAATAACACCACCTCCAATACCACCACCCCCACCATCAATACCACCACCACCAATGCCATCACCACTAATACCACCACCACCAATACTGCCACCAATACCACCCACACCAATACCACCACAACTACCACCACCAATACCACCACCACCAATACCACCACCGCCAATACCACCACCAGTATCACCACCACCACCAATACCACCACTACCAATACAAATACCAGCACCATCACTAGTACCAATACAAATCCCACCACCAATACCATTACCACCACCACTACAACCACCATCACCAATACCAATACCACCAATACCAGTACCACCACCACCAATACCAGCACCACCACCACCAATACCAGCACCACCACCAATACCAGCACCACCACCAATACCAATACTGCCACCTCCAATACCACCACCTCCACCAATACCAGATTTGTTAATAGGCTTGTTAGTCTCTCCTTAGTACGGCCTTGTCTTAATTTGTACCCTCCCATGGCGACTGGCCCTTTTACTTCGGTTGTTACACAGGACCTGTTATTTAGTCTGTAAGCACTATTTACTTTATTGAGTTTCTCTTACTGCAGGCCGGACATGCCCTGCTTCAGCTGAAACCCATTATGTTTTTTAAGCAGAACGGCCACCCACGTAACACGGGCGCCTGCTTTCAATCACTTTAACCCAGCATTATCTTGTGTCTGTTTCAATCTCCCCCCTCCCTAAAATGGATTTAGAAATGATTATCGAATTCCAGGTAGCACATAATCCTGTGCTAACGGGCTGAAGCTGACAACAGCACATCTGTGTTACATGTCATCTGTACTAAAGCCACCTGACGGATTATTTTCAAAATCCTGTTTTATTAATGCCGCCACCACAACCAATACCACCACCACCGATACCACCACCAATACCACCACTACCACCAATACTACCACCACCGTCAATACCACCACCACCAATACCACCACCACCACCACCACCACCAATACCACCACCACCACCACCACCAATACCACCACCACCACCACCAATACCACCAATACCACCACCAATACCACCACCAATACCACCACCGCCAATACTACCATTACCACCACCACCAATACCACCACCACAACCACCAATAATACTACAACCAATAACACCACCTCCAATACCACCACCATCAATACCATCACCACCGCAAATACCACCAACAATACCACTACCACCACCAATACTGCCACCAACACCAATACCACCCATACCAATACCAATACCACCACCAATACCACCACCGCCAACACCGCCACCAGTACCACCACCACAACCAATACAAATACCAGCACCATCACCAGTACAAATACCAACACCAATACCATTACCACCACCACCACTACCACTACAACCATCACCAATACTAATACCACCACCACCAATACCAGTACCACCACCACCAATACCACCACCACCAATACCACCACCACCAATACCAGTACCACCACCAATACCGCCACCACCAATACCGCCACCACCAATACTGCCACCTCCAATACCACCACCTCCAATACCACCACCTCCAATACCACCACCTCCAATACCACCACCTCCAATACCACCACCTCCACCAATACCACCATCAACACCAATGCCACCACCACCACCAATACCACGTCTACGAAGGTAACAGTCATATTATGACTACGCTAAACATGAAGGGCCTCATTTATGAAAAGTGCAGCATTGCTGCGTGAAAACAGCGATGCGTCACTTTTCATTGCGCCCTCCTTGCGACATGCTGGATGCGTCATAATTACAGTATGACACATCGTGTTGCAAGTAGTTACAGATACGTTAGTATTTCTGACATATCTGTAGGCGCAAAAATGACGCATTGCTGGAGTGTGTTACAAAAGTGACGCAACTCCATCAATGGGTCATTTCACATGAGCAAGTCCCATTTCAAATGTGCCTGCATTAGTCTTATGCCTGCTGTGAGGCAGGCATAAGATATTGACGCATTTGCGTCCTAGAAGTGGCACAGTGAAATCTCATAGATTTCAATGCTTCACTTAAACAAGGCTTATTTGCGTCAGAACGCCCACCCTGCATACATTATACCTGAATCAGGTATGGTGTGGCGCAGAGGTTTACAAAATAACACATTTACCTAAATGCGTCACTTTGTAAATATGACGCAACATGGCGCATTTTTTACGCTGCTGGTGCGTCACAAAAACTAACGCACCGGCGGCGCAAAAGTGATGCAAGGGCTCATAAATAAGCACCGGAACATTTTATATGTCAGTACTCCGGCACGCTTAGCAGTTTACAGTATGCGAACAAAAACACAGCATGAGTTTCATCACTTTTTAAAAAAAATTTATTGTTGGATCTAATTGTTGCGGATGGTACTAGGTGCTGTGTGGTTTTGTGGCTTACACATATTACAGAGGCACTTGCTTCAGGATTGATTTATTTTAAACTTTTGGGATACTATTACCAATCATGCCACATATGGTTTATAGAAAACACCAATGAGCACATTTTTGCTTGGAGAAACACATCTTTTTATCAGCTATTTTATTTTGCTTCTCCTTTCTCTTTCTTTTCTTTGTGATTTTTGACACCTACATACTGTCCTTACTATACTGTTCAAATTTCCTATTTTTCTCATAGTTAACCCTGATAAAGTGTTTTTCCCGAAGTGCATTGGGGTTGGTCACAACTATTTGCACAAGTAGCTTATTTCATTGATGCAACTGTCATTGTCTGATTCTACAAGTATGGAGAAACAACTTGGAGTGAATCAAGAGAGTTGATTTGATATCTGTTGGAAGGCGGACCCCGAGGAGTCGGTGAGACCACCAAGGGGGGGGGCCCTCTCACTGCACGAAGTAGCCGAGCGCTGCCGAGAAGTCTCCTGAGAGATCCTTCTCCTATCCCGTACTAGCACAGTAACACCACCACACCGGACTCAAGGAGGTTGTCTCAAGACAAGCAATTCTTTATCATCAATAAAAGGTTACGAGTTCAATATTTACACGAAGGGATCGAGGGATCCACCAAAAGTCTCAATGTCTCTTTGGAAGGGTAGGGGTAGCGGGACAGTCTTTGGCAGGAATGTGGTACGAGGGTACCTGGGGCCCAGTTCTTATCCTCACGCTGGAGGACCTCCGATCTCGGAGGGGTCGAGCCGCGACGGCGTCAGCAGGGCTCTGGCGTACAGTTCGTGGAGAGCCGCGATTCAATCAGCAGGGCTCTCAAGATGGTTTCTGCTCAGCTCGAGCCGCGACGTCGTCAGCAGGGCTCCGAGGAAGGTTCCAGCGAGGTTGGGCCGCGACAGCGTCTGCAGGGCTCCGATGTTCCAGGTGGTTCAGAAAAGGGTTCACAAGAGGGAGCCGCGACGCAGTCAGCAGGGCTCGTGATGGTTCCGGCAAGAGTTCGTCTCCGTAGGGTCAGCCGCGATTCGATCAGCAGGGCTCTCGACTCCGGGATACAACTGCCGAGCTGTGGTGGGGTCGCCCCAGATATAGGTCTGGAGCCCTTTGATGTCCGGACCTATGCGCCCGAGAGGGCGGAGTGGCCGGGTGGAGGTGGCCAGACGCCCAGCAGGAGAGGCGCCAGGCCCATGGGAGTTTGCAGGGTGATCACACCTCGAGAGGGGAGGACAGTTGGGGGTCCCATCGATACTGTCCTCCGCCGGGGCGATGAATGGTTCCTGCGGCACCCCCTGGCCAGTTCGTGGTGCCTCGATGTCGGGGCTTCACTGGGGTCGAGGCTGGGTTGAGCGGGGTCGCGCCGGCTGGGGCACGGTGTGACGTGGATGCCAACAAGATGGCGGAGCCACGAGGAGTATGCGACCACGTGCAGCTCCGGGTGAAGGGCCTTGGTGCAGTCCAGACGGGTGGCCCGTGACGGCCGGGGCGGGGAACGGCCACAATCCAGGGGGTTAAGGACCACGCCACGAGGCCAGGTCCAACAGGCGTCCCCCCCCAGCCGAAGGCATGGAGAGTCACCCATCTCCTTGGGGATTCTCCTCGTCAAGGCGGAAGAAGCGGGACAGGCCGTCGGCGTTGGCGTGGTCATTGCCGGGCCGGTGTTCGACGTCAAAGTCCATCCCTTGTAGCGAGATGGACCATCGCAGCAGCTTGGGGTTCTCGCCCCGCATTCGCATTAACCATTGCAAGGGCCGGTGGTCGGTCTGGACCCGGAAGTGGGCGCCAAAGAGGTAGGGCCGGAGCTTCTTGAGGGCCCACACCACAGCGAAGGCCTCGCGCTCAATAGTGCTCCAGCGTTGCTCCCGGGGCAGTAGTCGCCGGCTGATGAAGGCCACTGGTCTGTCGAGCCCCCTTTCGTCAGTTTGGGAGAGGACGGCCCCGATCCCATACTCGGAGGCGTCCGTCTGTACCACGAACTCCTTCTGGTAGTCCGGGGCTTGCAGCACCGGAGCAGTACACATGGCCGTTTTGAGGGTGTTTGGCAGCGGGGTGTCCAGTGTACCTTCTTGGGCTGTTTTTTGGACGTTAACTCTGTGAGGGGGCCAACAATGCTCCCATAGTCCCGGATAAACCGCCGGTAGTATCCGGTGAGGCCCAGGAAGGCCCGGACAGCGGTCTGGGTAGTGGGGGGTTCCCAGGTCTGGATGGCATCTATCTTCGCTTGGAGGGGGGCCACCTGCCCGCTCCCCACTTGATGGCCCAGGTAGGTCACGGATCCGTGGCCGATTTGGCATTTGCTGGCCTTGATTGTGAGCCCGGCCCGCTGGAGGGCGGCCAGGACGGCCTCCAGGTGGAGGAGGTGCTCGGCCCAGTGGTTGCTGTACACGGCAATGTCATCTAAGTAGGCCGCGCTGAAGGCCTCAAGCCCGGCCAAAACCTTGTTCACCAGTCTTTGGAAGGTGGCCGGGGCGTTCTTCATTCCGAAGGGCATCACCCGAAAGTGGTAATGCCCATCCGGAGTCGAAAAGGCGGATCTTTCTTGGGCGCCGGGGGTGAGCTGGATTTGCCAGTACCCGGCGGTGAGGTCCAGCGTGCTCAAGTAGCGAGCGGCCCCTAGGCGGTCGATCAGTTCGTCGGCCCGGGGTATCGGGTGTGCGTCCGTCTTGGTTACTACATTCAGGGCTCGGTAGTCCACGCAGAATCGCAACTCCGGGGGGTGACCGGGAGCTGCGGCCTTGGGCACCAGGACGACAGGGCTGGCCCACGGGCTGTCGGAAGGCTCGATGACCCCCAGGGCCAGCATCTTCGCTACTTCGGCCTGGATGCAGGCCCGCACTCGGTCAGGCACCCGGTAGGCTCTGTGTCGTATGGGGGGGTTCTCCCCGGTGTCGACGTCGTGGACGCACCAGTGGGTCACCCCCGGGGTGAGAGAGAAGAGGGCCGCGTAGTCCCGCAGTAATCGCTGGCAGTCGTTGCGCTGCTCCGGGGTCAGGGACGAGGCGAGTTGGACCCCTTCGATCGATCCATCGTGAATGTCGGATTGCAAGAGGTCGGGCAAGGGCTCGGAGTCGTCCTCGCCCCCCTCGTCGGTCGCCAGCAGCAGGCTCAGTTCGGTCCGGGCGAAGTGGGGTTTTAGCCTGTTCGCATGTAGGACCCGGAGGGGGTTCCGGGGGGACTCCAGATCGACCAGGTAGGTGACGGGACTTTTCTTCTCCACCACCTTGAAGGGCCCGGTCCACTTGTCCTGGAGGGCGCCGGGTTCGACCGGGGCCATGACCCATACTTTCTGACCTGGCTCGAATTCTACCGTAGAAGTGTTGCGATCGTACCACCGCTTCATGTCCTCCTGGCTGGCCTCGAGGTTGGCTTCGGCTATGGCTCGGAACTTGCGGGTCTGGTTTCGGAGGGTCAGGAGGTATCGGTAGACGTCAGGAGGGGCGCCTCGGGGCTTCATCTCCCAGCCCTCCTTGACCAGGCTGAGTGGTCCGCGGACCGGGTGTCCATACAATAGTTCAAACGGGCTGAACCCCAGGGACTTCTGCGGGACCTCCCGATAGGCAAACAGGAGGCAGGGCAGAAGGACATCCCATTTCCGCCTGAGGGGTCCTTCCAGGCCCTGGATCATCCCTTTCAATGTTCGGTTGAACCGCTCAACCAGTCCGTTCCCCTGAGGGTGATATGGGGTCGTGAACTTGTATGTGACCCCGCATTGTTGCCACAGGGACCGCATGTACCTGGAGATAAAGTTCGTGCCACGGTCGCTCACCACTTCGCTGGGGAATCCCACTCGGGAGAAGATCCCCATCAAGGCCCGGCCTACCACAGGGGCCGTTATAGTTCTGAGCGGGACCGCCTCCGGGTACCTGGTGGCGTGGTCCACGAGGACCAGGATGAAGCGGTGGCCCAGGGCGGTTTGGGGGTCCAGGGGTCCCACAATGTCGATTCCGACTCGTTCAAACGGGGTGCTGACGGCGGGAAAGGGCTGGAGGGGGGCCTTGACCCGACCCCCCGTCTTTCCGCTGGCTTGGCAGGTCTGGCAGGACCGGCAGTGGTTGTCCACATCTCTCCGCATCCGGGGCCAGTAGAAGTGGGTCACCAGACGACTGTACGTTTTGTCTTGCCCCAAGTGTCCGGCGAGGGGCACATCATGGGCCAGGTTGAGAAGGAACTCCCGGAAGCGGAGGGGGACCACCAACACGCGGCCGGCCCCGAGTTCTGCCACTTTCTGTTCACTGTACAACAGGCCCTCGGCCCAGTAGATCCAGTGGGTGCCGGTCTGGTCACCGTTGGCTTGCGCGGTCGCCTGCTGTCGGACCCCTTCGAGAGAGGGACAGGACTGTTGCTCTTGCTGGAACTGGTCTCGGGTGGGGCCCCCTTCATGTTGCCATTGCGTCAGTTCTGGTAGGGCGCTCGGAGAAGCCATCTCTTCGGGGGAGGATTCGCTGGGCCCGGGGTCGGTGTCCGCCTCCTCCTCGCTGCTGGCGGGAGGGGGTGTGAGCCCCTCGGGTCGGGCAGTCCCGGAGGTCGAGGAGGAGCGGGGGGCCTGGGCGGTCATGGACCGGGTGATGGCGCAGGCCCAATCAGCCAGTCCCAACATTCGGAGGTGCTCTCGTCGTTCTACTTGAGCCCAGGGGGAACTCTCCAAGTCGTTCCCCAGGAGGCAGTCGACCGGGGCGTCGTCGCGCACTGTCACCTTCAGCAGGCCCGTCACCCCTCCCCACTCGAAGGGGACCAGGGCCATCTGGCATAGGCTTTCACTGTTGTCGGCCGTCCGCACAGGGCACAGCACATTCGGTAGAATCTGTTCAGGGGTCACCAGGTGGCAGCGGACAGCGGTGATACTGGCGCCGGTGTCGCGAAGGGCTTCGGCCCGTTGTCCGTTGACCGTGACCTGCTGCCGGTACTTCTGGGTGTTGGTTGGGATGGGGGTGCAGGGTACCATCTCTCGGCTACCCAGGCAGACCAGGGACATGGCTGCCGGCTCCCACTCAGTGTTTTCTCGGTCGAGGGCCTCTTCTTCCTCCTCTCCCCCCAAGGCGGCGGCTGTCAGCTGCCGGGGCGGGGGCCCGCCGGCCCCGTTTCTTCGGTTCAGGGGGCAGGCCGGGTCGCTGGCAAAGTGTCCGGTTTGTTGGCAGCCATAGCAGGTCACTGGTGGCCGTGGTCCGGGTCGGGCCGGGCCCACCCTTCGCGCTAGGCTCGGGGAGGGATGTGGCTGCGGTGGCCCTCGAGGGGGGCTCCTGGGGGCCCCAGCGGGAGGGTCTCGGTTCCTGTTCGGCCCTCCCCCCCCACCGCGCTGGCGTGGGGGTCCGTTGGGGTTCCTCTGGTACTCCCCCATTGAGCTCCGGGGGACCCGGGAGTTGACCCATCGATCGGCCTCGACGGCAAGTTTTCGCGGGTCGGTCATTTTGCTGTCGAGGAGGTGCTGTCTCAGTTCCACGAAGCAATTGTTGGAAAGATGTTCCCAGACGATGAGGTCGACCAGTTGTCCGTAGGTGGTTACTTTGCTGCCTTTGATCCACCCTTCTAGGGCCCGACTGAAAAAGTCCACATATTCCACCCATGTGGTACCCGGGATTTTCTTGCAGTCTCGGAACCGCTGGCGGTACATCTCCGCTGTTAGCCCGTAGCGGGTGAGCAGGGCCTCCTTCATGTGATCGTAGGAGGTCATCACCTCCTCCGGTAGCTGGAGCAGCGTGTCCCGCCCTTCACTCAGGAATCGCCCCCACAGGCCTGCGCCCCAGTCTTTTCGGGGCACCCGATGGGAGGTCATGGCCACCTCGTAGGCCTTGAACCATTGTTGGATATCGTCATTCTTGTAATACTCCTTGACGACCTCCTTCGGGATATGCACCTTGGCCTCGGGGGGCGGTAGAGTGTCTCTAGTACTGGGGGTGTTGGTCCCTCCGTTCTTGGCCTTGATCTCGAGCTCCTTGAGACTGCGCTCGTGCTCAAGAGTTAGTTTCTTTTCCTCCAACTCCCGGTGTCGTCTCTTCTCTTCTATTTCTTCTTGAAGGCGTAGCTGCTCGAGGGCCAGTTTCTTTTCTGCCAGCTGGAGTTCGCCGTCCAGTCGCAGTCGGGCGAGCTCTAGTTCGTGGCTTCGGACCTTTTCCCGCTCTCGTATTTCTTCCTCGGAGAGGCCGGTTTCTAGGCTCTTTCTTCCTCCGGTTGCCGGGGTCAGTGCGGTTGCTGTGGTCTCCGTCAGGGGCAAGGGCCCTTCTTCCTGGGAGGGGCCTGCCCCAGCCTCCAACCATGCCCTCAGAGCTTTCTGCATCTCTTCCTTGGTACCGAGGCTGGTGGTTGCAATGCCTTTGTCTCTGCAGAACTGTTTTAATTCTTTGTGCGTATATTCTTCCAGCCGTTCGGGCTGGAACTCCATTGTCGCGTTGTTTTCCTGGCTGCTCATGATGCTATTCGTTTGGATGGGTAGCTAGTGGGTACTGGCTGGTACATACTGCGTTCGGCTCGGATCCCGTCGCTGGCCACCAAATGTTGGAAGGCGGACCCCGAGGAGTCGGTGAGACCACCAAGGGGGGGCCCTCTCACTGCACGAAGTAGCCGAGCGCTGCCGAGAAGTCTCCTGAGAGATCCTTCTCCTATCCCGTACTAGCACAGTAACACCACCACACCGGACTCAAGGAGGTTGTCTCAAGACAAGCAATTCTTTATCATCAATAAAAGGTTACGAGTTCAATATTTACACGAAGGGATCGAGGGATCCACCAAAAGTCTCAATGTCTCTTTGGAAGGGTAGGGGTAGCGGGACAGTCTTTGGCAGGAATGTGGTACGAGGGTACCTGGGGCCCAGTTCTTATCCTCACGCTGGAGGACCTCCGATCTCGGAGGGGTCGAGCCGCGACGGCGTCAGCAGGGCTCTGGCGTACAGTTCGTGGAGAGCCGCGATTCAATCAGCAGGGCTCTCAAGATGGTTTCTGCTCAGCTCGAGCCGCGACGTCGTCAGCAGGGCTCCGAGGAAGGTTCCAGCGAGGTTGGGCCGCGACAGCGTCTGCAGGGCTCCGATGTTCCAGGTGGTTCAGAAAAGGGTTCACAAGAGGGAGCCGCGACGCAGTCAGCAGGGCTCGTGATGGTTCCGGCAAGAGTTCGTCTCCGTAGGGTCAGCCGCGATTCGATCAGCAGGGCTCTCGACTCCGGGATACAACTGCCGAGCTGTGGTGGGGTCGCCCCAGATATAGGTCTGGAGCCCTTTGATGTCCGGACCTATGCGCCCGAGAGGGCGGAGTGGCCGGGTGGAGGTGGCCAGATGCCCAGCAGGAGAGGCGCCAGGCCCATGGGAGTTTGCAGGGTGATCACACCTCGAGAGGGGAGGACAGTTGGGGGTCCCATCGATACTGTCCTCCGCCGGGGCGATGAATGGTTCCTGCGGCACCCCCTGGCCAGTTCGTGGTGCCTCGATGTCGGGGCTTCACTGGGGTCGAGGCTGGGTTGAGCGGGGTCGCGCCGGCTGGGGCACGGTGTGACGTGGATGCCAACAAGATGGCGGAGCCACGAGGAGTATGCGACCACGTGCAGCTCCGGGTGAAGGGCCTTGGTGCAGTCCAGACGGGTGGCCCGTGACGGCCGGGGCGGGGAACGGCCACAATCCAGGGGGTTAAGGACCACGCCACGAGGCCAGGTCCAACAATTTCGTTTCCATACATTTACTGAAATTTGAAGAGCACCTGTTTTTGGTATGGCCAAAAATTCATTCAGCAGTAAGGAGTGACTCACAAACTGATTAAATTGGAAGCCCACGGGCCATACAGCAGTGTGCTTTGGGTCTGATGGGAAGCTGTTTTGGAATATTCTGAAACTCTGCCATTTAAACCGATGTTGGGCACCTGTAATTTAGTGTAACTTCTGCCTAAAATTGTGTATTATCTCTGGGGCACAAATAGCGGAGGGTTTTGCATGACACTACGAGGAGGTTTACACATCCCACTCTACACATTCAGAAGAGGATTGCAGGGCTTTTCTGCATGACATTGCTATGCCGTACGATAGTAGCGAGGATAGCGCCCTATTTGATCACGATTTCACGGTTGAGGAGGTTAAGGCAGCAGCCTGAGCCCTTCAATCCGGGAAGGCAGCAGGCCCGAATGGTCTGCCGGTTGAATTGCACAAGGCGATGCTGGACATCACGGCAGTACACATGCTAAATATGTTTAACCCTTTCCGTGCTCATGACGGAACCACTCCGTCATGAGCCACGGGTGCGCTGTGCTCATGACGGAGTGGTTCCGTCATGCTGCGGCCATTGGCGGCCGCTCCGCCCACGCGGCGCTAATTCCCCGCCTGTGCGGGCGATTAGCGCAGTGGGCGGAGACGTGACGGAACCACTCCGTCATGAGCACAGCTCACCCGTGACAGAGTGGTTCCGTCACGAGCACAGCGGCACCGCAACTGCCCCCAAACCCCCCCAGCGCCGCGGCGGAATTCCTGCCGTGGCGAAGGGGTTAATCAGGCACTGTCGGATGGTATGCAACCAGCGGACCAACGAACGGCGGTAATAGTAGTATAGTAGTTAGATTAAAACCTGACAAACTACCCGCGAGTTGTGAGTCTTATAGATCAATTCCTTTGTTAAGTTTTGAAGTCAAGGTCCTGGCTAAGCTCATGGGCACGAGACTTGCAGGGGTGATAGAGATGCTTATACATTTGGACCAGTCTGGATTTATGCTGCATCATTGTACCAGATTGAATTTATGCCGTCTGTTCGGGATACTTCATGTTACATAGACGGAGGCGGAGGAGCAGTCGGCCCTGCTCTCCTTGGATGTGAGCATGGCTTTCGACAGTATGGAGTGGAACCATCTGTACGCTGTCTTAGGACACTGTGGCCTGGGCCCTAAATTTATTGCGTGGATTAAAATCCTGTATGATCAACCGTTAGCAAGAGTGCGGGTTAACGCTACGGTCTCCGGGGCCTTTGACCTGCACAGAGGTACCAGGCTGGGTTGCCCGCTCATCCCTATTCTGTTTGCCTTGGCCCTTGAGACGTTAGCGGCGTGGGTCCGTCAAGACCCACTGATATTGGGGAACCCAATTGAGGAAGAGTTCTCTGGTTAGACACAAGTGACATCACAGAGAAGCACTGAGAACATATTTCACCACTAGAAGACAGTTCTATTTTATGTGTTTAAATTTAGTGGCATTCCTCAAGCCCATGGGGTCAGTTTGCATAGATACATTGAATTTTTAATGTACACTATACTTGCTTATCGCTCAAGATCCGTTTCTGCAGACAGAGTTATTATGTGATTTATGTCAGTACACACCACCAATGTTATATTCATCAGTTCAGACATATATCATGTATCAAGTTATATACTGATATACATACACACTGAATAGGACATGCAACAATGTGAGATACAGTAGTGTTTACCACCAATGGCATATTTAACGGTCGAGACAGTTTCAAATACATCACTTCAGTAAGCAGGACATACAAATAATATATGTATGAATAGCAGCTGCCCTGCTGGGCTGTGAGATTTTGAATGTTATACGCACTTACACTGCATATTAAGTATTTAAAATATAGAGCACTGATCACGATCTGTTTCTTGGTCAAGTTATGCAATGTATCTATTTTTTTGCTTAGTATTCATAGCAACCTCTGTGTTAAGTTTTGCATTTATTCATACAAAATATTAAAGCAACCTAACTACAATGCGAGTCTTTTTTTAGGTCGAGCCTAGCGGCAGCCGCATGCCCTACTCGCTCTGCGAGATCGCTGTAGTAGAGTATGGGAGAGAAGCTGCGCCCACTCTCCTCCCAGATTTTTCACTGGCTTGTGTCATTGTGTTTCGTAAATGCTGCCTTCAGATTCGGTAATAGGCTTGTTAGTCTCTCCTTAGTACGGCCTTGTCTTCATTTGTGCCCTCCCATGGCGACTGGCCCTTTTACTTCGGTTGTTACACAGGACCTGTTATTTAGTCTGTAAGCACTATTTACTTTAGTGAGTTTCTCTTACTGCAGGCCGAACATGCCCTGCTTCAGCTGAAACCCATTATGTTTTTTAAGCAGCACGGCCACCCACGTAACATGGGCGCCTGCTTTCAATCACTTTAACCCAGCATTATCTTGTGTCTGTTTCAATCTCCCCCTCCCTAAAATGGATTTAGAAATGATTAGCGAATTAAGTCATGTGAATTCTAGGTAGCACATAATCCTGTGCTAATGGGCTGAAGCTGACAACAGCACATCTGTGTTACACGTCATCTGTACTAAAGCCACCTGACGGATTATTTTGAAAAGCCTGTTTTATTAACACCACCAATACCACCACCACCAATACCACCACCACCAATACCACCAATACTACCACCACCGTCAATACCACCACCACCACCAATACCACCACCAACACCAATACCACCACCACCACCACCACTACCACTACCACCGATACCACCACCACCAATACCACTACCACCAATACCACCACCACCACCACTAATACCACCACCACCAATACTACCATTACCACCAATAACACTGCAACCAATAACACCACCTCCAATACCACCACCCCCACCATCAATACCACCACCACCAATGCCATCACCACTAATACCACCACCAATACTGCCACCAATACCACCCACACCAATACCACCACAACTACCACCACCAATACCACCACCACCAATACCACCACCAGTATCACCACCACCACCAATACCACCACTACCAATACAAATACCAGCACCATCACTAGTACCAATACAAATACCACCACCAATACCATTACCACCACCACTACCACCAATACCACCACCACTACAACCACCATCACCAATACCAATACCACCAATACCAGTACCACCACCACCAATACCAGCACCACCACCACCACCACCACCAATACCAGCACCACCACCAATACCAATACTGCCACCTCCAATACCACCACCTCCACCAATACCAGATTTGTTAATAGGCTTGTTAGTCTCTCCTTAGTACGGCCTTGTCTTAATTTGTACCCTCCCATGGCGACTGGCCCTTTTACTTCGGTTGTTACACAGGACCTGTTATTTAGTCTGTAAGCACTATTTACTTTATTGAGTTTCTCTTACTGCAGGCCGGACATGCCCTGCTTCAGCTGAAACCCATTATGTTTTTTAAGCAGAACGGCCACCCACGTAACACGGGCGCCTGCTTTCAATCACTTTAACCCAGCATTATCTTGTGTCTGTTTCAATCTCCCCCCTCCCTAAAATGGATTTAGAAATGATTATCGAATTCCAGGTAGCACATAATCCTGTGCTAACGGGCTGAAGCTGACAACAGCACATCTGTGTTACATGTCATCTGTACTAAAGCCACCTGACGGATTATTTTCAAAATCCTGTTTTATTAATGCCGCCACCACAACCAATACCACCACCACCGATACCACCACCAATACCACCACTACCACCAATACTACCACCACCGTCAATACCACCACCACCAATACCACCACCACCACCACCAATACCACCACCACCACCACCAATACCACCACCACCAATACCACCAATACCACCACCAATACCACCACCAATACCACCACCGCCAATACTACCATTACCACCACCACCAATACCACCACCACAACCACCAATAATACTACAACCAATAACACCACCTCCAATACCACCACCATCAATACCATCACCACCGCAAATACCACCAACAATACCACTACCACCACCAATACTGCCACCAACACCAATACCACCAATACCAATACCACCACCAATACCACCACCGCCAACACCGCCACCAACACCGCCACCAGTACCACCACCACAACCAATACAAATACCAGCACCATCACCAGTACAAATACCAACACCAATACCATTACCACCACCACCACTACCACTACAACCATCACCAATACTAATACCACCACCACCAATACCAGTACCACCACCACCAATACCACCACCACCAATACCACCACCACCAATACCAGTACCACCACCAATACCGCCACCACCAATACTGCCACCTCCAATACCACCACCTCCAATACCACCACCTCCAATACCACCACCTCCAATACCACCACCTCCAATACCACCACCTCCACCAATACCACCATCAACACCAATGCCACCACCACCACCAATACCACGTCTACGAAGGTAACAGTCATATTATGACTACGCTAAACATGAAGGGCCTCATTTATGAAAAGTGCAGCATTGCTGCGTGAAAACAGCGATGCGTCACTTTTCATTGCGCCCTCCTTGCGACATGCTGGATGCGTCATAATTACAGTATGACACATCGTGTTGCAAGTAGTTACAGATACGTTAGTATTTCTGACATATCTGTAGGCGCAAAAATGACGCATTGCTGGAGTGTGTTACAAAAGTGACGCAACTCCATCAATGGGTCATTTCACATGAGCAAGTCCCATTTCAAATGTGCCTGCATTAGTCTTATGCCTGCTGTGAGGCAGGCATAAGATATTGACGCATTTGCGTCCTAGAAGTGGCACAGTGAAATCTCATAGATTTCAATGCTTCACTTAAACAAGGCTTATTTGCGTCAGAACGCCCACCCTGCATACATTATACCTGAATCAGGTATGGTGTGGCGCAGAGGTTTACAAAATAACACATTTACCTAAATGCGTCACTTTGTAAATATGACGCAACATGGCGCATTTTTTACGCTGCTGGTGCGTCACAAAAACTAACGCACCGGCGGCGCAAAAGTGATGCAAGGGCTCATAAATAAGCACCGGAACATTTTATATGTCAGTACTCCGGCACGCTTAGCAGTTTACAGTATGCGAACAAAAACACAGCATGAGTTTCATCACTTTTTAAAAAAAATTTATTGTTGGATCTAATTGTTGCGGATGGTACTAGGTGCTGTGTGGTTTTGTGGCTTACACATATTACAGAGGCACTTGCTTCAGGATTGATTTATTTTAAACTTTTGGGATACTATTACCAATCATGCCACATATGGTTTATAGAAAACACCAATGAGCACATTTTTGCTTGGAGAAACACATCTTTTTATCAGCTATTTTATTTTGCTTCTCCTTTCTCTTTCTTTTCTTTGTGATTTTTGACACCTACATACTGTCCTTACTATACTGTTCAAATTTCCTATTTTTCTCATAGTTAACCCTGATAAAGTGTTTTTCCCGAAGTGCATTGGGGTTGGTCACAACTATTTGCACAAGTAGCTTATTTCATTGATGCAACTGTCATTGTCTGATTCTACAAGTATGGAGAAACAACTTGGAGTGAATCAAGAGAGTTGATTTGATTTCGTTTCCATACATTTACTGAAATTTGAAGAGCACCTGTTTTTGGTATGGCCAAAAATTCATTCAGCAGTAAGGAGTGACTCACAAACTGATTAAATTGGAAGCCCACGGGCCATACAGCAGTGTGCTTTGGGTCTGATGGGAAGCTGTTTTGGAATATTCTGAAACTCTGCCATTTAAACCGATGTTGGGCACCTGTAATTTAGTGTAACTTCTGCCTAAAATTGTGTATTATCTCTGGGGCACAAATAGCGGAGGGTTTTGCATGACACTACGAGGAGGTTTACACATCCCACTCTACACATTCAGAAGAGGATTGCAGGGCTTTTCTGCATGACATTGCTATGCCGTACGATAGTAGCGAGGATAGCGCCCTATTTGATCACGATTTCACGGTTGAGGAGGTTAAGGCAGCAGCCTGAGCCCTTCAATCCGGGAAGGCAGCAGGCCCGAATGGTCTGCCGGTTGAATTGCACAAGGCGATGCTGGACATCACGGCAGTACACATGCTAAATATGTTTAACCCTTTCCGTGCTCATGACGGAACCACTCCGTCATGAGCCACGGGTGCGCTGTGCTCATGACGGAGTGGTTCCGTCATGCTGCGGCCATTGGCGGCCGCTCCGCCCACGCGGCGCTAATTCCCCGCCTGTGCGGGCGATTAGCGCAGTGGGCGGAGACGTGACGGAACCACTCCGTCATGAGCACAGCTCACCCGTGACAGAGTGGTTCCGTCACGAGCACAGCGGCACCGCAACTGCCCCCAAACCCCCCCAGCGCCGCGGCGGAATTCCTGCCGTGGCGAAGGGGTTAATCAGGCACTGTCGGATGGTATGCAACCAGCGGACCAACGAACGGCGGTAATAGTAGTATAGTAGTTAGATTAAAACCTGACAAACTACCCGCGAGTTGTGAGTCTTATAGATCAATTTCTTTGTTAAGTTTTGAAGTCAAGGTCCTGGCTAAGCTCATGTGCACGAGACTTGCAGGGGTGATAGAGATGCTTATACATTTGGACCAGTCTGGATTTATGCTGCATCATTGTACCAGATTGAATTTATGCCGTCTGTTCGGGATACTTCATGTTATATAGACGGAGGCGGAGGAGCAGTCGGCCCTGCTCTCCTTGGATGTGAGCATGGCTTTCGACAGTATGGAGTGGAACCATCTGTACGCTGTCTTAGGACACTGTGGCCTGGGCCCTAAATTTATTGCGTGGATTAAAATCCTGTATGATCAACCGTTAGCAAGAGTGCGGGTTAACGCTACGGTCTCCGGGGCCTTTGACCTGCACAGAGGTACCAGGCTGGGTTGCCCGCTCATCCCTATTCTGTTTGCCTTGGCCCTTGAGACGTTAGCGGCGTGGGTCCGTCAAGACCCACTGATATTGGGGAACCCAATTGAGGAAGAGTTCTCTGGTTAGACACAAGTGACATCACAGAGAAGCACTGAGAACATATTTCACCACTAGAAGACAGTTCTATTTTATGTGTTTAAATTTAGTGGCATTCCTCAAGCCCATGGGGTCAGTTTGCATAGATACATTGAATTTTTAATGTACACTATACTTGCTTATCGCTCAAGATCCGTTTCTGCAGACAGAGTTATTATGTGATTTATGTCAGTACACACCACCAATGTTATATTCATCAGTTCAGACATATATCATGTATCAAGTTATATACTGATATACATACACACTGAATAGGACATGCAACAATGTGAGATACAGTAGTGTTTACCATCAATGGCATATTTAACGGTCGAGACAGTTTCAAATACATCACTTCAGTAAGCAGGACATACAAATAATATATGTATGAATAGCAGCTGCCCTGCTGGGCTGTGAGATTTTGAATGTTATACGCACTTACACTGCATATTAAGTATTTAAAATATAGAGCACTGATCACGATCTGTTTCTTGGTCAAGTTATGCAATGTATCTATTTTTTTGCTTAGTATTCATAGCAACCTCTGTGTTAAGTTTTGCATTTATTCATACAAAATATTAAAGCAACCTAACTACAATGCGAGTCTTTTTTTAGGTCGAGCCTAGCGGCAGCCGCATGCCCTACTCGCTCTGCGAGATCGCTGTAGTAGAGTATGGGAGAGAAGCTGCGCCCACTCTCCTCCCAGATTTTTCACTGGCTTGTGTCATTGTGTTTCGTAAATGCTGCCTTCAGATTCGGTAATAGGCTTGTTAGTCTCAACTTAGTACGGCCTTGTCTTCATTTGTGCCCTCCCATGGCGACTGGCCCTTTTACTTCGGTTGTTACACAGGACCTGTTATTTAGTCTGTAAGCACTATTTACTTTAGTGAGTTTCTCTTACTGCAGGCCGAACATGCCCTGCTTCAGCTGAAACCCATTATGTTTTTTAAGCAGCACGGCCACCCACGTAACATGGGCGCCTGCTTTCAATCACTTTAACCCAGCATTATCTTGTGTCTGTTTCAATCTCCCCCTCCCTAAAATGGATTTAGAAATGATTAGCGAATTAAGTCATGTGAATTCTAGGTAGCACATAATCCTGTGCTAATGGGCTGAAGCTGACAACAGCATATCTGTGTTACACGTCATCTGTACTAAAGCCACCTGACGGATTATTTTGAGAAGCCTGTTTTATTAACACCACCACCACCACCACCAATACCACCACCACCACCAATACCACCAATACTACCACCATCGTCAATACCACTACCACCAATACCACCACCACCAATACCACCACCAATACTGCCACCACCACCAATACCACCCACACCAATACCACCACAACTACCAATACCACCACCACCAATACCACCACTGCCAATACCACCACCAGTACCACCACCACCATACCACCACCACTACCAATACAAATACCAGCACCATCACTAGTACCAATACAAATACCACCACCAATACCATTACCACCACCAATACCACCACTACCACCAATACCACCACTACCACAACCACCCTCACCAATACCAATACCACCACCATCACCAATACCACCACCACCAATACCAGTCCCACCACCACCACCAATACCGGGCACCACCACCAATACCACCACCACCACCAATACCACCACCACCAATACCACCACCAGTACCACCACCACCATACCACCACCACCACTACCAATACAAATACCAGCACCATCACCAGTACCAATAACATTACCACCACCAATACCATTACCACCACCAATACCATTACCACCACCAATACCATTACCACCACCAATACCACCACCATCACCAATACCACCACCACCAATGCCAGCACCACCAATACCAGCACCACCACCAATACCAATACCGCCACCTCCAATACCACCACCTCCAATACCACCACCTCCACCAATACCAACATTAACACCAATGCCACCACCACCACCAATACCACGTCTACGAAGGTAATGGTCATATTATGACTACGCTAAACATGAAGGGCCTCATTTATGAAAAGTGCAGTATTGCTGCATGAAAACAGCGTTGCGTCACTTTTCATTGCGCCCTCCTTGCGACATGCTGGATGTGTCATATTTATGGTATGACACATTATGTTGCAAGTAGTTACAGATACGTTAGTATTTCTGACATATCTGTAGGCGCAAAAATGACGCATTGCTGGAGTGTGTCACAAAAGTGACGCAACTCCATCAATGGGTCATTTCGCATGAGCAAGTCCCATTTCAAATGTGCCTGCATTAGTCTTATGCCTGCTGTGAGGCAGGCATAAGATATTGACACATTTGCGTCCTAGAAGTGACACAGTGAAATCTCATAGATTTCACTGCTTCACTTATACGAGGCTTACTTGCGTCAGAACGCCCACCCTGCATACATTATACCTGAATCAGGTATAATGTGGCACAGAGGTTTACAAAATAACACATCTACCTATGTGCGTCACTTTGTAAATATGATGCAACATGGCGCATTTTTTACGCTGCTAGTGCGTCACAAAAACTAACGCACCGGCGGCGCAAAAGTGATGCAAGGGCTCATAAATAAGCCCCGGAACATTTTATATGTTAGTACTCCGGCACGCTTAGCAGTTTACAGTATGCGAACAAAAACACAGCATGAGTTTCATCACTTTAAAAAAAAAAAAATGTATTGTTGGATCTAATTGTTGCGGATGGTACTAGGTGCTGTGTGGTTTTGTGGCTTACACATATTACAGAGGCACTTGCTTCAGGATTGATTTATTTTAAACTTTTGGGATATTATTGCCAATCATGCCACATATGGTTTATAGAAAACACCAATGAGCACATTTTTGCTTGGAGAAACACATTTTTTTATCAGCTATTTTATTTTGCTTCTCCTTTCTCTTTCTTTTCTTTGTGATTTTTGACACCTACATACTGTCCTTACTATACTGTTCAAATTTCCTATTTTTCTCATAGTTAACCCTGATAAAGTGTTTTTCCCGAAGTGCATTGGGGTTGGTCACAACTATTTGCACAAGTAGCTTATTTCATTGATGCAACTGTCATTGTCTGATTCTACAAGTATGGAGAAACAACTTGGAGTGAATCAAGAGAGTTGATTTGATTTCGTATCCATACATTTACTGAAATTTGAAGAGCACCTGTTTTTGGTATGGCCAAAAATTCATTCAGGAGTAAGGAGTGACTCACAAACTGATTAAATTGGAAGCCCACGGGCCATACAGCAGTGTGCTTTGGGTCTGGTGGGAAGCTGTTTTGGAATATTCTGAAACTCTGCCATTTAAACCGATGTTGGGCACCTGTAATTTAGTGTAACTTCTGCCTAAAATTGTGTATTATCTCTGGGGCACAAATAGCGGAGGGTTTTGCATGACACTACGAGGAGGTTTACACATCCCACTCTACACATTCAGAAGAGGATTGCAGGGCTTTTCTGCATGACATTGCTATGCCGTACGATAGTAGCGAGGATAGCGCCCTATTGGATCACGATTTCACGGTTGAGGAGGCTAAGGCAGCAGCCAGAGCCCTTCAATCCGGGAAGGCAGCAGGCCCGAATGGTCTGCCGGTTGAATTGCACAAGGCGATGCTGGACATCACGGCGGTACACATGCTAAATATGTTTAATTAGGCACTGTTGGATGGTATGCTACCAGCGGACCAACGAACGGCGGTAATAGTAGTTAGATTAAAACCTGACAAATTACCTGCGAGTTGTGAGTCTTATAGATCAATTTCTTTGTTAAATTTTGAAGTCAAAGTCCTGGCTAAGCTCATGGGCACGAGACTTGCAGGGGTGATAGAGACGCTTATACATTTGGACCAGTCTTGATTATGCTGCATCATTGTACCAGATTGAATTTATGCCGTCTGTTCGGGATACTTCAGGTTACATAGACGGAGGCGGAGGAGCAGTCGGCCCTGCTCTCCTTGGATGTGAGCATGGCTTTCGACAGTATGGAGTGGAACCATCTGTACGCTGTCTTAGGACACTGTGGCCTGGGCCCTAAATTTAATGCGTGGGTTAAAATCCTGTATGATCAACCGTTAGCAAGAGTGCGGGTTAACGCTACGGTCTCCGGGGCCTTTGCCCTGCACAGAGGTACCAGGCTGGGTTGCCCGCTCATCCCTATTCTGTTTGCCTTGGCCCTTGAGACGTTAGCGGCGTGGGTCCATCAAGGATCCGTCAGTTGACCGTATATTGCAGATCTTTCACATTTTTTGAGAATATTCGGGGTACCGCATAAATTGGAACAAGTCTGTATTGTTCCCCTTGGCGGGGGGGTCTCTGGCCCTGACATCCAGATGCCCGATCCTAGTGACAGAAAGTGGTTTCAAGTATTTAGGAATCTATGTCACGCATGACCCAGGGAAGTTCTACAAACATAATCTGGGGAAACAGCTGGGTAGGCTGATTACAGACACCAAGCATTGGCGAACGCTATCGTTGACATTGATGGGCTGCACGGCCCTGTTCAAAACAATGCCACTTCCCCGCCTATTATATGCCCTGCAGAATAAGCCGTTTGAGGTGTCCCTGGGATTCTTCAAGAGAGTGGAGTCAGAGATCAGGACGCTGTTGTGGAGTGGGGAACCCCTCGTATTGCCTTGGGTTCAGAAGGGGTTTTTTGATAGGGGCATGGCAGTGCCAGATATCCGTGGCTAATATTGGGCCGCGCAATTGGTGAACATGAATGGTTGGATGTTCGGGGGACGGTCTGAGCCTGCGTCTGAGACAGAGTAGCCATGCAGTCCTATATGCTACACGGGTCAGTAGGCTCCTTCCTCCCCATACTCGGAAGGCCGCCACGAAATACCTGGGGTGGGATAAGAAGCTCTCTAGGATGACTCCTCTCTGGGCTTGGGATTTTCTTAAGAATGTTGGTAATTTAATAGGCTTTGCCAAATGGGAATTAAACGGGATAGAGACGTTGGGTGATGTTTGGAGAGGGGAAGCGTATATCACCTTCACAGAGCTGCAGCAGGACTATTCATTGGGTCATGGCGAATGGCTACAATATCTGCGACAAGGCCATGCGCTTAGGAAACACATTAGGTAAGGGGAGACAGTAGGATCACTGACTAAATATCGAAGGTCAAAATATCGACCTACAAAAATATCGGAACAAAAATATATGTCAAGAATATCGACATCCTATCTACATCATGGTAAGTACAAAAATATCGATAATTAAATATCGATGTCAAAAATATCGTTAGTAAAAAATATCGTTTTTTATTTTATTTTAAAAATATATGTAAAATAAACCAAATAATACTTATAAATAAATAAACATAATTAAATATATTTTATAATATTTAAAATTAATAATTAATATATATATATAATTTAATAAAACATTAATTAAACAGATACATATAATATATAATATATATACTTACTTAATAATTAGTTTTAATAATTATTTTAGTAACGTATACATTATTAAATGTTTTTAAAAATTACCAGAACATCTATACACATAAAAAAATGACATTAATAAATATTAAATAATTACATATAGCAAATAAAAATAAATAAATTGAATTTGAATATTTTTTATTATTAATGATATACTACATTAGCTAAAATAATACAAAACATATTAAATATCAGAGAGAATAAAACTACTAGTCCAACTCCAACAAAACCAACAGTAAGGAAAATGTTGGATAGCGTAGGGCTAAAAATTACTATTTCCACTACAGGGAGTGTAACAGTAGGGAAAGTGTTGGATAGCGTAGGGGTAAAAATAACTATTCCAACTCCAGAGAGTGCAACAGTAGGGAAAGCGTTGGATAGCGTAGGGGTAAAAATTACTATTCCAACTCCAGAGAGTGCAACAGTAGGGAAAATGTTGGATAGCGTAAGGGTAAAAATTACTATTCCCACTCCAGAGAGTGCAACAGTAGGGAAAGTGTTGGATAGCGTTGGTGTAAAAATTACTATTCCAACTCCAAAGAGTGCAACAGTAGGGAAAGCGTTGGATAGCGTAGGGGTAAAAATTACTATTCCAACTCCAGAGAGTGCAACAGTAGGGAAAGTGTTGGATAGCGTAAGGGAAAAAATAACTATTCCAACTCCAGAGAGTGCAAACAGTAGAGAAAGCGCTGGATAGCTTAGGAGTAAACATTACTATTCCCACTCCAGTGAGTGCAATAGTAGGGAAAGCATTGCATAGCGTAGGGGTAAAAATTACTATTCCCACTCCAGAGAGTGCAACAATAGGGAAAGCGCTGGATAGCGTAGGGGTACAAATTACTATTCCCACTCCAGTAAGTGAAACAGTAGAGAAAGCGCTGGATAGCGTAGGGGTAAAAATTACTATTCCAACTCCAGAGAGTGCAACAGTAGGGAAAGCTCTGGATAGCGTAGGGGTAAAAATTACTATTCCCACTCCAGATAGTAAAACAGTTGGGAAAGCACTGGATAGCATAGGGGTTCTATGAGCATAATAACCAATTAAATAATTTGTTATTAAAAAATAGCATATTAATAATTAATTTACAAAATAATAATTATTAAATACCAATAATTTAAACTAAATATTTAAATAAATAACATTAAATTGCATCCCACACTATTCCCCCTTTAACACACAACACACTACACATACAAAAAACACAATAAATATAACTATCAATTTATCTATTATTTACAATTAATAATACATTCTTTATAATTAATATAGTTATTAATTTACTAGTTAATACATATTAACTACCAAATTACAATTAATCACCAATTAATTATTAATTAACAATACATTAATTAGCAATAACAACAAATAAAATGAACAAATAAATTATTTATATTTACTATATTTAACTAACTAATAACAATTAATTACCAATTACCAATTAATAATTAATTAATAATAAATACAAAATAAAAAAACCATATCATTAATTATTTTAATTTAATTACATCCCACCCTATTCCCCTATAAACCCACAACCCAATACACATAAAAATTCACATAATTTAATTATCAATTAATCACTTAATAAAAATTAATCACCAATTAATTATTAATTCACAAATAATTAATTAACAATGACAATAAATATATATTAATAATAAAGTAATTATAACTAATATAATTAACCCATTAATAAAATTAATTTACAATTAATAATTATTTAACAATTAATTAATCATAAATACCAATTAAACAATACATATTAATTCATTAATTATAATTAAATTACTTCCCACCCTATTCCCCTATAAACCCACAACCCGCTCTGATACTAAAACGCTAAATTTACTTTCAAATAATTATTAATCTCTAAACTTTAATTTTTAAATGTATTAAAATACATTACAATAATCTTTAACATACAAATAAAATACATATTAAAATACATAACACTACAAAAATATCGATATTATTGACATCGATATTTTTGCTTACGATATTACTTACATCAATATTAATTACTTCGATATTATTTACTTCGATATTACTTACCTTGGGGTCGATATTCTGTCCCTACGATATTAAAAACTCGATATTATTGTAGGTCGATATCAAAAACTCGATATTTTGGCTGACCACCGAGACAGTAATAGAGGCCGGACCGTTAGAAGATCGAGTACTCACAGAGCAGATACAAGATAAGATAATCTTTATATTCTATAAAAATATAATTAACAATGCTCCGGATCCCACGGCTGCTCTCAGACAAACATGGAAACTTGATATAGGTACTTTTGAGGATGAGCAATGGGTGGAAGTGCTCCAAAGTCTGAGGGAGGTTGCAATCCGGGCTAGATTTAGGCTCATCCAATTGAACATTTTACATAGATTATATCACCCTAGGTCAGTGCTTTTTTAAATGGGGTGGTGTCTAGACACGAGCTGCCATAGGGGATGTGGGTTGGAGGGATCCTTTTATCATCTTCTGTAGGAGTGCCCGAGAATACGTGAATTTGGAGAAAGATTGCCCGAGTAATGTCGGAATTGGTGGGGCTTTAGGTTACGCTGGATCACAAAGTGGCTCCTTCTAATTACTGAAGCGAATGAGGATTGGCCTTGACATGTGAAAACTTTGTTGGGATTGGCAGCAATAGTAGCCAAGCAAAATATGGCTAGGAAGTGGGGGGCTACATCTACCCCCACGCTGGAGGAATGGGAAAATGACCTTGATTGGTGTTGGCAAGCCGAGACAGTTATCTACAAAAGTAGAGGGTGCCCCAAGAAAGGAGAGAACATTTGGTAACCCTGGAGGGTATATCGGGGACTCTGAAAGGGAGGTGGGTTATAGTCGTACAGCTTATGAATGGTGACTCTCAATGGCCAGAATGTATATAAAAGATTGAAGTGACTACTGATATACTCTTTGTATGTATAAACATGTCCTGGTTTAATAAAAAGATTTCCACAAACAAATAAAAAATTGTGTATTATGCCCCACACCACCACAATACCATTAGTGGCAGGCACCAAGATCCCTGCCACCAGCAGAGGGTTGGAATTTACTAATCACGGCCCCACCAGGAACAAGTATGCCCCTAACACCACAATGGCTGTGTCATGGTGACTTGTGATGCCACCAGTGATAGCTTTTCTTTTATTTAGTATTGTGGAGATGAAACTCTATTCTTTTAACAAAACTGTCATTATCATTTACGTTAAGCATAAATGTTTAATCACTTTTACTGTACTGAAAAAAAGTATCAGTTTGTTTTTAACAGTTTTGCACTAGTTGTTGCTTTTAAATTGCAAACTAAAATTATTAACTTGGGAATCACATGGATTCCCAGCATCGTGGAGTCTTGTGGCTAGGGTGTGGTGGGAGACGGTGTCAAAGGCTGCCGAGAGGTCCAGTAGGACGAGGGCCGCAGTTTTGTCCTGGTTGAGGAGGGAGTGGATGTCGTCGGTGGCAGCGAGGAGGGCGGTCTCAGCGCTATGATTGTTTTGTTATCCAGTCTGGGAGATGTCCAGGATGTGATTGGATTTAATCAAGTCAGCGAGCTGGGCGTTGATGGCTTTTTCGATGAATTTTGCTGGGAAGGGGATCAGTGAGATGGGCCTGAAGTTCTTGAGGTCCGTCGGGTCCGCAGATGCTTTCTTCAGGAGTGGGTTGATCTCGCCGTGTTTCCAGTTGTTGGGGAAGGTGGCGGTTTTGAGGGAGCAGTTGATGGTTCGGCTTAGCTCGGGTGTGATGGTGGAGGCAGCTCTGTGGAAGATGCAGTGCGGGCAGGGGTCCAAAGGTGCTCAGGAGTGGATGCTTTTCATGGTCTTTATGGTGTCGTCCGTGGTGAGTGGGGATCAGCTGTGCAGAGTCGGTTGGGGGGGGTCAGCGTCAGTTGTGGTGGTTTCTGGCACGGTGGGGTGGTCCTGGGTGTCGAAGTTGTTATAGATAGTTTTGAACTTGTGGTAGAAGAAGGTACCGAGTCTGTTGCAGAGGTCTTGGGAGGGTGTGACATCTGTGGCCTCGCTTTTGGGTTTGGCGAACTCCATGATGATGCTGAAGAGTTCTTTGCTATTGTGTGCGTTGTTAGTGATTCTGTCTTGGAGGGCCTTCATCCTTATGGTTTTGATGAGGTGGTGGTGTGCAGTGGTGGCTGCTTTGAAGGCTTGTGCTTCCGAGGTTTTGTTGTTCCTCCATTTCTTGTCGAGCCGTCTACAGGGGCATCTGGACTCTTGAAGCATGCTTTCTTGACGTGTTGTTTACCAGTGGCTTTCTTGAGGGGGGCAAGGATGTCGGCGCAGCCTGTGATCCATTTGTGGAGGTTTTTTTTACCCACCCACCATTTGTTGCTGCTGTTGATATTCCCCACCCATCCTCCCTCTGTTGCCGCCTAGTAGCTGACCACCCTACTTTAATTCCTTCCACTGCTGTTGTTCCTGTTTCCCTGCCCAGACCTCCTCTGTTGCCTTTTCCACATCCACTCTCTATTCATTGTGGCTGTTGCTGAACATCCCGCCTCCAGTTTCCACAATTGCTATTGTTGCTTTTTTCCTCCACCTACCCTTCCTCTGTTGCTGCTGTTGCTTTTTCCCTGCCTACCCTCCTTCCATTGCTGCTGTTGCTGAGTATCCGCCAACCTCCCCTCCCACCACTTCTGCTTAGTATCTGTTAGCACTTAGTGACCGCACACTCTCCCTCTGTTGCAGCTTAATGTCCACCCTCCTATTCCTCATTGCATTTTATTGCCCTTCCGTCGACCCTCATTCCCTTTTCCATGCCATCCTCGATTGGTTGCCGCATAGTGCCACCCATCCTCCATTTCCCTTGTTGCTTTCCCCTCCCGCCACCCTCTGTTGTTGCTTTTCCTCTGTCCACCCTCCCTCCATCGACAAGTTCCCCCACTTTAATTATTTTTAAAGCGCTTTGACAAATGTGGCTTTGCAAACATGTCTCAAAGGCAGGACCTACAAGATTTGCCAATGCTCAATTCCCCACCCGTTACAGAACCTACCCATCACTGGCAATGCAATTTCCCTGTTTCACATTTAGCCACACCTCCCACCTCCTGACTTATCTATCACTCATCACTCAGAAATGGCCTGACATCACTTCATCATTCTGACCAAAGCCCATAATAACCTGGACATGCATCCTTCCACCTTACTCACCACAGTACAGCCTTCCAATCTAAGCTGCCTGCTGATCAATGTGCATTAAGCACAAATAGACAAAATATCTTTCACCCGATAACAGACTGAAAACCAGAGGTGGTTGGCAATGACGATTGTTGAGACAAAAGTCATATGCAAAAGTGGAGAGCTGGAGGCGACTTGGTAACGATATTTAAAGAATTGCTTGTAACCTTCAAAACTGAGGACTTGCCCCTGCCTGCCAGACTGTGAATCCTTACTTAGATGCACACCTGCGCTTACTTTCTCCGGCACCTTCCTACTAATATACAGATTAATGCCAAACAATGGAGCATTCGCAAAAACACTCCTGCGTGCCATAGCTATGAAATTTACCTTCGCATCCTGGTGGACCGGAACATATGGTTTTACCATTTATCACTGCCTCAGCCAACAAAGATAACGTATGTGGAAGCTCATCACCTCAGCCAACTTGTCTCTTGGGCTGCACAAGCAGTAGACCCTGCTCTGGAAATAAATATATAAATAAATACTTAAATAAATACTTCATTCACGGGGTATCGCCACAACATTAACCCCTACCCTTACCAGGTATTACAGCGTCCATTGAAGGACATTATTCAGGCTCCACACCGGAACATGGCATTCTGGGAACTGCAGTCTATGACATCAGACTGCAGCCACATTCACTCAAAGTGGAGCCAGCTGACTTTCCGTTATTGGGAGGACCAAGGAAATTTAAGGGAGGAGTTTGGAGCTACCTCGTCATACGGCGGCATCTGAGGAAGGCTAAATGTAGCTGAAATGCATCATGCCATACATGCTGTAATAAAGGAACTCCCGTCATGCTCCCCGCTGTGTCTTCTAGCTTCTTTGAATGAGGGGCTTTCGGTGGATATTTTACGCGCTTGCCAGTGCGCGTTTAGAGGACCCGTTCTCAAGTGTCCTGCATTTTTCTGGCAACGTGGCAATTTTCTTCCGAGGTATCGGCTAAATGCAGGAACGCCCCAGGTCCAGGCCAGGCAAGTGGCCGCTGTGAGCAGCAGTCCGTGACTTCACGGAGAAGAGGGATCATTGAATCACCGCTTCACGGCCAGGCTCGACTCTGCACATTGGGGTGGAACGTTGGGGACTTATGGGAGTCCTGGACTTCATTCACGGGGTATCGCCACAACATTAAACCCCTACCCTTACCTGGTATTACAGCGTCCATTGAAGGACATTATTCAGGCTCCACACCGGAACATGGCATTCTGGGAACTGCAGTCTATGACATCAGACTGCAGCCACATTCACTCAAAGTGGAGCCAGCTGACTTTCCGTTATTGGGAGGACCAAGGAAATTTAAGGGAGGAGTTTGGAGCTACCTCGTCATAGGCGGCATCTGAGGAAGGCTAAATGTAGCTGAAATGCATCATGCCATACATGCTGTAATAAAGGAACTCCCGTCATGCTCCCCGCTGTGTCTTCTAGCTTCTTTGAATGAGGGGCTTTCGGTGGATATTTTACGCGCTTGCCAGTGCGCGTTTAGAGGACCCGTTCTCATGTGTCCTGCATTTTTCTGGCAACGTGGCAATTTTCTTCCGAGGTATCTGCTAAATGCAGGAACGCCCCAGGTCCAGGCCAGGCAAGTGGCCGCTGTGAGCAGCAGTCCGTGACTTCACGGAGAAGAGGGATCATTGAATCACCGCTTCACGGCCAGGCTCGACTCTGCACATTGGGGTGGAACGTTGGGGACTTATGGGAGTCCTGGACTTCATTCACGGGGTATCGCCACAACATTAAACCCCTACCCTTACCTGGTATTACAGCGTCCATTGAAGGACATTATTCAGGCTCCACACCGGAACATGGCATTCTGGGAACTGCAGTCTATGACATCAGACTGCAGCCACATTCACTCAAAGTGGAGCCAGCTGACTTTCCGTTATTGGGAGGACCAAGGAAATTTAAGGGAGGAGTTTGGAGCTACCTCGTCATACGGCGGCATCTGAGGAAGGCTAAATGTAGCTGAAATGCATCATGCCATACATGCTGTAATAAAGGAACTCCCGTCATGCTCCCCGCTGTGTCTTCAGCTTCTTTGACTGAGGGGCTTTCGGTGGATATAAAAATATATATGTATGTTTTTGTCCTCCTGGAATTATGACCAGAGGCCAGGTCACCTTCTTGCGCACCTTGGGGCTGGATGTGCAATCACTGGGATGACAGCCTCAGAACAAAATGCAAGGCAGACTGCTTACAAATTAAATTTTTACTTTCAGAAGAACACAAGGGAGACAGTTGGAAAACACACACTCTTGTAGAGTGCTTAAATGAAAAGAAACCGTAGTGTCTGAAAAAGCAAGCAGTGGAAGGATACAGTAATGCATCAATGCACCAGGGGAGGGACTAATACAAAAAGAGGGGGGAAAAAAAAGCCAGCACGCACTGATCCAACACAAATTAAAAAATCCTAATACATGACATATTTATACACAGAAGACACAAAAGGTTGAAAGTACACGTTGCAAATGTTAGACACAGTGACACATGAAACAGAGACAAGTGTAGTAGAAGCATCGTAAAAGCATGCTTTAAAACGTGAGATGTGGGAGGGCGTGGCCAAGATGGTGGTGAGTTAAGACGTGTCTCCACACCTCTCCTCCGACCACCGACCTTTAGCAACTGCCCTGGGGCCTGAATAGCACCGAAGGTGATCCAGAACTACACCTTCGCCGAGACATGGTCTACTTCCCTCCGGGCGTGGCCTCGGAGCCCTGCGGCTATGCCCCGTTCCCCTGAACTTCCGCCGGGGCTTGGCAACAAAGAGGAGGCTAGAGGGGTCGAGCAACACCAACCGCGGCGGCTGAATCACTCTGTGCGTTTACCTGCTGAGCGGCGCAAACCCGCAGAGACCTCCGGCTTGCCTGCGAATTCCCCCGCCGAGCTGGCACTGTGAGCAGAGCAGCCGTGAGTAGCACTTACCTGCACCGTGGACGGAGGTGCCATTTTGGGGAGACGCAGAAGCTCCTTCATTCAGAGACCCGGGCCGACGGCACCCGCCCCCATTGCTGGAGCTATCGAGGTGTGGGGCCCACCTGCGGGGGCCGGTTTTGCCCTTATGCCATGGGAGTGTCCGGGAGCATCTCCGCAGTGAGTGCCTTTCGCCCCTAACTTTTGCCTGCAAACGCTGTGATTCGTGTGGGCCTCTACAGCGCTACACAGGCCTCCTCCATCCACGAGGCACCACGGCCCGGATCGCTGGGCCCTGATTGTGAGCTCCGCTTTACGCCTTAGGGAGGGGGCCTCCTGACTGACCTCGCTCGCTGGGGGAGCACGGGGCTGGACTCCTCTCTGCTGTTGCCCGTGGAGTGTGCGGTGGGCCGATCCGGGTGGTGCGGTCTTGCTCTGCCTCCATGTGGCACCTGCAGTGACCACCCTGCACCGCCGAGGGGGCATTGAGGCCCCGTAGTTCCAGGCAGATTCCAGCCACACACCCTCGTCACCCTGGGAGGCACCTGCTTCGATTTCCCTCCAGCATACCCCTGAGGTCCCCCGGGGGCCCAGACCAGGACTTGCAGAGGCAGCTGGTCGTCCCGGCCGCCCTCCCCCGGACTGCACAGAGAGACGGCACGGGGAGGGTCTGAGGCGCAGATAACGAGGGTGCTCCCAATGATCTGCTGGAGACCCCACAGAGCGCAGACTGTAGCAACGCACAGCCGTGCACTGGGAGGGTCCCTGAGGCCCGGAGCTTCCGTCTACTCGGGCTTGTGGCGAAGTGGTTTGGGGTTCGTAGGCCGGACGCCACTGCACCACCGCGGACCCCCAGGGGCCTGGACTCCAGGTGACTGGCACTGACGGGGCAGACAGGCGCTGAGCATGACCTCCACCCGGGGCAAACCAGGGAAAGTGGCCACGAAAGAAAAATCACTCCAAGACCTCTTTGCCCGAGCACAGTCTGGGGAGGCAGCGGACCTGGAGCGGCAAGACACTGTGGCACAGATGGCCGATCCTCAGGATGCACCGGTGACACAGGCGTTCCTGGAATCCCTGTTCTCAGCTTTGCATGGCGATCTCCAAGCAGTGAAACAGGATTTAACGGCAGAGATCAAGGACATCCGCAAAGATTTGGATGACATAGGAGAGCGAGTGGCAGCTCTGGAAGATAAGAGCGACGCTCGGGACACGGAACTAGTAACCATGCAACAAGAGGTGCTTCGCATCCATGATCAAGAAGTGGACGCTCAATCTCATCTAAAGGATCTTGAAAACCACTCACGTCGCCACAACTTCAGAATCCGGGGAGTGCATACCAACGAAGAGGCTGGCGACATTTTTGCCTATGTCCGAGAGCTCTTTAATCATATATTGGGTAACCCGCTGGACGCTGACCTTAAGCTTGATCGAGCGCCCACCCAGAGCTATGAACGCTCCCCCTGTGGGCATCCTGGTCTGCGTTCAAGACTTCCGCACTTAAGAAGAGATCCTACGCAAAGCCAGTTTGCTCCACCCGATCACTTTCCGAAGCCAGTCTCCTGTCCTCTACCATGACGTAGTGGCCATCACGCTTCAAAAATGCAGGACCTTTAGGCCCATCATGGAGGCCCTACACCAACGCAACATCTCCTACTCCTGGGGACACTCGTTCCGCCTTGTCTTTCGGCACGAAGGCAAGCTGTACCAAATCCTCTCCCTGTCAGAAGCAAGCAGACTATTGGGGATCACTATTCCGGACGAACCTGAGGAAGACGCATGCTCTGACTAGGAGTTCGGGGACGGCCAGCTGAAATGGAGGCAGCAGTGGCGGCGACGGCGTACCACCCAGCCGAACCCCACAGATATCAAGAAGGAGCAATGGGCTGCGTTGGAGGCCCTGCCGGAGACGTTGGCCAAGACTTCGACCATGTGACTGAACATGGTTTCCACAAAGTGTTCTTCCTTTAACGCCCTTGGTGGTTGGGGGGGGGTTGGGGGGCTACGATTGTTCACTCGACAACCCATTGGACTTTACTTCTGCTCATCTCTGGGTGACAGACTGATAGCCAGATGGCTGACGTTTCCGGCGCCTGTTGTGCCTTTTGTTCTCCTTCACTTTCTACAGGCTTTTCCTACTCTTCTCCTTACTTACTCTTCTCTTCTGTTCCTTTTTCTGGGGGTCCCCGGTCCATGGGGTACTATAGTTTACTCATTCTTGTGCTGGCGGTGAAGGCTGCCTTCATAGGCTCCTCCCGGGCTTATGCTCCCCGCTGCTCATGATCAGTGCTACACCCACCTCTAGGTGCTAGATGCCACCGTTCTCAGTTAAGAATCTCACTCTTAATGTGAGAGGGCTCAACAACCCCATCAACCGCAGGGCACTTCTTTCCTACCTCGAAAGTACAGGAACAAACATTTGCCTACTTCGAGAGACACACCTGCTCCCCAAGGACTGCCACCGGCTTAAGTCTTGTGCCTTTCCGACACAATTCTTTTCCTCCAGACCAACCAAGACCGCAGGGGTGGCTATCTTAGTCTCACTGGCTTTTCAGGATAAGGCGGTGCAGAAGGGGGTTGAGATTAAGGGCAGACTTCTTACTTACCAATTTGCCATAGGGGTTCACACTCTAATTGTTGGGTCTATCTATGCCCCTAACGAGGGTCAAGAACGTTTTTTACACAAAGCCCTCATGGAAGCCACGGCAACTCAGGAACGTCACATATTGATACGGGGAGATCTCAATCTGGTATTCGACAATGACTTAGGCAGATCAGCACATCGCACAAGTCAGGTTGGCGCCCTCTCGCCGACTGGGCTCGCTAGACTCTATGACCTAGGCCTTACAGACTTACGGAGACAACACCACCCTCGCTCACGAGCATTTTCATATTACTCTAACACACACAAAACATATGCTTTTTGGGCTCAAAGACTGTCTGCGACATCACGCTCTCGGTCGACATACTGGCAGTGGCTCTGTCCGACCACGCCCCAGTGGAGGTCGCACTGGCTCTTCCACAGATCCGGTGACCGACCAGACATTGGCGCTTTCACAACACTCTACTACACAGACTGGACACAGTTTACCAGATACAGCGTGCACTAGAGGACTATTTATTACATAATGACAGTCCGGACACAGCCCTTTCTACTCGATAGGAGGCCCTTAAGGCAGTCATCAGGGGAGAAGTCATCGCCATCTCTTCCGCGGACAACGCGACCGTAAAGTGAAAAGGGAGGAATTGACGCAGAAGGTACGAGAGCTGGAGCAGATGCACCAGCGTACTGGGCCCCCTCGTATATGGCGACAGTTGTTGGCGGCGAGGGCACAGTTGGCTGCTTCTGACTGCGACAAGGCGGAATACGCTGCGATGAGGCTGCGGCACTCCTTTTATTCTGGCGGGGATAAATGTGGGTGACTACTTGCGCAGAGGCTTTGGGAGGTCCGAGAGCGAGAGGGGGTACAGGCGATTAGGGACCAGACTGGAGCGCTGTGCTCAGACGATGCGGCTATTGCCGAGATCTTCCGCAACTTCTATGCACAGCTTTATGGCGCACAGCCCTTGGAGAGTACAGACATAGATGCGTACTTAGCCCAAGCTCGTCTTCCGGCCCTGACACCAAATCAAGCAGCTCATATAGAGAGAGAGAGAGATCAGACCAGAGGAAGTCATAGCTGCTATTGCTCGCTTGAAGCTGGACAAATACCCCGGCCCGATGGCTACACCGCGGCTTTCTATAAGCAGTTCTGCTCAATGCTCACCCGGCTCTTCAAATCCTTTGCAACACCCTGGGCGATCCCCTCCTCCATGTTGGAGGCAGCGATAGCCGTCATCCTTAAGCCAGGGAAGGACAGGGTGGATTGTGGGTCATGCCGGCCCATTTCGCTTCTGAACATTGATCTGAAGCTCTACACTGGCATACTAGCACCCGACTTGCCCCCTATATGCCGGGGCTGGTGGACCCCGATCAGGCCTGATTCATTCCGCAGAGGCAGACGAGTGATAACACAAAACGTGTCAAACATTTCTTAGAAAACACGTCCCGCATTCCAGGGGACTATATGCTCCTAACCATAGCTGCGGAAAAGGCCTTTCATCGTTTCCATTGGCCCTATCTTGAACAGGCAATGATCCGCATTGGCCTGGGGGAAAAGATGCAAACGCTAATTTTTAATTGTTACAGATCCCCCACAGCCACGGTACGGATCAATGGGCACACGTCCACTCCATTCCCTATTAATAGGGGCACGAGGCAAGGCTGCCCCTTGTCACCCTTGCTCTTTGCTCTCTATATGGAACCCATGGGGCAGAGAGTTAGGGACCACCCCCAGATCACTGGCATTCGCTTCAGAGGGGACACCCACACCATAAGCCTCTACGCGGACGACGTGCTAGTCACCTTAGTGCACCCTGGGAAGGCCTTGGGGACCATTTTGGAGGAACTCGATACCTTCACGAACGCCTCTGGGTTTAAAGTCAATCTGCCGAAAGCTAAAGCTTTAATTCTCTCTCTGTCGGCCCAAGAGTGGGCGGACTTACAGGCTCGCCACCCCCTGCAGTGGTTAGATGATGTCATCCCTTATCTGGGTATCCAATTGGCCCGACCTTGCAGGCCATGAGGGCAGCCAACTACTCCCAACTTCACACACACACATCCGCACTGAACTTCAGAGATGGAAACATCACCAGATCTCGTGGCTGGGGCGGGTGGCAGCCATTAAAATGACGATCCTCCCCAATATCCTGTATCTTTTTAAGACGCTCCCTTTACCACCCCCAATAGGATGGCTTCATAAGGTGCAATCGGAACTCTCTCTTTTTATTTGGCAAGGGTGCTAACCACGAATGAAACGGTTGGTTAGCTTCCTCCCACCTCACGAGGGGGGCCTCGGGATTCCAGATCTTACACTCTATTATAACGCCGCACAGCTTCGACACTTAGTCGAGTGGAGCCGGGCAGAATCCAAAAAACAGTGACTATTTCAGGATCGTGCAGTCGTAGGTGACACGCACAACCCTCAATGTCTGGGACCGAACCAACACGAGCCACGGCCTAACGACTTTCCCTTCTCCACTCACAACCCTGATTTTACTCCAGGGATGGGTCAGCAGTCTTTTCGATTGTGGAGAGAAGCCGGAGGCCGAGCCTTAGGCCTTTTATTTGTTAAAGGTGACATCATTCCCTTCTCGCAGCTCAGGGCCGATTACGCTCTCCCAGAATCCGAACGCCTGCATTACTTACAGGTGCGACACTGGGCTATGCATCCTGACAATCGCTCGCCGGCGACTAGGCTCCTCACTCCATATGAACGGTGGCTCATCACACAGTCTTCGGACAAGAAACTGATCTCAGATCTGTATAAGATGCTCCTGTTCCGATACACCCACACTTATCATGCGGGGCGTGCATGCTGGGAGAGGGATCTTGGACGTAGTCTTCGCTCCAAGGAATGGGAAGGCGCATGTTACAGAGCGCGCCATACAGCAACGCATGTAGGTCTGACTGAAACACTCACCAAACTGGTTTATTACTGGTACTATACTCCAGAGAAACTTCACCAAGCTGACACGACGCAGAGCCCTGACTGTTGGAGAGGGTGTGGGAAAAGGGGCACACTAGTTCACCTTCTATGGGACTGCGAACACCTCCGGGTCTATTGGACGCACATACTCGACAAGGTTAACAAATACCTTGATACTGAAATCCCTAGACTTCCTGCGTATGTCCCACTGGGAGTGCCAAACCCGTTCACCTACCCCTTGAAATCTAGGCGAGGGATACAGATGGCCATAGCACTGGGCACAGCCATCCAGAATATACTAATTCATTGGAGAACTCCTCGCATTCCTGCACACACCAGGTGGTGTCAACGATTGTGGCAATATTGGGCATGGAAAAGATCTCTCTTACCCTTGCCGGGAAAGGTTCCTCCTTTAGCGATCTTTGGCAGCCATTCCTCGCTCTGCTTGCACAAGAGTTCCAGGAGCTGTCCTGCCCGAGATTCCTACGCCTCTAGCGCCTAACTGCACCGGATCCCTCCCCATAGGCTGGCCTAGCTTTCTGAACGACACCTCTATTTGCACAGCGCTGCAGAGTAGGAATGGACCGGGGATGGTGGGGGGTGGTTTTCTTTTTGATCTCTTCCTTTTCTTCTTCTTTCTTTTCTGGGGTGGCGGTAGGGATTGTACCAATTTTTGTTGATTTGTGTCATATCAATGCACTAATTAATAGCTACGGTGGGCTCTTTGTAGCCCGTTTACAGTGAGCTTGTTTTCTGCATTGTTCAATAAAAAGAATTAAACCATAAAACGTGAGATGTAGAAAAAACATTTGAGGTAATAAAAATACATATAGACAAGTTGTGGTAAGGAATTTCCATTGCATATGTTGCTTATTGATGTATATTAATGAAAAATTGTGATGTTATGTGAAGTAGCCTAGTGCTTTTTATGTTTTTGCTGAGAATGTACCCGTTAGAAAAGTTGGTGCAAAGATGTTTAGCAATGAAGTACAGGCTTGAGATTTTGCAAACTGATACTAGAGACTTTATAGTTTATGAAATATTAGAAACAAGTTTAGTAGAATGAAATTTGAAAAACGTGCATTTATATGAACATGGTAGAATTCTGTGGTAGTGGGGTATTTCTAATGTTGATGCAAGCTGTGATATTCCTGACCAAAGTCCTTAAGAAAGTGCTTACTTTAATGAATTTGGATTTTTTAAGACAATAGCTAAATTAAACTAAATCTTGTCAGAGTCTATTATTGAGTCCTTTTTGTTTCTGCCATTCAAACTGTGCTTCTGTTTAAGTGTGTTGTAGAGAGAATCAAGCTCAGAACATCAGGATTTACTTCTTGTGTTCAGTGCTGCAACTGTAGAGCTTTTGGTTTCCATTATTCTCACTCGACTTAACTTCTTCAGGAGGTTGTGAGGAAATATGAATTTTGTGATCAGTTATGTCCCCTATCGTAGACCCCAACGGCTCCATGTGCATGCTATAAGTACATGTATGTTCCCTCCAGTTCCAGTTTTGAAGACGCAAATACATGTGCGTCCACCGTCAACATGTCCTCTTCCAGATCCGCCATGAATGGGTCAGATATTCCATTCCTAAGTATGAAAGGCCACCGACTTTATGTGGTTCACTTTCCACATTTTACAGATTCAGGCGAGTAGGCCCAGAATTCTGTCCTCAAGCCTTTTCCTGCCTTCTGCCTCTGAAAGCTCCAGTCTGAGCCTGCATCTGTATCCATGAACTTTGTCCTACTCCCTGCGCGGCTAACGGTGCCTGATCCAGCATATTGCCTGCCAAAAACTGTATTTCACCTTCAAGATTATCTACTCCGCTCCTCATCCGATGCATTCCTGTCTAATAGTTTAGGTAAACATTCCTCCAGCTACCGTGCAAAGGGCCAGGCCTCGCTGTCCTCATGCAAGTAATTCATAGCCCCGTTACCATGGAATATTCCTATCCCCTTGCATCTCATGTAGACACTTAGACGCTTGTACACGCACTAACAGTCAGTATAGAATAGATTCTACTCTAGAAACCTTTCCTTTTGGATAACACAGTTCTTTAAACATAGGATATTAGATATGATTTGGGATTAGGTTGACATGACCCCCAGACTTCTGTCTCCACATGTAGAGCTAAATGTCAAGTCCCCTTCACCCTCTAGTTGCACGTCAATCACACGTCATGCGGCTGCGCGCGCATCTCTGCCAAATATTTCTGCTGACATTGCAGGATTCTTTTATGGATCCACCCACTTGTGACATCATGTATGATGACGTTTATTAAATTACGCCCATATATCCGCCTCTATTAGTTACGTATGCACCTTTTATCTGTACTATCAGCTGTTACGCCTCTTGCATCTGTTTCACTGTAATGTATTTTTCTATAAAACTGCCTATCTGTCAATAATGTATGCCCTTCCTTCCTGAACTTTCGTGGTGATGGAATAGAAAGCCTACAATTCGAATTGTATTCCTTTGTATAGGAATAAAGCCCTTTTAAAACCTCTAATACCACGGATTCTGCCTCTTATATTTACTGAGTTATTCTTAATAGACTTTACCGCATAAAAATAGTACCGGTAGTGAAATATTTACCACATAAATTGGCGCCCGAACAGGGACCCTTTCTCATCTCACGCGCCGGAGGTGCGTTGCAGGCCCGGTCTCCTGCCACAGCTGAACGGACAAAAACGCGTACCTGCAGGATTTCCTGTATCTCCCTCCGGCCAAGCGGGAGCGACTGAGGCTGCGATCAACACCCAGACGAGGCGGTGAGAAGTGCGAAGTATCCCGACCAGAGCCTAGCTGAGAGAGCAAGATCCGAGGTATACAGAGGCCCACCAGGTTCCGAAGTTCCGAGTCGAGTCGAGTCGAGTCCAGTCCGGTCCAGTTTCAGTTCCGTTCCGAGGCCTTCCGTTCCGAGCTACCCGGTGAGTACCATTACCGGGGAGGCATTTAACGTGCACATAGTCTGTGCCGGTCAAGACGGGTTTGGGTACACAAATCCGGTCTGCACTGTTTCAGCAGTGTATCTGTACTGTTTAGCAGTATATATAGTATGTCTTGCATATAAATAAGTATTATCTAGTGTCAGTATTATGTCAGTAACTAGTTTTCTATTAGTTATCATCGTTCGTTAAAAATGTTAAGCGTTAAATGTTTTAATACGTTCTATATATTGTGGTGTGAATGACTGTTCATTATTTGCGTTTATTTTAAGTGTGTTTAAGATTAAGTAACCAGATCTAAAAATGCCGCTCTTTTCGAAACTAAGACAGATCAAAACTAGAAAAGGTCTACTCGAAGAAGCTGTTCCCATCCCACCTAGGGACACTCCAGGGTATTTTATGTATCATAAGCATGGTCTAGATGCCGTATTATTTCTTGATTTATGGGTGGACTACACCAAGGATTTGCCAGAAAATCAGAGATGGCCCGCAGCAGGGACCTGGGATGCAGATTGCATCATGAGAGTAGAAGAAGAATTAGGGAAAAAGAAAGCCAGACAGTCACAGAAAGATGCCATTGAATTATGGCGTAAAGAATCATACAGACGTACAGAAAAAGCGCTCAGACAGGAAGAGAAAGGTAGAGAGAATTCAAATAAAACCCGAGAAAATCTATTACTTGAGGAAGGTACCCGAGTAAACACAGAACAAGTAGATAGACAAAGAAACACTCTTATGAATGGTATGTATCCTCTTCTGGCCGAAGGGTTACCTAAGGCTACCCCGGAAATACCAAAAGATTTAACTCCTCCATTGCTCCCGATAAAAGCACATCCCAAAACACATCCCAAAACAGCAAAGGACGTTTTCCTTTCCTCCTATTTAGATGACGTAGCTCCCGAGTATGCTAATGCCATGCCACCCACACCGCTTGCCGATGGTGTTCAACATCAAGAGCATCCGTCTGTATCCCCGCAACTACAAACTCCTACACAAGTTCCCACGGGTCCGTCCGTTTCTACAGTCTTTCCCGCATCTACAATCTCTATCCTACGTCCAACGAATCCTTTCGTGCCTAGCGCCTCAGATGGTGCTGCAGGAGGTACGACAGACATGTTTGCCACCCCGCCGCGAAACAAACAGACCCTTAGAGATTTAGCACTCCAACGTACACCCCAATTAGCGACATCCGACATGTTTAAAGAACAGCTTGTGGATTGTAGATACGACCCAGTACCAGGTAGACAGGACAAATTGCTCATATCATCACTACGTATACGACGAGCTACATTATATTTAATGACGATACCAGGAATGGTTGACCACCTAGACAATATATATCGCTTTGTCCAAACAGGGCGAGGTCCAGAAAGTATTAACGAAGCTATGGAATACCAGAAAGTGGATGTACAAAGACAACTACTACGTTTTTTCATAAATTGTGTAATTAGGAATCAAGACAGGCCCGGGGCAGATCACGATACCATGCAAAAACTTGTCAAATGGGGTCAGAACATATCAGAAGAGAAACATGATAGACAGGCGTGTATAATCGCCATGTGTCGAAAAATCCGCAAGGAAGTAGAACGAATACATAAAGAAAGACGAGAAACAGACCGAGTAGAATCAGAAGAGGAGGAGGAGCAAGATTCAGAACAATTGGAGACGATAGCTTACGTAGGTAGAGGAAGACCCCATAATAATACTAGAGGCTTTAATGATCAGATACGTCCAATACGTCCAGAATATAATAGACATTTTCCAAATCCTATGTTAAATACAAAGTCCCCCGAACACCTATTCCAAGCCGCTGATAAATTACTCCGAGATCGAAGGGGGTACCATATGCTCGATTCCATGGACGAACAAGAATTAGCCAGGTCCGCAGTACAATGGGCTGACAGTCCCAGTGACTACAATGATGATGTACTTGCACACACGTTTCTGAATCTTGACCCATACGAACAGCGTTTAGCTAGTATATACATGATTCAACACCTCCTTATATTATATAAAAGCCAACACTCCGATCCAGGACCCTTACCTGACATATTGACAGAACTACTCACGAATATATGGAGAGGGTCAGGTACTGATTTGATTAGGGAAATTTTAGAATTCCGAAACCAATATTTAAATTTCGTATGCCCAGAACACGTTCCAGTTCCCATTATGGGAAGAAAAATGTATCACATAGATAGACAGAACCCGTTACGCGAAGTACACCCAATCAGAGGTGACGGTAATAACTTTACACGCGTGTTTGTGTACACGCCTATAACTAAACTAGAATTATTGGAAATGAAGAAAGTAGTACCCAGCCATGACAAGGATCCAGCAGGTTTCCACCGTGAAATAAAGGACATGTTACTCATGGGAGAGTATACCTACCCCGACATTATGAAAATATTAAAAGTCCTATTACCCGCCGGTGTTTATGAGAAACTCAAAGAAAAGGAATGGGAGGTGGGAGACCAAAAGATAGATTGGACAGCATTAGAAAACGAAGAAAGGGCCCGAGCTGCAGGAGCAGGGCTTGGGGAAAAGACTACTGCATTAGCAGGGCTACTAGTACAGGTACTGCCACGTTTATTAACTACGAAAAAGGAAGACTGGGGTGCAATCTCAGCCTGTAAACAAAAGCCAGATGAAGACACTAGTGATTTCTATTCCCGATTTGAAAAATGTTTTGGTATAAATAGTGGCATAAAAGCCAGTAGTGAGTCATATCCACATCTGTTTGTGACAAAATTAGTTGAAAATTCTCTGCTACAAGTCAAGAATAGAGTATTGAAATTCGAAAGTACCTGGCAAGGTAATACCCCATCACAGATGTTACAGATGTTACAATATCACCACAATAGAATTAGAGAAGAACAAGAACACGAACAAAGACGTATGAAAGATACAAAAATGAAAATGCTTGTTGCTCAGTCAGTTCCAGCTGATGGTCATCATAAGGGTGATTCCGCAGGTCCTACGAAAGGGACATGCAACTATTGTAAACAACCAGGTCATTATATACACGATTGTCCAGTCCTGAAACATAATATTGCTACAGGTAGAACCCAGGAGAGACCACGTCCACCTAGACAGGATCAGAATCAACAACAAATCCCTCAGCATGCACAACCTAGGTTAGCTCCGCAACAACTAGCTCCGCAACAGAGAGCTCCACAACAGACCGTAGCACCACCACAAGCGCAGCCTATTGCTGCAACACAGGCAACAACACAACAGATGTATCAGTACGCACAAGCAGATTATCCCGATTATCAGCGATACACATGAAATAGCCTAGGGAGGGAATTTGGCTTACCCCTTATAGAGGTTCCTGTAGACCAAGAGGGACCTTATGTACATAGTGAACTATTAGGGGAAGACAGAAAGTTTTTACTTGATACAGGGGCAAGCAGAACAACTATAAGACGCAGTGAAGTTCCAGGGGCACCCCTCTCAGGCTCACAGAATATTTCCCTTGGATTCTCAGGAAAACCTATAATAAATGACGTAACACAACCTCTTCCACTTACGATCGGTCCATTGACACGTACTACAGATTTATTGTTTACTAAATCATGTCCAGAAAACTTGTTAGGTATAAAAACATTGAAAGCTCTAGGAGCTATAATATGTTGTTCTCCGGAAGGAGTACGACTATTTCTACGTGACTTCAAAGGTCACTACGTGTCCAGAGACATGGATCACCGACTGCAGAATTTACCTACACATTTATGGGCACAAGGCCCCACTGATGTTGGTTGCATGAATATTACACCATATCGAGTCACACTCAAAACAGGAGTAATACTACCACGAATGCGACAATACAAGTTACCACCCGATGCTGTTGTGGCTTTGCTGCAAATCATTGACGAGCTCATTGCACAAGGAGTGGTTGTCGAAACCGACTCCAATGTATGTAATTCCCCGATAATTCCGATTCTTAAAAGAACGGATCCAAAAGCACCACCAGTATATCGATTAGTTATTGATCTGCGCGAATTAAATAAATGTATTGTACCACAATACCCTGTGGTCCCAGATATCTCTTCATTATTAACAGCTATTGACTCAGAAGCAACGTTCTTCACTGTAATTGATCTCAAAAATGCTTTCTTTAGCGTCCCAATAGATCCGGAAAGTCAATATCTGTTCGGATTCAGTTTAAATGGACGAAGTTTTAAATTCACACGCGCACCTCAAGGATTTACAGAAAGCCCCAGCATCTATAGCCAAGCACTATAAAACGAGAACTTGACAGTATCCATATGCCAGTTAACACTGCCTTGCTTCAATATGTCGATGATCTGCTGATCACCGCCCGAAGCGAACCTGAATGTGAAAAAGCGTCACTGACGGTTTTAAAATTTTTGGCTGACAAGGGGCACAAGGTGTCCCCTTCTAAGCTGCAATTCTGTGTCCAGCGAGTTGTTTACCTTGGGCACTCGCTGTCCAAGGAGGGAAGGCAGCTTACATCCGACCGCATCCAGTTAATCGCTAACATGCCACCACCCAAGACACAAAAGGAGGTGCGGGCTTTTATAGGCCTCACTTCATACTGTAGGCAGTGGATCCCTCAATATGCATTTCTAGCAAAACCACTCATCCAGTTGACAGCACAGGAGGCAGCCACATCGACTGTCCTCCCTTGGACTCCAGAACATACACACGCCTTTGAAAGCTTAAAGAAAGCTTTATGCCAAGCACCTGTCTTAGCAACACCATGTTACAGTAAACAGTTTACACTCTTTGTTACAGAACGCGAAGGTACTGCCTTGTCAGTACTCACTCAGGAACAAGCAGGATCACACAAACCATGTGCTTATTTCTCTAGTACATTAGATCCAGTAGCTCAGGCTCTTCCTGCGTGCCTGAAATCGGTGGCAGCAACAGCTTTAGCTATCAGACAAAGCGATGCCATAGTGTTAGGACACCAATTGACAGTACAAGTACCACATGCAGTAGAGGTTCTCTTGAACCGCACACAAACACAACACTTGACTATAGCGAGACTCACTGGTTACGAACTAACATTGTTTCAGCCACACATAGAAATCAGACGTTGTAATACGTTAAATCCTGCCACACTGTTACCAGTGGGCGGAACAGATCCATTGGCACATGATTGTGTCGAAGTTATTACTATCACGACGAAACCCAGACAAGACTTGACAGATATCCCTTTGTCAGACCCAGACTTGACATTGTATGTAGATGGGTCATGTATGAGAACAAGTACAGGAGAGTTAGTGGCCGCTTACGCAGTCACAACAGACACTGAAGTCATTGAAACAAATCGTATTAACACTTTGTCAGCTCAAGCAGCAGAGCTCATCGCTCTGACACAAGCCTGTATTCAAGCCAAAAATAAGAAAGTCAACATATACACAGATTCACGTTATGCATTCGGAGTCGTCCATGACTTCGGCGTACTGTGGCGAGAGAGAGGTTATTTAACTTCTCACGGTGCCCACATCCAACACGGACCCCTCATTCAAGCCCTATTAGACGCGATTCATCTACCTACTGCAATATCGATTATGAAATGCAAAGCCCATACAAAAGTTACCGATATCATTTCTCAGGGTAATGACCTAGCTGACAGAACAGCTAAACAGACTGCTCAGAATCAGACTCTCACAACTGACATGACAAAGACAATAGTTCAGACATTAACACATTGCATGACAGTTAAGGATCCCGCCCTTGATGTAATTGACATACAGACACATGCTACACCAGAAGAAATAAAGAAATGGACTGAATTAGGAGGGATCCAAACGGATCAAGGATGGATGACGAAGGAAAAATCTATATGGTTTCTTCCCGACTCTATGGTTCAAGTCATCATTAACACAATACATAGTCCAGCGCACCTAGGAGAAAAAGCTATGCTAGACAGCATTCAACACATTTGGTTCAACAAACACTTGCGAGCAGCAGCTAAACAAAAAGTTCGTACCTGTATGATATGTTGTCAGTTTAATCCAGGTAAAAGCATCCCCGTAGAGCAGGGTGGATTTCAACCTCCCGATCATGCTTTTGAAGTCCTCCAGATGGATTATATCCAGATGGAACGATGTCGAGGATTCAAATATGTTCTCGTAGTTGTCTGTGCTCTTTCCCGTTGGACAGAAGCATACCCGGTTTCAGATTACACCGCCCCGACTACTGCCAAACAGTTAGTTCGAGAATTCTTCCCACGATACGGTTTACCACGTGTTGTCTACTCAGATAACGGCCAGCCGTTCTCATCCGAACTAATGAAACACGTTTCCCTTTTGTTAGGCTACCAATGGAAATTCCACTGTGTCCGACATCCCGAGGCAGCAGGTCTCGTGGAACGTCATAATCAAACTCTGAAAATTAGACTGTCCAAAATATGTAGACAAAAAGGTGTCGATTGGATAGTAGCCTTACCAGTTGCGCTCTTTTACATGAGAATGGTAGCACATTCTCGAACTGGGCTATCCCCGTACGAGGTGATCTTCGGTAGACCACCAAATATGTGGGGGACGCCTATACCTCGAAAAATCACTGATGTTGACTGTAATATGCTGACAGATTACCTGGCTTCCTTGATGTCTGCACTACAATCTTGTCGTTCACAGGTAACCGCAGCTTTTCCCGATAATACTGAGGGGAAGCCCCATGACGTGGTTCCTGGTGACCTGGTTTTGGTCAGGAATTTCGACCGGAAGACCCAACTGGAGCCTAGGTGGAAGTCGCCGAAGCTAGTTCTACTAACCACAAGGACAGCCGTGAAGATTGAGGGTCGCAAAGGGTGGTTGCACTCAAGTCATATCAAGAAATTTTATGGACTACCATCCAGTGTGAATACTCAACCTTGTATTCCCTCACAGACAGACTCAAAGCTCCCCTTGGTTGAGAAGTCAAAACCAGAACTTTACAAACTAAAATTGAGGTCTAGCAAGTCAGACAATTTGATTGTTTAAGTCCTCTCCAAGGTGAATCGGTTGAATTTGTCTCTGATATGTATCCTCTAGACCGGAATAGAGAAAGAAATCAGCAGATGCAGCTTAAAAAACATGCGTATTGTAAATCACTTCGTAGCCACTGCATAGTAACATTATTAATTTTGTTTTTTCTAAGTCTTCTGATCATTATTTCTAGCATACTATTGCATATGTATTACCCTATTCTTAAGCGTGTTTACAATGTAACTGCAGAACATTCTTTTAGCGAATTACCTCCGCATGAGTTGTCCTATAGATTTGCGCTGCGCAACAACACATTCATTAGTATGTTACATCATTCCCATCAGACCAGCAATGCCACAAATTGTTGGATATGTGGCCGACTCCCTCCCTATCAAAACTATAAGGGAGTTTTGCCCCTCTTTCCGTATCCGTTCACACACAATGGCTCCTGTGGAGCATGGTTTAGTTTGATTAATTCCCTAGATTCAAATTCCGCAGTTTATCAAGACAACTGGGTATGGGGAAACCTGAACCTAGTTTTGCTTAAAGTCTGCTACCCTAACAAGGAGGGACTTCCCAAAAGAACAGGAACTGATCTAGAAAATGAAGTATATGGATTAGGTAATTTTACACTTAACCTCATGATCCTGAACGTTGAATCTGAAGCTACACCACTCTTGCCCGCCATGTCAGTATTCCCAGTAAAAGGGGAATTATGTGTAAGAAAGAATGGTTCCATACTCATGGGCCATAGTAAATGCACCACTGTAATAAAATTCAGTGATCAAGGCAAGTCTACATTTAGAGCCTCCCATCATTCCTACTTCATATGTGGCCAGACCGCATATATATGTCTACCTTTAGATTGGGATGGTACCTGTTACATAGCATTCCTTCTGCCACCTGTTTTCCTAGCCCCTCCTGATTATCATAGAAATACCCATTTAGTACACAATAGACAACAGAGAGATCTCCCAATTGTCGATTACACTGAAACAGCATGACAAAAATACACAGATTTCAATAAAGGGTTCTTTCCCTATATAGGTACAGTCACTAATAGTAAGCTGATACGTAGATTAACCAGAACCCTTGAAGCAGTAGTGAACGAGACTATTTCCGCCTTAGGCAATTTAACAGAAGAGCAGTCTGCTATGCGGATTGTTGTGCTTCAAAATCGTCTTGTCCTTGACGTCATCCTGACCGATAGGGGCGGAGCTTGTAGGGTCATCGGATCAAGTTGCTGCATTTTCATACCAGAAAATTCGCCGTCAGTATATAAAGCCATAACCCGCCTTCATAAGATTATAAGCCAGATACACCAGAGTCCAGGCACCTGGACTTGGTCCGGTTGGTTCTGGGGCGTGTTGTCAGCCTGGGGATGGAGAATCCTATCCTTCCTAGGTATTGGCTTTCTCATACTATTCAGTTGCTGCTTATGTCTACAATGTGGGCCAGCGATTTGTAGTCTGTGTGCCACATCGTGTATCCCACATCCACGTTTTCGTTCAAGATCCCGGAAGAAGAAAGAAGAACAAATGATGCTATATGAACAGATCGATGGATTGATGAAGATCGATATCTCCTGAGGGTCCGTAGGGGACAAGGAGGGAATGAGGAAATATGAATTTTGTGATCAGTTATGTCCCCTATCGTAGACCCCAACGGCTCCATGTGCATGCTATAAGTACATGTATGTTCCCTCCAGTTCCAGTTTTGAAGACGCAAATACATGTGCGTCCACCGTCAACATGTCCTCTTCCAGATCCGCCATGAATGGGTCAGATATTCCATTCCTAAGTATGAAAGGCCACCGACTTTATGTGGTTCACTTTCCACATTTTACAGATTCAGGCGAGTAGGCCCAGAATTCTGTCATCAAGCCTTTTCCTGCCTTCTGCCTCTGAAAGCTCCAGTCTGAGCCTGCATCTGTATCCATGAACTTTGTCCTACTCCCTGCGCGGCTAACGGTGCCTGATCCAGCATATTGCCTGCCAAAAACTGTATTTCACCTTCAAGATTATCTACTCCGCTCCTCATCCGATGCATTCCTGTCTAATAGTTTAGGTAAACATTCCTCCAGCTACCGTGCAAAGGGCCAGGCCTCGCTGTCCTCATGCAAGTAATTCATAGCCCCGTTACCATGGAATATTCCTATCCCCTTGCATCTCATGTAGACACTTAGACGCTTGTACACGCACTAACAGTCAGTATAGAATAGATTCTACTCTAGAAACCTTTCCTTTTGGATAACACAGTTCTTTAAACATAGGATATTAGATATGATTTGGGATTAGGTTGACATGACCCCCAGACTTCTGTCTCCACATGTAGAGCTAAATGTCAAGTCCCCTTCACCCTCTAGTTGCACGTCAATCACACGTCATGCGGCTGCGCGCGCATCTCTGCCAAATATTTCTGCTGACATTGCAGGATTCTTTTATGGATCCACCCACTTGTGACATCATGTATGATGACGTTTATTAAATTACGCCCATATATCCGCCTCTATTAGTTACGTATGCACCTTTTATCTGTACTATCAGCTGTTACGCCTCTTGCATCTGTTTCACTGTAATGTATTTTTCTATAAAACTGCCTATCTGTCAATAATGTATGCCCTTCCTTCCTGAACTTTCGTGGTGATGGAATAGAAAGCCTACAATTCGAATTGTATTCCTTTGTATAGGAATAAAGCCCTTTTAAAACCTCTAATACCACGGATTCTGCCTCTTATATTTACTGAGTTATTCTTAATAGACTTTACCGCATAAAAATAGTACCGGTAATGAAATATTTACCACAGTTGAGTCTTCCAATTACTATTCTTTATTTCTACAGCATGGTATTGATAGTGGTGTATCTGAAATTAATTTCTAACATGGAGTTTGCTCACCCTAATTTCCACTCCCCTTACCAGCAATGAAAGCAGTAGCGGTCCGTGGAGGGAGTTCGGTGGGGCAGTGAGGCGGGGCGGGGGAGGGGCAGAGTGGGGAAATGTAAACACCGGAAAATGGATGAACGGAGGTAAGTACATATTTAAATAAATAAAACCAAATTCCTTTGCGCGCACTGCATCGCAAAATGCGATGCAGCGCGCGCAACGAAATTTGTTGCCCCTCCCCCTCCCCTCTCACTGCCCCACCGAACTCCCTCCACGGACTGCTACTGAATGAAAGATTCATTTGAGGATCATCGCCTCTGTAGTCATGGAAATGCTTCAGACTGTCTAATTGTAAAAGGCTCAGTACGGTAGAGTAGTAAGGAGAGTAAGCATATAGATACAATTTAAGCACTGCTTCACGCTACAACAACACCCTAAAGAGAAGGGAAGCATGCAAATAAGAGTGACAATGAAGGTGAGCAATGGGTGTGCTCTAAGCGTACAATGTTTTCACAACAGACAGTGCTGGCCCTATCTTAGGCAAGACCTAATTAGGTCTTCTGGTGCATTTGCTCCATCAGTCTGCATCATTTCTGCTTTGCTCTTTTACCTCTCTCGCTCTTATCTATCAGCAAAGAGAAACATCAAAATGTACTGTTTAGCCTTATATCAATCACAGCATAGCACCCATATTCAGCCTTCCTACCCATGTTCTGGACGTGTCGGTCACTCTGCCAATCAGGGATGGCCCTAAATGGACTTAACCGGGACAGCACTCTGGGTGGAAAGAAAAGTTGTGTGTTTATTGTGGAGGCAGGGGTCATTGCGGTGCGAATGCAAGAGGTGTGAGGAAGCTGGAATAGGGCAGGGGGTTGATGGGGTGCTAACAATTACGCTGATTACAAAGTCTTTACCAAGACCCGATTGAGACCAAGTGAGATGGGCAAGCTGCTGTTTGCATGACATTGTCAGTCATCTCCCTGCTGCGCCCCTTGGAAAACTGTTACCCCGGGCTTGGGCCCAACTTGTCCATGCCCAAGGCTGGCATTGCTCCCAATACTGGCTAGGCATTACAACACACCTGGCGCTCTGCACAGCCCACACTGCTCTGCAAGGGGACAGTATTAGGATTTGTGGGGCCCAGGCAGGACATAAAAAGGCCCCTCTATTTTCATAAGATGTAATATCACAGAAAATAGCATCATAGGAAGTATCAACTGACCATTCGGTTTCTGGCACCATTGAAGTAGCTTTGTAAGAAGCTACTTATCTAATGTGGATATCACTGAGATGGCTACAAATAGTAAAATAATTACAAATATTTTAAAGTTCTATTGTGTGAAAATACATCACATCAAACTGGATTTGAAAAGCTAGGCCTATCTCTCTCCAAAACTGATATTTCCAGATTAGTGCATGATTAAAATTCTAAGACATATTGTCCCATAGCTATACAGGTGACTCCCCAATACTCCCATTGCACCAGTGAAGATCAAGGCTAAGGCATTTGGGACCAAATGGATGAGGCATTTTACCTGTCGTAAACGGCCAGTAGAATGCATTTTGGCATGTACAAAAGGCAAAATGTGACACTGAATCGCACTTTGCTTCGCGATTCGGTATTAGGAAGCGGTATATTTAGGGTGTCCCTTCCTAGTACAATATAGCACTGGTATGTATGAATTTTTAGTGACCAGAATATGGCCACAAACCATTCCTTATTTACAGACTGCTTAGAGGAGGCTGTAACCCATTCGCAAACAGGAAGGGTTCCCCTTTGTGAAGGTAGCTGAAAACCATTTTTTTAAGAGCAGGCAGTGGTCCCACAGATCACTGCCTACTCTTTGAAAAATGAAAAGAGAACTTTTCATTTTTATTTTTGTAATGCAGCGCAAACTGAAACAGGCTGCCTTGCAAAAAAAAAAAAGAAAGATTGTTTTATTTAAAAAGCAATCAGACATGGTGATCTGCTGACCCCACCAGGCCACCATCGCTGTGATGGTAGCCATTCCCAAAGGGTCGCAAATTGCGACCTGCCTCATGAATATTGATGAGGCAGGTCCATTTGGAAATCACTAAATGTGTGCCAGACATATTAGTACATTTGATTTTGCGAGTCTCTAATTACCAGTAGCAAAAAATTGCAATTAGAGACTCGCAAAATCAAATGGTTGTACATCTGGCCCTTGGTTTTAGCAGCATGGGCATCAAGACAAGGGGATACATGCTGGTTCAGGTGAGTGACCTTGCAAATGCTCCAGTAAACAACAGAAAGCACAGAGTGCAGTAAATAAAAGGTCGAGATTGCATAGATGACATACACAGGTGGGGTGGCTAAAATATTGGCGGGGAGGAGCACTAAATGCTGGACCATTCCTACAAATTAAATCCCTAAACCCAGCAACTACTCTCAAACTCCATTTTAAAGAGATGAAAAGAGCTGGACTAACTTAAAGATATAAAGATGAGATGGCTAAAAATGGGACAAGAATGTGTATCCAGGGGGAAAACTGCCAAAAGCTACACTAGGAGCCAGTCACTAAACAGACAGGTAGTAAATTAAAGCAACAAAACGAGAGGGATTTATTATAGTAGACTCAATGCAGTTTTCCCTTAGAAGGAAATTAATTTCAGCTGTGGAATAGGTTGAGGGAGGTGGTGTTCGGCTTTGAAAATAAAGCTTCTATAATCCCTGACATTTGCAGTTTTAAAGATTTTGAGTCACATGTCCATAATTTCTTGGAAGACACTTCCCAAAATTTGAAGGGTCCAGACATGCCAAATTTAGCCTAAGAACTAATAACCAAATTGAACCTACCCTCCTGTAAATCCACTGGATCTTGGATAAAGAGATAATTGAATGCAAGACCCTTGAAAGGCCATCATCCATAAATTACTCCATTCATGCCCCAGGCTACCTAATCAAACACTTTTAGTACTTCCAATCACCAATACATGATATGCCTTCCTAAAACTACTGGCCACCACTCACCTAGGCTCAATGGTTAGCTGAAAACTCCATGTGTGATGATTTACTCTATGGAATGAAGCACTCTCTTCTCAGTAGCTCCCTTCCGCAGCCCTCTTCTCCTGCACACTGTCCCTTCTTCTCATCTCCCACGCAAGGCTAATTCAAACTGTACTGCTGAAAAACACCAATTTCCCTAGGCCTCACTGTCACTCCTTGAGGTTTCGGATCATTTGTTGTGGGAAGAGGTGTATATCATCTTGTGCTTGCCCAGGACTGCCCACTGTCCTTCTGCACTTGACAGTGATCAGGCTTTGTTTGGGAGCATGAGCAGACTGACCCTGTGCAGCAGCCGGGTAATTGTATTTTAATACTCTTTGGGACAGTATAATTAGTGTGTAGCATTTATGGCGTTAGTTTCTTGGACAGTTAGTGCCAAATGATGCACTGTAAAACATACTGGAGCAGATACCCAATAGGCCTTCAAACTACTTTTACAAGATATTTGGGCGTCTTCACCTTCCCCTTTCCTCAGGGTGGTTTGTTAAATTACACCAAATTGTGCATATAATGCATATTCTTTTAGTTATTATTCTATTGAAAGAGATGAATGAAAATATCGCACCAAGAAGTTATCCTGGCTCAAAGGGATTTCCAAAGGATAGATACAGACTATACTAATGTATGGAAAGGCCAGTTTTACGTTTTTTCCCCAGAAGATTTAAGATGCACCATAGAACACGACGGAGAGATTTCCAGTCTTGTGCAGCTAGAACGGAGAAAGATCTTGTTGCAGGGATTCTGCACAAATACAGAACTATGAGCAGGAAATGGGACCTTGGTGTATAGGGACTGAGTCTTCCTAACACCTTAGTATCCACAAACCCAGGACCGACTAGCTATTGTGTCACACTTGCTCTCCTACTCACTCGCAGAGAAACAAATAATTAAACACCCTAGAACACAATACTCCCAGATCTCTTAGTAATCGCAGTAACAAGACACACCCTTTTGCTTACTCTCTTGTACTTAATCATCAGTCCATAATTCATGAAGGGAGATGTCATCATAGAAAGACAATGGAGAAAGGACGATGGTGCCTAACCCCCCCCCCCCTCTCCCCCCCAGAACAAGTATTATTATATAAAAGAAGATCTCTGGGCTTTGTCAACAGACCCCATACCTTCGCCTATAGACTGTAGATCTACATCATAGGTGCTCTTCTCCCTGGAAAGGTACCTCTCCAAGTGTGTGTTACCTATTCGTGCACCCCACTAAAAACTGTCCAGAACAAAAAAAAAAAACAAGGGGCATTGTTGTTCCTCCTTGCACATAATGTTTAGTCAGAATCCCAGGAACATGCAAAGAGTGAAAACAGCGATGAGTTCTCATGTGAAAGCAGTCTTTGAAATTATAGAAAAAAATAAAGACGTGTAGTAATGTGTGCAAAGCATCAGGCAAGCTGCAACGTGCTCATGCTAAGTTAGTGAAAAACGACAATGTCCTTATGGGCCACGTGACAATCTACCTTCAATATGTTCCCTCTAAATTTAGGATGGCTGTAGGATTCTCAAATAAACTGAAGGAATATTATGTTGCTGAAGAATGAAAAGGCCCTTTTATGCACTGCACAATGGCAAATGGAGAGATCTTTTGGTAGCCGGAACCAACTAGCAGAAAGATGAATAGACATGATACAGCATCTAGAGCAGCCTCAGATGAGAATCCTATCACTGTTCTTAATGAGCTGAAGGGTACCAAATGGAAAAGGTGGGAAGTTCAAGACACAGAACATTTGTGTAATCTAGTTCTGAGAAGATCTGTCCGTGGAGGGAGTTCGGTGGGGCAGTGAGAGGGGCGGGGGAGGGGCAGAGTGGGGAAATGTAAACACCGGAATATGGATGAACGGAGGTAAGTACACATTTAAATAAATAAAACGCATTTCGTTGTGCGCGCTGCATCGCATTTTGCGATGCAGCGCTCGCAAAGGAATTTGGTTTTATTTATTTAAATATGTACTTACCTCCGTTCATCCATTTTCCGGTGTTTACATTTCCCCACTCTGCCCCTCCCCCGCCCTGCCTCACTGCCCCACCGAACTCCCTCCACGGACCGCTACTGCTTTCATTGCTGGTAAGGGGAGTGGAAATTAGGGTGAGCAAACTCCATGTTAGAAATTAATTTCAGATACACCACTATCAATACCATGCTGTAGAAATAAAGAATAGTAATACATCTAGAGCAGCCTCAGATGAGAATCCTATCACTGTTCTTAATCAGCTGAAGGGTACCAAATAGAAAAGGTGGGAAGTTCAAGACACAGAACATTTGTGTAGTCTAGTTCTGAGAAGATACTTGACTGTACAGCATTCTTGGGGCAGTGACGGTTAAAATGCAGGATATTGTGTTGCATATGGATGTAGTAGAAGTATGTAGATGACTCACTGTTTGTCCAGTCAAGGAGAGGTGGGGTTGGAAAATGAATTCAAGATTTTTTGTTGACTCAACCATGGTGGTTGATTGGCCCAGCTCCACAGGCCCCCAAAAAGAACTGTCTATGGTACCAGGCACCTTAAAGATGCGTACGCCTGATGTTTCGCTATAAGGATTTAATGAATTTATCTTTATCCAAAAAGCAACTGATTGCATGCAAGTCCAAAACATTTTCTTGGTTAGAGACCAGATTGTCATCGAATGAAATGATGATTTGGGTATCACTTTGCATTGAACATCAGTAGAGGTGGGTGGGTGGGTGTAGGTGGAGAACAGGGGGGTTAATAATTACAAAAAAAAAAGACTTACCTGAAGTCCCTGCTGCCTGACTGTTCCTCTTCTTCCTGGTCCCAGAAGACACTGGGACAGCATCAGAGATTCTCTGCAATCCACAAGCTGCTCTCATACTATGAGAACAGAGCAGGCATTGGCATGAGCGGGCTGGTATAATGCTTTCTCAGGCACAGGAACTCTGTGGTGTTACTCTAACCCAGAAGAGCAATACAGCTGGGTTGGAGAAACCTAACTGTGCATGTCTGTTTGGCCGGCCTAGTGTACTACATATCATGTATTGTTTTAAATATATTTCAAATAAAAACGATGTACCCACACAAAAAAAAAAATATCTTACTGGTTTTTCACATCTAGCATCCACCTTTCTCTCCTCGCAACCTTTTCATCCAACCTCTTACTATCACTTTGTGGTTCTTCTCTCTTCCACCCACTCCTCTCTCTTGCCTCTGCTTATGTTCCATTGGTGTTCACCAGCTTCATCGCTTCTCTTTCTGTGCATGTCCCTCTTATATTCACTTTTCACCTCCATGCTGTACACCTCATTTCTCTCCCAGGTTCTTTTTTCAGTTCAAAAGATTTTTATTAGACAAGTGAAGGTGTCAATACATAAGAAAACCTAAAACAATAGCATGAATATAAAAGGTGGATTAAAACATGACTATGAGAGTAAACATTAAATTAGAAGAGAACAAATAAATGAGGCTATATAACGGAGTGCAATACTGGAAATAATATGCAATAAAAATGGAGTATAAAAAGTACAGAGGAACAAAAAGGTCAATCAAGGAGGCTTAAAGACCTCCTGCTGAAAGGGAGGCAAATGGGATGAACGTTTAGCACAAATATCAAGGTACAGGGTTACAGGAAGCCAAAGATCATGCCGCTTTTTGGCTAGACTAAGGGGATAAACAAAGACAGTATTCAGCCTGTGATTGTCGCATACATTGTACCACCATGCTCTGAAAGAAATATTAGCGACATTTTTCCAATTTACAGTAATTTGCTGGAATGCAACAGCCAACAACAAGTCAACAATTTGTATATTGAAATCCATATCTGCCCAACAGGGAGAAAGACTTCCTAAAAAAATATTAACAAAGGAGAAGGGAAATGTAGTATGAAATATGGCATTAATTTGGGCCCAAACTTGTTTCCAAAAATTGTGCGTAATAGTACAAGAAAAAAGCATGTGAAAAAGAGTAGCCTTAGGTGTCGAGCAAGACCAGCAAAGATCGGGTACTGAAGGAAACCTCTTATTGAGCACAAGGGGTGAAAAGAGGAGTCTGTTATAGATAAAGAAAAGGGTTTGTGTGAGAGATGCAGCCCTAGATGACTTGCGGAGCTTGGTCCACACTTTATCCCAAAGAGAGGTGGGCCAAGAAGTGTCAAAATCGGACTCCCATTGTTCCTCTACCGTGGATTTTGGTCTAGGTGTGAGAGTCTTGTGAAATGAGTGGTAAATTGAAGAAGCCGTGGGGTGAGAACGCAGCAGGGAGTGGAGGTGCAAAGTAGGATTGGGAGGATCAGGTTGAACGGGAGAACGAGATAGTTGGGTATAAGTAAACATAACTGCATTCTTAAGCGCGAGATATTTACGGGCAAAGGAAGGAGGGAGATTGAAATTGTGCCTAAGAACAGAGAAAGATAAGAAGACAGAGCCTGAAAAAAGATGGGACACCCAAATCAAACCCTTCTGTCTCCAAGATTTCCAATAAAAGGGTTTGTGGTTGATGAGGATACTATTATTATACCAAATGGTGGTGTTAAGAAATTCGATTGCAGAAGAAGGAGGGCCCGGGAAAGTGGAAAGAAGAAGTTTGGTAGTGTGCTTATGGATGGGAGTGGAGATAAACTGGGGTTTACGGGAAAATGAGAGATATTCAGCAAAAGCAAAAGGAGATAAAGAAAGACGCTCAATGACAAGCCATAAGGGGGAAGATTCAGCAGGGTCCCGCAACCAAAAAGAAGCTTGTCGCAAGAGGAATGCTTTGTGATAAGTGGGAAAATCTGGAAAATTGACCCCACCTTCTGATTTGGGAAGCCGCAGTCTAAGCAAGGACATACGCGCTTTTTTGCCGGACCAGAGGAATGAAGAAAGAATAGTATTGATTTTCCTAAAAAATTTAGTAGGAATAGGGACTGGAATATTGGAAATAATGTAAAGAACTATTGGGGAGAGCATCATTTTAATCGTGTCGAGGCGACCCCACCAAGAGAGGTAAAGCGGGTGCCATCTAGAAGTGAGGTCTGACAATTTCTGGGTACATTTATTAAGACATAGCGATACAGTATCGGGAAGGGAGGGGGTAATATGCAAACCAAGATATTTGATGTGTGAGGGACTCCAAGTAAAGTTGGACGCAGCAAAATCAGGTTTGAAGGTAAATTTTGTAAGGGGTAAGATTTCACATTTGTCGTTATTCAACTTATAGCCGGAAATTTAGGAGTATTCATGAACTGCAGTGAGAAATGCAGGAATAGAAATGGTGGGATTGGACATAAAGAGTAGGATATCGTCTGCATAAGCAGCAAGTTTGATGTTAGTTTGGGAGATTTGGAAACCATGTAAATTAGGATTTTGACGGAGTTTTGAGAGAAAGGGTTCTAAGGCCAAATTAAAAAGAAAGGGGGAAAGAGGACAACCCTGACGGACTCCTCTACCTAAGTTGAAGAAAGAAGAGACTAGACCATTAGCACAAACCGCCGCTCTGGGACTAGAATACAGGAAGGAGATGAGGGAGATAAAATTAGGACCAAACCCAAACCATTTGAGGGCGGAAAAAAGAAAAGTCCACTCTACTCTATCAAACACTTTTTCCGCGTCTAAAGCAATTGCTGCTAGCGAATCCTGGAAACGTGAGGATTTAGACAGGGCATTAAACAAAAGTCTAGTGTTATCTGTGATGAAACGACCCTTAACGAAACCAGACTGTTCCGGGCCTAACAATTCAGGAAGAAAAGGGTCCAATCTGATGGCGAGGGATTTAGCATATATCTTGTAATCTATGTTAACCAAGGAGATTGGTCTGTAGTTCTTACAGTGTTGGGTGTCTTTCCCTTCTTTGGGTATAATACATATGTGGGCGTCCGAGAATGTGCCAGAGGAAGTACCGCTGAGTATAAAAGAATCAATAAGAGAGTGCAGTCTGGGCAGTAATAATTTAGAGAAATGCAGATAAAATTCGACTGTAAATCCGTCCGGACCCGGGGCTTTGTCTTTCTTGAGTGACTGAAGTGCAGTGTGAAGTTCGCAGCTAGAAATGGGCGCTTCAAGAATGGATAAATCTACAGGAAAATTGGGAGGTGTCTGAATGCTGGAAAAGAAAGTAGCGAGAGATTGGGCAGTAGGGTGAGTTTCAGAAGAATAAAGTGAGGAGTAGAAACGGGAAAATTCCTCTAAAATATCAACGTCCGTGTGCTTTAAAACAGAGTCAACGTCATAAACAGACTCGATGTTCAATTTATTTTGCTTGACCTTTAAATAATTGGCTAAAACCTTTCCCGCTTTATTCTTACCCCCGTAACATTTTGAGCTAGATTTCAATAAATATAACGAAGCATCTTCAGTGGATTGTTTGTTAAAATGCATCTTGGCATCAATAAGAGCATTCAGACTTTCCTGTGAGTGGGAAGTATAAAAAGAGTGCGCAGTTTTTTAATCTTGAGAAGAAGATCATTGGTGCGTTTGCGAGCAATCTTACGTTTCCTAGCCACATAACCAATTATGAAACCTCTGGCTGCAGCCTTATAAGCGTCCCAGATAACGTTTGTGGGTAAGGTGAGTGTGTCATTAATGGCAAAAAATTCTGTGGTAAATTCAACAAAGGAAGTGGTAAACTTGGGATCAAGAAGTAAAGTATTATTAAAGCGCCATCGTTTTGGCCCAGTGGACTTGGGTAAAACATCAATATTAACCAAAACAGGGGCGTGATCAGAAAACAAGATAGGGCCAATGTCGGCGTGGGTAAGGGACTGAGAGAGATGATGGGAAAGAAAAATGTAATCAATGCGTGATTGTGACTGATGGGACGGGGAGTAAAAGGTAAACTCTTTAGTAGTAGGATTACATAAGCGCCAAGCATCAATGAGTTTGTGTTGGGAAACTGCTTGAGCAAAGAGCTTGTGAGATTTATTAGGGACATAAGATACTTTGGAATGTCTGTCTAAAAAGGGGTCAAAGGGTAGATTGCAATCTCCTGCCAAAATAAAATTGTCATCAATGTATTCAGTAATGCGGGAGGCCATTGCACGCCAAAAGGCGGGGTCACCGCCAGTAGGTGCGTAAATGTTGAGAAGGGAAATGGGAATACCCCTCGTGGAGAGTTTGACATATAACCATCTACCCTCGGGGTCTGACTCGGAAGTTAAAGGCGAATAAGGGAGAGACTTGCGAACTAGAACAGCCACACCATTTCTCTTACCATCACCAGGAGCAGATAACACATCACCCACCCAGCCCCTCTTGAGCTTAGCCGCTTCAACATCAGACAAATGGGTTTCTTGCAAGAAGGCAATGTCTAACGTTCAACTTGGCTAGGTGAGAGAGAATTTTTTGCCTCTTAATAGGAGAGTGAAGACCTTTAACGTTCCAAGAAACAATACGTACCGACATTAAGGATTATTGGAAGGACAGTGCAAGGAAGAAGTAAAACATCTAGAGAGAGCCTCATAAAAAGTAAGAGCATAGGAAAAAGGAAGAAAGAAATAAGAATAAGGAAGAAATGAAACAGAGAAGAGAGAGAGGAACAAAAAAAGACTAAGAACTGTCATAAAGATAGAAAAAAGCCAAGGTGTTACTGAGATCGGTAAGAAAAAACAATGAAGTCCAAAAAGAATATTTAGTAAGGTCCAATGAAAGAGAGAAAAGAACATGCGTAAAAAGACAAATGAGCAAACAGGACAAGAGAAGAGAAGGCAAAAGGGTGAGAGATGTAAGTATGAGTCAAAGGAAAAGTGAAATAACAGGGAGATTAAATATATAAATAGAAAGAAGCAAGACCAAAGGAACCCATAAGCGATGAGAAGAGAGGAGGAAAGAAAGAGAAAAGAAGAAAAAGGCCGCAAGAAAGGTAATGACACCAATAAACCTGAAAATATGAGGGGGGAGATCAAAGTAAGGAGATAAAAAACAAGCATAGACTTGTCAAAAAAAGGGATGAGGAATACTTACAGAGGGCAACGTAGGGAAGATACAATCAGGAACAGGGACAAGCAAGGACGTACGTGGAGGTGAGGGGAGGGAGGTAGGGCCAACTGGAGAAGGCAGGACACTCGGGGTCAGTGAAACGTCCAACCAGAGGAACAGGACGGAACGCAAAACAATGATCTGTGAGGGAAGAAAGGTAACAGGGTTAGGCGACGGCAGACAACAAGGGTACAAAAACAGGCAATGAATAGGACAAACCAAAGAATCCTAACATCAGTAACAAGAGCAACCATGGAAAGCATGAACTCATCGAGAGACCAAGCAAGTTTAAGAACATGAACAATGCACGTACCCCGGCACTCACGTGTAATATTCTTATATAGTAAGATATGCCCTATTAGGCAAAAGACTTCATTATCATCTCATACTGATTCAACACAGAGAAGGTTTTATACAAGAAAATATGTGTTTTTAATTTTATCAAAAAATATGTATAATACTGAACAAGACGTTTTGATAGCACAGTATTCAAAGGACAGAAACCCAATGAGACACCTTTACATATCTAGTACATTGATTTTTTTTTTTTTTTTAAACTTATTTTTATTGCCATTTTCACATTTTATATATTGTACATCATACATATTCGTCAAGTGGTCGTATCCGATCATACATCCTACATATCTAGTACATTGATATGTTGAAATTCATTTGTAGTTGGTGACCTTGGTTCCGTGATCTTGGTCTCAAGCGCGCTACAGCCGACACGTGTTTCGTCACGACAGTGACTTTTTCAAGGCTGTAAAGATAATAACACTAACTCATATTCTGTACAAGTTAAAATCAGATTGTCTACCATATACGATTATTGTTTAGAATCGTGCACTAGGTAAACAAATGTAAAAAATATGTACAAAATACAGGGAGAGGGAGAGGAACGAGCAAGGAGTGCCAACAGAAAAAGGAAGAAAAAAGAAGAAAAAAGTGTGTGCAGATTATTACAAAAGTAGTGTCACTATGAAGAAACGGAAAAGACAAACGACCTTGTGACAGGAAAATATGAAAAATTCCAAAGCCCGTCAGAGACATCACTAACCACTTATCCCATGAGTATTTAATCACAGGGAAGTGAGCTCAAACAAAGGCAAATGTCAAGCTTAAGGACTAAACAAGGTCAGACTTAAAATTACTAACCTTTTTAAGTACGAAATTCAGATCTTGAATGTAATTGGTCATCACAAGATTCTCTATAATTGGATATTCGGATCCATGACAATATGACCCGAGGTCCTATGAATTGAAAGTTTCAATCAGAAAAGCAAAGAAGAGTAACATAGTCAATGATTTTCACTATTACCAAAGACTTCTGATAAAAAAAGGACAACCAAAATGCTTACTTCTAATTTATGAAAGCAGAGCTTGCTATTAGCGAGACCTTGAAAGTAGTACAACCTTCTGAAAAGCGATCCTAAAAGCGTGTTCTTATAAGGATCCTAATACATGAACAAGGAAGACATAATGAGACATCCGAGATTATCAAGAGGTTCAAAATTGTCACCAAATGCTCGTGTATCGCCCCGTGTGACTTACTGAATATGTACGGGGAAACTGTTATTAATCATTCTCCTGGCTATGTCGTAGTCCTTTCGAAAACAAACATCATCCCCAAGGAACTTGGCGTCTGAATGAGCCTACTTGTCAAAAGGTCCTGATTCTGAAACATAAGCCCAATAAGCGTATTTTTATATGTAAAATGGATTTATAGGTTTTTGAATCAATTGCATTAAGCCCTGAATTTGACTTACTCGAAATAGTTGTGATGGGGATATCCAAATTAAATGGGTCCCAATTTTGGGCTATGATATGCCCCTAAAAGACCAGAAAAAAAAAACAATGTAAGAGATCGCCAGTAAAAGAAAATTATCAACAAACGCAAACGCAACCTCTCTATTAGAAATGCTAGAGTCAGAAAAACAGCAATGAGTGATATTTAGGGAAATAATGCAATGATTTATGGCCGCCCATCGATATTGTTATCAACTCAATTCGTAAATAGCTGGATAGAGTCACGAATTTACAACGGATAAGCTCCCGGCAAAGTCTATGCGGACCATTGGTCCCGTTTGGTAGAGTGACTAGAAGAACAAGACAGGTTCTAAATGAGAACAAAAACAGCTTTTTACCAAGATCCCATTTTCTTTGACACAGCGTGTTATCTCCAATTTGGATTAAACTCAAAAGAAGGTCCGATATCCCCGTCTTTTTACTGCATTATTTTAATTTGTTAGAAAACAGTCTCAAAGTCAGAACTCAAGACACGTAGCGAGTGTCTTGCAAAAAGGCATGTTCGTCTTACTTTATGAGATTTCTCAAAAATGCAGAGTAAACAGCAGCGTTCCCTCAAACCAGCTACAAGTTAGGATGTTGTCACCTTCTATTTAAATACACCGCGTAATGCCGATCATACGCAAAGCAACGTAAGTGGGCGGAGATTGAGAGTTCCCCGTTTTTTGTTTCTATCATACGAAGAGAAAAGGGACGAAAAGTGCATGGTCCACTACAGCGGCCATATTTGAGTGGTGACTTTCCCGTACAAACACCTAGAAAAATTATACCACAATTCAATCAATTTCAATTTAGTCGACTACCAGGTTAGATGTATACCCCATAGTTCTGGAAAAAGTACATGTGTGACATGAAGCAAACAGGAAATGGTAGTCTCTACTCTCAATTAATGTGTATGTTCATACACCCCGAAAATCGATATTTGGAATGCGCTTCTAACCGGTGATGAAACTAATCACAATGGGGACAGCAAATAAAGACCCCATAAATTTGATCAATCACAATCGATAATATTTATAGTCCAGATTTTCTAGAGAGAAGGGAAAGAAAGAAAAGAAGGGAGGGAAGGATGAAAACAATCAATAAAGAAAAAAGGAACAATGTCATAAAAATATTATAAAATGAAAATATTTTTCGCAAAGACCAACAGAAAACATGTTTATGAGAACACATCAAATTATAAACATCTCATCAGTTCTCTTATCCTAAACAGTAATGGTATATAGTCTAGGATAATTAGATGCATTCTCCATATTCATGTCATACATTCATATGTGCAGTGTCAGTTTCATTGTTCACATGCTTATGCAGAGGTACAAAAGGATGATCACAGTAATGCGTTCTAAGTCTATACAACATCCTCCACTGAACAAATCATTCAATATGTCTTACTATACATCATTTCAGAAAAACATGTAGTTCCTTATCAAAATTGAGCCCCAACTCCACCGCCCTCAATTTGATAATCCATTGTGCCTCCATTTTCCTTAGAGTTAGGGTTCTATCTCCCCCTCGAGGGCCAGCAAATGTGTGTGAAATGCCATGAAATCTTATTTTTCTGATGTTTTCAAGGGAATGACTATGATTAAAGTGAACAGCGAAAGGATAACTACAATCGTTATTCCTTACTGCTCTCATGTGTTCTTGTATTCTTTCCCTTAATGGACGGATGGTACTGCCTACATAGATAAGGCCACAACAACATATGATGCAATAAACTGCATAATTGGTATTGCAGTTAATAAAATGTTTAATCTGATACCTCACCGTTGTGTTGTACTGAAAATCAGTAATCCTGTTCTCTGCAAAGTGACAGATACTACAGTTTGTGCACTTAAAAAAGCCCCGAGGTTTGGGCGGTAACCAAGTGGTTCTTTGTTTTACAGGCGGCAAGTAACTAGGACTCAATAATTCCCTCAGTGTGGTACCTCTTCTATGTAAGACTGTTGGTTTTTGTGCGATGTATTTATCTATTGATTTGTCCAGTTTCAGAATGTGCCAGTGTTTCAAAAAGACATTATAGATTTGGTGACTGTGTGTGTTAAAATCAGTCACCAATGCAATTTTGCGTTCTTTTTTATTATTTGGTCTACCCTTGTTACCTGGTTTGAGCAAGCCCGATCTTGTTCTCCTCTGTATTTTTTTCTTAGCACCATCCAATGTTGCTTGGGAATATCCTCTACCTGTGAATCTAGCCTCTAAATCGCTGAGTTCCCTATGGAAAACTGACTCTTCACTGCAAATCCTCTTAATTCTGGTCATTTCCCCGTAGGGGATTGCATTTATTTGCGACTTTGGATGTGCGCTGCTTGCATGTAACACGGAGTTACACGCTGTGGGTTTCCTGAACAATCTAGATACTATCTTGTCTGTTCTTATATACAAGATTACGTCTAGGAATTCCATTTCAGACTTACTTATCTTATGAGTAAATTTGAGATTATATGGATTATTATTAAGATGTTGATACAATTCCAGAAAACACGATTCACTGCCTGACCAGATGATAAAAATGTCATCTATGTATCGACCCCAATACATGATGTGTTCCGTAAGCTTAGTGTCAGACATTTTCCACAAATGATGTTGTTCAAAAACACCCATGTATAGGTTTGCATAGGACGGTGAAAATTTAGATCCCATGGCAACTCCTACATCTTGCCTGTACCAAGTGTCCTGGTGTAGAAAGACATTGTTTTCTAAGGTCACTCTTGTGAGATCTAATATCATCTGTGTGTGTTCGTAATGGGTGGCATCCCTATACATTCTGCTAAGGCCTGTATGCCTTTTTCTAAAGGTATGCACGTGTATAACGAGCAGACATCCATTGTCACAAAAGAAAGGTCATTTGTCCATTCCAGATCTTCTAACTTACTCAGGAGATCTCCAGTGTCCCTGATGTATGAAGGCAAATTGTGTACTAAGGGTTGTAAGAAGACATCTATGTATTCCGAGATATGTTCCGTCGGAGAATCAATACCTGAAACTATTGGCCTACCCTTTGGAAAGTCACTGGGTTTATGTATTTTAGGTAGAACATATAAACAAGGGGACCTAGGTGTTGGGTTGTAGAGATACCTGAATTCTGCCTCTGAGATCTGGCCTTTTTCCCGCCAGCTTGTAAGTTTAGTATGTAACAAGGACGTGATATCTTTTAGGGGATTACTCTTTAAACGGGTATAGGATTGTTCTTCTGTTAATTGTCTTTCAATCTCTTTAACATAGTCAGTCCTTTTCATGATGACTATATTCCCTCCTTTGTCTGCTTCCTTGTACACCACCTCAGTTTGTGCCGCTAAGTTCTTTAAAGCTAGATTTTCTTCTTTAGTTAGATTAAAGTTAATGTGGCCATGATTGGTATTAAATTTATCTTCCAGTTTGTATAAATCTATCGTTGTCGCTTTATAAAAGGTATCAATTAAATTGTCAGATGGTAATGTTGGAACAAATATAGATTTTTGCCTAAGGCCACTGTCTAAATTAAGATTTGGCATGATATCTAGATCCAAGAGGACATCAGTCATCGATGGGGGTATATTGGAACAATCATCCAGAGATAACAACAAGTGTATATCCTGTATCTCTTTTATTGTTTTGTTACAAGGTAGAGATACAGCATTTTCTGGATGCAAAGACATAGGTTGATTTTCAAAAAAAAATTTCAGTTTGAGATGACGAACAAATTTGAACAAGTCCACATGTATCCCCGTAAAATCCGGTAACCTTGTAGGACAGAAACTCAGACCCTTGCTAAGTACATTCAAATCATTTTCAGAAAGGGTAAGATCTGACAAATTTACAACAGAGATATCTTTATCAACATTGGTCGTACATAGTGTTTGTTTTAATGTGTGAGAAGGACTCAGTTCTTCAGATTCCGTGATGCTGAACGGGTGGTGGCCCCTACCTTGGTGTTTGTGTTTTGACCGCCCCCTCCTGGTCTTCTTGTATTTTGTTGGCCATAGTTGTTTCGATTGCCCTTTCGATACCTTGTCAGCTCGTCTAAAAAAGAGGAAGAGTTGATTTTGGAGGAAGGACCTGCAATTGGGGGTTCTGTATCCTCCTCAATACTAATCCCACTGCGTATACTCGAAACATCTGACTCACTGGTGGACGGTATGGTGGTTGGTATGTTATTAATTTTTGCAAGCCCAGTCTGTTTCTGTTCAGTATCATCGAACTTTCTTGCGAAAGTAAAGACTCTTCCGCCTTTATAATCATTGTCATCCCTCCGCAATTTCCTCACTTTCTTTTCCTTAATGTAAAGTTGGTGTGCACTCAATACATCTTTTAGAATTTTGTAATTCTTCAATGTTGCTTCCTCTAGGTTAAGGCTTTTGATTTCTGACTCTAACCTTTCTATTTCTTGTAAGAGAATTGCCCTCTTTCTGTCAGCATGCCTGATTAATATATCCATCATATTGAAAGATGATGAGAATATTAGATCTTCAAATTCCTTCAAAAGGTCTGGGTCCAGATCTTCGAATGTGGGAAAAATAATAATCCGTAGGCCACGTGGGACCTGCTTTATATCTACATATCTCTTAAGTATGGTGGAGTCCCACCATCGAGAAATCTCTTGTTTCCGTGCTTGTTCCAGTTTAATGAATTTCTGTTTAAGGCCTTCTTGTTCAGAGATTTGGCTCTTTTTGGAAACCCTCTCTGTTGAATCAGTGAACAGTTCTTGAAGCAATACATTTCTTTCCTCATCAAGTGTATCCATTTTCTGGACAGAGAATGGATGAAAATCCTTAGTAACGTGTGAAAATAATTTTGTAATCCTTAATCTGAAGAACTGAGTGCCGACCTCCACACAATTAGTACAATTGTAAAAGCGGTAGCAATGTTGAATTGGGTCGCACTTCAGTAATCAGTACATCATCAGACAAGGTAATGTAACAAACTTTCTCATTTTTGTAACAGAAAAAATGCAGGAATGGTGCCACTAAGGGTTACAAATGCACCCTACTACCTTGGGTGCATACACACCTGGGTCTCGTAAACGTGGCCCTGTGATACCATGAACAATGCACGTACCCCGGCACTCACATGTAATATTCTTATATAGTAAGATATGCCCTATTAGGCAAAAGACTTCATTATCATCTCATACTGATTCAACACAGAGAAGGTTTTATACAAGAAAATATAAGTGTTTTTAATTTTATCAAAAAATATGTATAATACTGAACAAGACGTTTTGATAGCACAGTATTCAAAGGACAGAAACCCAATGAGACACCTTTACATATCTAGTACATTGATATGTTGAAATTCATTTGTAGTTGGTGACCTTGGTTCCGTGATCTTGGTCTCAAGCGCGCTACAGCCGACACGTGTTTCGTCACGACAGTGACTTTTTCAAGGCTGTAAAGATAATAACACTAACTCATATTCTGTACAAGTTAAAATCAGATTGTCTACCATATACGATTATTGTTTATAATCGTGCACTAGGTAAACAAATGTAAAAAATATGTACAAAATACAGGGAGAGGGAGAGGAACGAGCAAGGAGTGCCAACAGAAAAAGGAAGAAAAAAGAAGAAAAAAGTGTGTGCAGATTATTACAAAAGTAGTGTCACTATGAAGAAACGGAAAAGACAAACGACCTTGTGAAAATATGAAAAATTCCAAAGCCCGTCAGAGACATCACTAACCACTTAACCCATGAGTATTTAATCACAGGGAAGTGAGCTCAAACAAAGGCAAATGTCAAGCTTAAGGACTAAACAAGGTCAGACTTAAAATTACTAACCTTTTTAAGTACGAAATTCCGATCTTGAATGTAATTGGTCATCACAAGATTCTCTATAATTGGATATTCGGATCCATGACAATATGACCCGAGGTCCTATGAATTGAAAGTTTCAATCAGAAAAGCAAAGAAGAGTAACATAGTCAATGATTTTCACTATTACCAAAGACTTCTGATAAAAAAAGGACAACCAAAATGCTTACTTCTAATTTATGAAAGCAGAGCTTGCTATTAGCGAGACCTTGAAAGTAGCACAACCTTCTGAAAAGCGATCCTAAAAGCGTGTTCTTATAAGGATCCTAATACATGAACAAGGAAGACATAATGAGACATCCGAGATTATCAAGAGGTTCAAAATTGTCACCAAATGCTCGTGTATCGCCCCGTGTGACTTACTGAATATGTACGGGGAAACTGTTATTAATCATTCTCCTGGCTATGTCGTAGTCCTTTCGAAAACGAACATCATCCCCAAGGAACTTGGCGTCTGAATGAGCCTACTTGTCAAAAGGTCCTGATTCTGAAACATAAGCCCAATAAGCGTATTTTTATATGTAAAATGGATTTATAGGTTTTTGAATCAATTGCATTAAGCCCTGAATTTGACTTACTCGAAATAGTTGTGATGGGGATATCCAAATTAAATGGGTCCCAATTTTGGGCTATGATATGCCCCTAAAAGACCAGAAAAAAAAAACAATGTAAGAGATCGCCAGTAAAAGAAAATTATCAACAAACGCAAACGCAACCTCTCTATTAGAAATGCTAGAGTCAGAAAAACAGCAATGAGTGATATTTAGGGAAATAATGCAATGATTTATGGCCGCCCATCGATATTGTTATCAACTCAATTCGTGGGATATCGGACCTTCTTTTGAGTTTAATCCAAATTGGAGATAACACGCTGTGTCAAAGAAAATGGGATCTTGGTAAAAAGCTGTTTTTGTTCTCATTTAGAACCTGTCTTGTTCTTCTAGTCACTCTACCAAACGGGACCAATGGTCCGCATAGACTTTGCCGGGAGCTTATCCGTTGTAAATTCGTGACTCTATCCAGCTATTTACGAATTGAGTTGATAACAATATCGATGGGCGGCCATAAATCATTGCATTATTTCCCTAAATATCACTCATTGCTGTTTTTCTGACTCTAGCATTTCTAATAGAGAGGTTGCGTTTGCGTTTGTTGATAATTTTCTTTTACTGGCGATCTCTTACATTGTTTTTTTTTTCTGGTCTTTTAGGGGCATATCATAGCCCAAAATTGGGACTCATTTAATTTGGATATCCCCATCACAACTATTTCGAGTAAGTCAAATTCAGGGCTTAATGCAATTGATTCAAAAACCTATAAATCCATTTTACATATAAAAATACGCTTATTGGGCTTATGTTTCAGAATCAGGACCTTTTGACAAGTAGGCTCATTCAGACACCAAGTTCCTTGGGGATGATGTTCGTTTTCGAAAGGACTACGACATAGCCAGGAGAATGATTAATAACAGTTTTCCCGTACATATTCAGTAAGTCACACGGGGCGATACACGAGCATTTGGTGACAATTTTGAGCCTCTTGATAATCTCGGATGTCTCATTATGTCTTCCTTGTTCATGTATTAGGATCCTTATAAGAACACGCTTTTAGGATCGCTTTTCAGAAGGTTGTGCTACTTTCAAGGTCTCGCTAATAGCAAGCTCTGCTTTCATAAATTAGAAGTAAGCATTTTGGTTGTCCTTTTTTTATCAGAAGTCTTTGGTAATAGTGAAAATCATTGACTATGTTACTCTTCTTTGCTTTTCTGATTGAAACTTTCAATTCATAGGACCTCGGGTCATATTGTCATGGATCCGAATATCCAATTATAGAGAATCTTGTGATGACCAATTACATTCAAGATCGGAATTTCGTACTTAAAAAGGTTAGTAATTTTAAGTCTGACCTTGTTTAGTCCTTAAGCTTGACATTTGCCTTTGTTTGAGCTCACTTCCCTGTGATTAAATACTCATGGGTTAAGTGGTTAGTGATGTCTCTGACGGGCTTTGGAATTTTTCATATTTTCCTGTCACAAGGTCGTTTGTCTTTTCCGTTTCTTCATAGTGACACTACTTTTGTAATAATCTGCACACACTTTTTTCTTCCTTTTTCTGTTGGCACTCCTTGCTCGTTCCTCTCCCTCTCCCTGTATTTTGTACATATTTTTTACATTTGTTTACCTAGTGCACGATTCTAAACAATAATCGTATATGGTAGACAATCTGATTTTAACTTGTACAGAATATGAGTTAGTGTTATTATCTTTACAGCCTTGAAAAAGTCACTGTCGTGATGAAACACGTGTCGGCTGTAGCGCGCTTGAGACCAAGATCACGGAACCAAGGTCACCAACTACAAATGAATTTCAACATATCAATGTACTAGATATGTAAAGGTGTCTCATTGGGTTTCTGTCCTTTGAATACTGTGCTATCAAAACGTCTTGTTCAGTATTATACATATTTTTTGATAAAATTAAAAACACTTATATTTTCTTGTATAAAACCTTCTCTGTTTTGAATCAGTATGAGATGATAATGAAGTCTTTTGCCTAATAGAGCATATCTTACTATATAAGAATATTACACGTGAGTGCCGGGGTACGTGCATTGTTCATGGTATCACAGGGCCACGTTTACGAGACCCAGGTGTGTATGCACCCAAGGTAGTAGGGTGCATTTGTAACCCTTAGTGGCACCATTCCTGCATTTTTTCTGTTACAAAAATGAGAAAGTTTGTTACATTACCTTGTCTGATGATGTACTGATTACTGAAGTGCGACCCAATTCAACATTGCTACCACTTTTACAATTGTACAAGTTTAAGAACAGTTGAACTAGAAAAATCAGCAAACATAAGAAATTGAAATATCATAGTACAATTTCAGAAAAAGTCATGGTGGGAAAGAAGAGGAAGGACCAGAAAGCTCCATAGCAGCCTGGCCACAGGAATTCAGGAAACTCCGAAGGCGCGTAGGGTCCTCATATGTCATAGTCTTATTATTGTAGGTGACTTTAAATAAACAAGGATGGAAAAGACCATATCTGGCACCAATGGAGCGGAGGTCAGGTCTCATGTCCAAAAAGGCCTTGTGACGGTTTGCAGTGGTTCTGGCGTAATCCTGTGCAAAGAACAAAGTGGAGCCCGACCATGTAAGACGAGGAGAGGCTCTGGCTGCTGAGAGAACTTTCAACAAGTCTGTGTATTCTAGAAAATACATTATTACACCCCTAGGCTTCGTTGGCGCGGAAAGAGAGGAGAAAGCTCGTCCAAGTCTATGGGCGCGTTGGATATTTAGTGAGGTATCCTCGGGCAAATGTAAGAGCTTAGGAAGGAAAGACTTGAAAAAATTGATGGGATCATTCCCCTCACATCCTTCCACCAGGCCGTAGAGGCGGAGATTATTGCGCCTATTTCGGTTTTCAAGTTCCTCTACCTGTTTCTGGAGGGAGGAGATCTGCGCATGCATATGGGGGACCTTGGATGCAGAATCCTGAAGAGAGGAGACATCACGTTCCACCGATGACATTCTTTCATCCATCAAAGTCAAATTGTCAGTGAGAATTTGCAACTTAGCATTGGTTTCTTCCATGAAGGGGCGCAGGGCCCATATCTCCTCAAGGAGTAACTCCATCGAAATGGTCGAAGAGGACTTAGGAGGTGAAGGTGGATCTTTTTTTAACCTCTTAGGAGTCGTTTTTATTGAAGGCTGTGAGGAGGCTTCCATATTCGGCGTCGACTCACTAGTAGGGAGAGAATGAGAGGCTCCTAAACGCGGCAATTCCGTCAAAAGCTTGGAGTTCTTAATGTAGTTGCGTTTGTGGAACTTGCTGGGGCAGTCAGCCATCAATAGGTTCGTGAAGTACAAACTCACTAAGAACACACTGCTTGGTTAGAAACAAAAAACAGGCGCTCTGCAGAATCCAGGAAACGTGGAGAATGAAAGGAAAGCGCTTAAAAAGATTCGACAGGAAGATACGTTAGGCCTATAAAAGAAAATGACTCATGAATTTCAAAGAGCCAGGAGACGCAAGCTGTGGTCTTAAAATGGCCGCCAGGTTTGAGCAGAAAGATTCACAGTTGACCTGTATACCTTAAATACTGGCTCTTAGTGCCCGACATCTCGACCACCAACTACTCCAATATACAATAGAGTTTGTGTAGAGTTTGCATAATTTTATTACAATTTATGATAATTTTTGTCTAAACTTGTTTTCCAAACTCATTTGTTTTATCCAAGAAAAATTCAATACGAAGTTTACAATTTTATCCAAAAATATACATGTATATACATGACAATAACACAATGTATTATACAATCAAATGTAACATTTTACATCACCCAATTTTACCATATGTTGCTCCATATCTACACTCACTCTCTGCCTCAGACATCACACTAACACATTCACACTGCAATCTCTTATTCATACCCCAGCCTGAGCTCACATACACCTTAGACTGAATCCAGGGATATTTTATTGTTGTGAGCTAGGGATTTCCATCGTACAGTCGACAGACGTTTTGGTGGTATCAAAAGTAGAGACCCACCTTCATCAGGGCCACACAATATATACCATAAGTTCTGGAGAGACAATATTGGGGTAGTCTCCCCCCCCCCCACACCGAAAGGATGACAGTTAGGTCCAAGCCTGAGAAATACAAAAGAAAGCAAGTTCAGACACCTCCATCGCAGCTCATGGCCATAGGAAAGGTCCCCAAAAGCTCGGCTCCCCGTCCACCACGTGACACCTCAAAGGCGGGTAAAATACACACTCCCACTGTTTCAGGCAAGCGTAGACCAGTGTCAGGAAAGTTTGTGGCAGTTCTTGATAGTGACTCATCGAGCTTGGGAGAGCTCCAGTCCCCCAAGAACCTATGACTAGGGAGGGACTACAGGGATTGCCCAAGTAGCCGAGGAGACGAGTGAATTTGAAGGTAAAGCCAGGCCAACAAAAGCAGTGCATAACTCAGAGCAAACGAGAAAGGCCAGATGTCACAGGGGTTAATGCTCGAGAGAGAAAGGGCACGCAACCGGGAGTTATAGTGAAAGTACAGACAGCGCACTCTTTATATGAGAAAAGCAGGTACAGGGTGCAATACTGGGAGGAGTTGGAGGTAGATGAAAGGCTACTAGCAGGGCTCAGAAACACACCGTCCAGTCGACAAAGAAGAGGGGCTGACCAACATATAGAGGAACAAGACAGCCTGGTACTTACCCATCAGTGAAGCAGGAAAAACTAAATGGCACCTGTGCGTGCACACAAGGGAAGCAGTGACAAGGATATGATGAACAACAAAGATACACTAGCCCAGAAGGAAGTTAATAGCCAAAAAGAATGGCAGGACCTTTGCGTACCCATTTTATGACCTATTAGCAGACTGGACTGGGGAGAGGATACATGCAGCAATGCCTCGCTAGATGGGAGCACCATGTTGAGAAGAAACTTATAGAATCTAGAATGAGAATGTACCGGCTACTGCAGAAGGGCGAAGCAGGAATTGTATACATGCCATGGGCCCAGATGAATATAGAAGGGCTGAGAACAACGTTACCGTCATTGCTGGATGAGGCAGGGAAATGAATTACATGCTTCGAGAAAAACACTGCAGGTATCAATCTAGCGATAGGACACATTAAGAGTCTGCTGAGCAGCTTAATTGGGGAGCAAACTAACATGGTGTTCACCCAAGCTCGCATTCCAGACATCACGTTAACAAATACCCTGCATGACAGAGCCATGTTTAATACGCACAAGCACCGTATCTGGATCTGGACCTCCTTGAGAGAAATATTCCCTGACCACCCAGATATAGGAAGGCTAATTGCCGGGACCATGAAGCCAAAGGAAAGCATAATTATAATTCTAAATGCAATGAGGGAAAGATGGGGACAAGAAACCACACCGCCATGGACCAACACAGGCCCATAATTCACATTTTTCTATAATATTTTGAAGAAAGGGTTACCCACCGAGATACAGAGCGGGCTGGACAGTATGGTTGGGTTAGATACAAACCCTGGCAGGAAATACAAGCTCATATACTCCACTACCTTAAGAAAAAGCAAGAAGAGAATAGAGAGAAGCAGGAGCATACCCAAAGAGACACAGCAAAATGAGTGCAGCATAAGTTGAAAAAGACTGCCCTTGAGGGGGCCGTGATGGCTGCAGCTGTGCAGATTTCACAAGTCGCAATGGAGGCTCCAGCACATAACCTTAGAGGGTGCCCAACAGGTAGTCCAAGAGCACAAACAGGTTATAGTAGTAGATGCCAGGGATGCTGGCTGCAAACAGACATTAAAGAGTGCTACTACTGCCGTAGGCGGGGTCTCCTGGTAGAAGCATGCCGGACAAAGGGATACCATGACCAGCAAAAGCAGCAGAGATTAGAGATTAAAGGCCAGTCACCATTAAACCCCATGCCACAGAATATGGTTATCATTGTTCTTCAGTACCAAGTACAGGGTAATGAGAACATGTCATACTCTTAGTTGCAGCACGGTCCACTGTTCACCACACAACCGAAGCAGAGATCAAGTAATTTGAGCACGTGGCAGCAGCAACCACACATAGGGAACCCAGTACAACAAGGACCGGGACCACAAGGATGGGTGACCATGTGGGGAGGTAGCACCCACACTCAACCACAGAGCCAAAATTTACAGTGAAATCGACCCCCAGTAGATGAAGACAGGTAGTAATAATCCAAGCAACTTATCCCCAGTAGTTCATCTCCGATGATTCCCTAAAAATTGTATCACTTAAGAAAGGACTAACGGACAGCATTGGTGATTTGGCAGGAACCCAGAATAATCATGTTGCCTAAAGCGCCTACAGAAAGTAGGCCACAGGCTGCTGCTGATCCCCCATGGTGGGGTTCATTAGCCACATCCCAGGGCCAGGGAAGTTGGACAAGGTTGCAGAAGAGAAAACTGTTTGAAAAGTAGACACCCAGGTCCCGCAGCCACAGTCCGATGAGACGCATTTCAATGACCAAGCCAAAAGGACCCCATTTTCGGGCATTCTCCAAGCTTAACATTTCCTTCAAGACGTGTAGTCCTGCTAGCACCTACAAATGCTCTTGAAGTCTCTGGATACATGGAGGTCTCCATTTCAGTTATAAACAAAGCCATTCCCGGTGACAGGAACAATGTTGTTCTTGCACCTGAGATGATAGGATCCCAACACTTCAGAGCTCCCCACACACGAGTCAATAAGCTAAGATGCCTCAGCGTAGGGTGACTAGACATCCCTGATTTGCACAGACAGTCCTGTTTTTTTGGTTATCTTTCCTGACAAATTTCAGCAAAATAAGCACTTGTCTTGGATTTTTGTTGAGGCTAAAGTGAACAAGTTTTTATGAGTTTTGGTGCAGGAATAAGTGCCAATCTTTTCAGATATTGTTCTAATTAGCACCTATGATAGTCAGTGTAATAGCTGTATTTAATTTATGTCCCCTAATGCCTCGGGGTCTGTGTTTGCTCCATTGGTGAGCTCTGTCTTTCAAGTACCTCAGTGATGTGAAATTATAGTTCTACTTGGCCACCCTACCTCAGCGTGATGATGTGGTCAAGACTCCAGTTGGGGGTCCACTCAACCTTTCACTCTTCCGGAGATCGACAAAATGAGCACCAGTCTCATTAGGCACTCAACAATTGGATCTAACCTGAGGAGCTTGAGAGTCTGGCCATAAGCAAAGGACAGTGGGCCTGGGCCTACCAGAAACGCTGATAGAGAGCGGGGTGTGGCCCGAGGGGGGGGGGGGGGGGGGTGTTGCAAGGGACAGAGGCTTCTAAGCCTCTACCCCTGCTCCAGATGGAATGCAGGGCTGCTGTTGTGTAGTTCCTATCAATCCATAGGATCTGCGCATTGTTTGAACAACATAAACTAAAGTTTCTAGACTGGTCTGGACAGCCCGGCAGGATATGTTGGCCTATAGACCAGCTAGCTCACAGTTCCACAACAAGCCCCCCTAACCTTACCAGGGAGCAAATGGACTTTGGCAACCACTGAACATGACAACCCTGACTCCTCAGGAATCGTGCAAATAGTACAGACCCTTTCGCTCAGCCACTCGTGCTCACTTATTCTCAGAGAAGTATACAGAATACACAGTTGGGCGTTTTCAATATATTTATTGAACCAACGTTATTCTTGTATAAAATACAAGTGCTGCAATGAATAGGAGACAAAAGCAAATAAAGGAGACCACTAGCACCGGAAGATTGAACAGTAGATACATTTCTACCATGGTGCTGAAGCAAGGAATATATGCAGGTATGTATGCAACATATGGGAATCTAACGTACTCCTACGATGCAGACCCTAATCTGAGTGTAACTAGAGTGTGTGTTGATGTAGAGCCAAGAATCCCCCCAAGGGATGATCCAACCCAGGGCCAGACTGGCCGTAGCGGGCATCGGGCAATCCCCCGGTGCGCCGCACGGATGGAGGCCGGTTTTGGGCCCCTGGGGGCCGATTTTGTTACAGGGCCGTTTTTGCAGCATAGCTGCAAAATCGGCCCTGTAACAAAATCGGCTGAAAACCGGCCCAGGCCACGAGCTCGGCGGCACCCCCAAACCCCGCGGGGGAGGGATGGGGGCGGCCGAGCACTTTGCCAGGGCCGGTTTTGGTTCCCAGTACGGCCCGATCCAACCCCATTACCTGATCAGATAGAGTGAAGGACCCTGTCTTGGTCTCCAGTTGGACACCCATCACAGAATGTGAGACCAGTGCGTGGTGGATTCTCAGCATGCACGGACTTTCATGTCAGCGTAAGTGCCTCCTCTAACAACCTATCGGAATGCCTACTCTGTATAATAAAAAGCAGCCTTCGCAATGTGCGCGTTAGATTAGTGATGTTATGGATATGTAGAAAGCGCTGTTGCCTCGTGGATGAAGACAGGACGACTTTTGTGCATAGAGAGGCCTAGTACATGATGTTCAAGGCATCGTGATAATGTTGTGCAAAGCTGGATGTGTAAACAAAGTAGTTTCAGTGAAACTAATCCAACATTGTTGTGCATGTAAATGTGTGCAAAAGTTCACAGCTGAAATGTTATTTTCAAAGGCAATGTATGAAATAGGTGCTTCGCTACATGGGCCTAACTCAGGGATATAACACTGCCAGGGCAGCCCTTCCAGGCTCACCTCTCTTCCAAGCATAGTCGACTCACGATGCCCCAACCTTGCAGGCACAATCCAGGAAAATGGTCGGGCCTGACTTCTGACCCTATGGGGACAGTATAGAGGGGGAAGAGGGCCACCGAGCCGCCAGTGATCCTCTCACAGTGGGGCAAGGGAAAACAATGAATTATGCAACTCAAGAAAACGCCAAAACTAAAAGAAAAACGCCCAAAAAGAAGATTCCAGATAAAAAAGCGGGGTCGAGATCAGCCAAAGTAGGGTATCTGAGGCCACAAGGGAGGGCCATGTTGTACATCACGTGCCCGGGAACAAGAATATGCACAAACATAAAATCCCGTTTCTGAGGCACATTGCGAGCACCACAAAAAGCAAACGGTAACATGCCTCCTCTTCCCACATTTCCATGCACATGTAGACTGAAAAACACAATTCACAACAACCTTAACTAGAGTAAAATCAATACAGGTAGCCCCCAGCAGGAAAACAGTCTCGGGAGGGTACTGTGCAACAGCCACGCTCTTATGCATGCACCTGGCAAGTTTAGGAAAACAAGTGACGCCCAAGGAACCCCTGCTAAAACCAATCCTATCCATTACTGAACCCATGGGACCACTCCACAACATACCTAACACTGATCTGACCACCCAGAACCAAAGTGTCGCAGAGAGTCGGAAAACACCCCAGTACGATAGAGGCGGGGCTCAACGGATTATATAAATGAGATCTGTCTCGTGAATACCGTTCTAGTAATCACCCTTACTACCCTAATCACCAAAAGTCTAATCCAGCAGGGGTCACCTTTCAATACATCACCAGATTGCAACAGGTAGGTTGATGGGATCACTACCCTGGGGTAAAATACAGGTTCCACAAAAACAATTGAGAATAGAGTGTATGTAACTAAGAAGAATTAACAGTCAACAAAGTTCTTTCAAAAACAGGTAGCCACAAGGACAACAAAATGCACTGACGCAGACTTGTCATCATCAACCCGCATGACCCAAAGGGAAAAGGAACATTATTGAACCTGCGCAAATGGAAGGAGGAAAAACCCAGATGCCCTCATCGAGGGGTCTGCTCAATACCCACAGCCCTCAAAGAGGAGGAGAAAAGTGCGTGGGAGTGCCTTTCTAACGTGCAGTTGAGCCCTTCCATGGCGATGTCACCCTATAACTAAAAAACCTTAATGAAATGGTCAAAAGGAACACAGCCACCGGAGGAGAGCAGATGACTCACAGGAGACCCATACCTAGAACTGCAGTGTCGCAACAAAAGTTATGTATATTTACATGGTTATGTACAATCTGCTTACTAAGGATAGTTGCACTCGAGTACTACAGAGGAACTGCCTAGTCAAAATAAGTTTACTAAAGGGGAACAACAGTGCTTCTGTGGGAATCTCTCATACGTTACCTACAATTACATCAAACAGAACACTGTACAGCACCCTTTTGCATAACGCATGGTACCAGCACATGACCGCAGTCGGCTCCCAAGCATCAAAATTCACAAAAAATGAACTCTACCTATTTCATTTAAATATATAGAGTATAGGTATAGTTCATTAATAGGTAGAGTTCATTTTTTGTGAATTTGGGTTATTTTCCCCTGGTTCTCTACCTACTTTTACTTTCAGGGGTCCCCTTTGTGAGAGTGGTTGGCTCCCAATCATCAGCCAGGTTGTGTTATGTTTGTTCATTTATCCCACATGCAGTAGGCACAGATATGGTTTAATCGACCCAAGATGTAGCACCTGAGAAAGCAAATTGCCTTATACACCTCCACCTGTGCAGAATAAAGACCAAGATCCAACCCAACAAGATAGAACTATAGTTGTAAACATAACTCAATATGACACCAACCCAACAGCGTTATGCAGCCTAACTGAACCCACTGATATCCAAACTGAGCTCATCAGGATGCGTAGGAATGGCCACATAGGGGGAAGAGATCACATGGCCCAAGGTTTACCGGAAAAGTGCACCAACTCAGTTCACGAACACGGTTGCACCAACGTCCATTGGTGCACCAAGAGTGGCTCTTAATGATACCGGGGCTGACTTCAAAAACATGGTCTCCCAACATGGCATTCCTATGTAGTGCCGTCCAATTTGGGGATAAAAAGGGGAATGGGTTGCATGGGGGAGGGTTGAATGAAAGTATGACTACCCCATGTCAGGATATTTGGGAAACCAAAGTGGGTGGATACTCTTGGTTAGAAGGGAAAAGGACAATCCCCGTTTATACGGAAACTTGCACTGCATTCCTTATGTTTCAGTTGAAATGGAACGCTTTCGATGGGTATGAAGGCGAACTGCGGAGTGATATTATATATTCCAGCTATGCAATGGGGCAGCGCCACACTGATGGATTACTACGAACAATCTGGTGAGTACACCTACACTCGGCTTGTTCCTGGTTGGCGAGGACTGTGTTTCCTGGTCACCAGGCACACCAGACACTGGTCATTCCTAGAGAAGAGTTATCAGACTTGTATCAGCACCAGTTACTGAAAAAGACAACCTTGCTGCACCAAGCTCGTGAAAGGTGGCAGACTATTTTGGCTGGGCACAATTCAAAGACATTCCAGAAGACTTTAGACTATTCACGGAAGCACAGCTGGGGGGCGGTTCATATCCTTCTTCACCCTGCAACCAAAAGCTAACGCCTGCTGGCTACAAATAACCTGACGGGAGATGTTCAAAATAATAAACAGCACTGAGCTCGACTTTAATTCAATCAAAAAGAAATGCAAGCAATCCACCTCATGTTAATGCTGCATCAATATGTATAAGAGTTCATGACTGCAATAGAGGGAGGGGCTCTGTGCCATGATCAGAGCAGCCTGCTGCACATTCATTACAGGGTATGACATGGACAATGGGGCACTGACGCTTGCCATGCAAGCATTGAGCAATCTACAAAAAAGCATGCACGGCGAGTGAGGTGCCCCTGAGCAACAGTGGCTTTTGAATTGGCTCTTCTGGCTCCCATGATGGATATTCAGTTTATGTAAATCACTGTTGCCACTTATCTATATGTTGCTGTTGGTATGCGGGGATTATACAATTTGAGATCAACTGCTTTAAAAAAACAGTCTACAAACTGGAAAGAATGCAGGTATTTAGGAAGGTAATGGTTATCAAAAGTGAGCATATAGAACAACAGGTCAGAAATAAAATAACTGGATGAGACGCAGGCGGCGGCAAAACAAGATGGCCGCTCCATTCACATGACGTTTGATGTTGTCTCCGTTCTTGTTACACATCAGTCTTGTCATCCATGGTTCCATCTGTTTGTGTTGTCTACCCTAGTCTATGGTAAGTTCCATCAAGCTGTATGTTTTTAGTCCCCTTCTCTTGTTAATACAGCTCCTCAGTTATTTGTTGTTATTTCAATAGTTTTTCTTTTCCTGGTGTTGCCCTTGCGCAGCGGTGTCCACCCTTTTTTTTGTCCCCCCTTGTCATCTGTCTTCTTCTTCATATCTATGTTCATTATGGCTATAGTTTTCTGGCTTTTTGCCATCTACTTTTCTGTGGAGACTAAGCTCTCCTGTCCTTCTCTTGTCTTTTTTCTGTCAATTCTTAATCTTTGCCCCTCTTCTTCCTTATTTCCCTGCCTTTCCGTTTTTTCTCGCTCTTTTCTTATATTCTATCTCCTTTTTCCCTCTTTTTTCTTTCTTTTTTTATCCATCTTTCTATTTTCTCTTCCTCTCTTACTTCACTTCATCATTGTGAGTTTTTTTCCTCCTCAAAGCGATTTTTGTTGTCTTTTTTCTTCCCTTATCTGGCCAACTGTCTTTTAATAAATATTGTAGAACTCATTTTACTTTTTCTACTCTTTTCCTCCTTTTCTCCAATTCCCTGGTTGATCTCTGTCTTCCATGTATGCCAGTCTTTTTCTCATATTGGAAATTGTGTGCCAATTATTGAGGTTTCTTTATTTGATTTGTTTAAGAATTAATTTGGTTACCTTCTTATTTCATGTTATAAGGTTTATAATTGAATTTCTTTACACTTCCTTATCATTAGTCCAATGAGTAATTTACGTCTGGTGTCATGGAATGTTAAGGGCATCCGTAACCCCGTTAAAAAAAAAAACAGAGTTTTGTCCCATTTGTCCAAATTGAATTGCCAAATAGCACTACTGCAAGAAACACATCAAAAGAAACAAGATATTAACTCATTTAGAAAACAATGGGTTGGCAGTGTATTTGGCTCTTCTGCTCCACAAAGTAAAAATGGTGTTCTTATACTGTTCCATATATCATTGAATGTTCAATTGATAAAGGAGTACAAGGATGATGCCAGCAGATGGCTTCTCCTTGAAGTTGCCATTAATAATACCAATTTTATGATTTGTAATATATATGGACCGAATGGAGTTGATCATACTTTTTGGAAGGACATTTTCTTCCTTGCTATCCTCTCATGCTTCTGAAAATGTAATAGTTGGAGGAGATTGCAACCAACCTCTCGACCCCTTTTTAGATCGCAAGTCACAAGCTAGATTTGCCCCATCTCCAATGCAGAAGGCTTTCCGCAAAACCATTTTGGATAGAGGTCTTGCTGATTTATGGAGTATTCCACCCTGACGATTTGGAATATACCTTTTTTTCCCTGTTCAGAAGTCCTTTTCTAGAATTGATTATGTGTTTTTCACACAATACGTACTTCAATTTCTTTCACATGCAGAAATAGGTTTGATTTTAATTTCGGATCATGCACCTGTTATTGTGGATTTTTGACCATCCCAATCCCATTTCATCCACCCCTAGATGGAGATTTAATAACTTCCTTTTATTAGACAGCAGTTTACAGATCAATTTACGATATTCACACAAGAGTATTTCACTCGTAACCTCCCTTCAGATACACAAATGAATTTTGTTTGGAATGCTTTCAAAGCAACTGCTCGAGGCTTTATAATTATGTGGCAAAAAAACACTTCAGGAATCCAAACAACTCCTAACAGATCAAATCTTTGGAACACGAATATTTCTTCTCCAACAAGGACGATACTGTGTCTAAACTTGTCAAATGTAAATTGCAGTATAAGAAGCAATCCCTTGTTGATGCTTGTGATACTTTACTAAAATTTAACGCAAAAATGTATGGCAGGCGCAACAAAGCGGGTAAATCTTTGGCAAATTACCTGAAAATTAAAAAAACAAAAGTCTAAAATTACTTCCATCACGGATCCTTCTGGTGTAGGACATATTAGTGACTCAAAAAGTTTAGGATGCTTTACTGATTATTATAAAATTCTATATACTCCAGAATCACCCCCCTCAACTGATCAAATTGATTCCTTTTTTCAGTCGATTCCCAAAGACCCTAATAAAAATATAGATCTATCCTCCCTTGATACACCTTTATCCGAACAAGAATTTTTAAACGCCATTATTATGCTCCCTAATGATAAAACACTTGGGCCCGATGGCTTTACTGTGTGCTTTTATTTACACTTCAAACATCTTTTAATTTCCAAACTTTTATTGCTCATTAATCATTTTTTGAGCACTCAGTGTATGCAAGGTTCCTTTGCTCAGGCCATGCTATGCCTAATTCCTAAAAAAGATAAAGATTTGTCTCAGTGTTGCAATTATAGGCCAATTTCATTAATCAATACAGATTGCAAAATTACTGGCTATCCTGGTCAATTCTGTCATTCCAGATTTAATAAACATACACCAGTCCGGATTTGTAAAGGGTAGATCCATCTCAGATAATTCAAGAAACTTCCTTAATATTATACATTTAGCAGCCAAACTTATTCCTCCAATACCTGCCATAACATTAGATGTCGAAAAGGCTTTTGATCGAGTCAATTGGGATTTTATGTTTGCTGCTTTGAAATGGCATGGTTTCAGTCCACACTTTATCCAATATATTACATTGTTGTACTCCAACCCCTCCACCTCTATTTGGGTCAATGGTCAACAGTCTAGTTACTTTCCCCTACACAGAGGTACCAGACAAGGATGCCCCTTGTCTCCCTTATTATTTATCCTGGCATTGCAACCCTCCTTAGAAACAATTCAATGATCCTCCACTTTTACAGGTCTTCAATTCAAAAACTTAATTATAAAATACACTGCATATGCAGATGATATTTTATTGTATCTATCTAACCCTACTATTTCTTTACTGGAATTTTTTTCCTTATTGGCTAAATACTCGATTGCTTCAGGTTATAAATTAAATATTAATAAAACGTAAGTATTAACACTAAATAAATACTGTCTTCCTCACATGTTTAAAGATTCCGGTTTCAAATGGAGCCCAAAAGGTATAAAATGTCTAGGACTTCTATTTACAAATAATATTAATGACACTATCAAAATTAATAAGAATGCATTAATAGAAGGTTGGTCCCCTCTTTTTATTTCTTGGTGGGGTAGATTAACCGTCTTAAATCACAAGGGGGGAGGGAGAAAGAAGCGGTGATCCATTCAGCTTCCAATTAGAGTACAAAGATAAGAAAACGAAAGGGATTAACCACCATTAAAATGATGCTATTACTCATTGTTAATTTTCATTTGTCAATGCTCCCAATTTTTCATCCACTTAATTTCTTTAAAATTATTAAACGATATTTCATCACATTTTTATGGCACAAACGCAACCCCGCATTTCTTTAGCTCGATTACAGCAACCCAAATACCTTGGTGGGGTTAATTTTCCTAATATCAGAACTTATCATTCTGCTTTTACGCTGAAGCATATTTGGCTTTCCCTTTCTGACAACTATTCAGTGCCATCCACGGTATGGGGTCAAATAGAGTATGCAGAGTTTTCCCCTTTTATTTTAAGGATGTTATTCATATATCTCAACCCCCACGAGGCATAATTTCCCCCCATGCTTACTCCTTCAATTGCCATTAGTAAGCCCTTACTTGTTTCCTCTAACACCATCTCTGATACTATTTTACAAACCCCAATATGGTATAATACTAACCTTAAATTAAACAATAGGATTCTTGCATGGAAAGAATGGATTCAAAATGGCATTATCACTATCAGACATCTTGTTTCAAATAACATTTTATTGTCCTTTTCCGAGATACAAGAACATTTCATATATCCAACAAATATGCTTTGCAGTTTGAACTCCTTAGGCCCCTCCTCAATACATTTATCTCTCAACAATCTCTCCCAGCTACAGTGACACACTCTCCTTCCTCTCAATTGACTTCTCTGATCAAGCCCCTCTAAATCTGTATCAAAAACACAAACTAGAACTTTTATGGGAATCAGACTTGCACCAAGAATTTTCTGTTCACCTGGAGCTCAATATGGGCCAAGATTCATACCTCGTCCTCATCAGCAAGCACTACACAAATATTGTATTATTTTTATAACAGATTATTTATTACACCCACAAGTTTATACAAATTTAAACCATCCTCTAATGCTAAATGTTGGTTGTGTGCACATGATGAGTGTTTTTGTTTTATATGTTCTTTGATTGCCCTCTTGTTAAACAGTTTTGGTTACAAATTTGGCAAAAAATCAATGACGTGCTCTCAGTATCCCTTTCCTTTGATTTTCAAAATATTTTTGGGGGAAGTGCTCTCCCTTGTTGGAATTCGCAACGTTTGGCCAGTAAATTCCTTGACTTAATGATCGCCTTGGCCCTTCAAATTATTTTCTCTAATTGGAAGGAGACAGGAAAAATCTCATATATGGCATGGTGGAACTTATTATGTCATCACCATCGATTAGACCGTGTTAATGCTACATCTATTCCATTAAAAATTTAAAAGGCTTGGTTATGGTTACCCCTTACTTCATAATTATGTAGGAATACGGACAGATCAGTTTCTACTGTTCGCAATTTCGAACCTCCTTAGAATAGAATTGCCTTTAATTACAATTGTTTATATTATTATATATCTGATAAGACTCGGTTTTTCAAACTGATACTGCATTCCTTTTCCCTCTTCTTTGTTTTCTTTCACTCTTTCTCTGCCGCTTGCTTTTCTTTCTTCTTTTCGTATGTCTAAGAAACTTAAAATGCATTGTTTCATAAGCAATACGTTTCATATTACAATTCAAGTTTCAGGCATGTACTCTCATAGGAGTAGTGATGTTTTACGGTTAATTTTTGAGTTATCCAACATCTTTTCCTTGTTCTTAGGTTGATGCACTGCATTTCTACTTCTTTTACATCCACTTGCATTGTCTTAATGATCATTTTTTATTATTAGATGTAATTGCTCAATAAAACATTTTAAACTTAAAAAGAAATAAAGCAACTGTCAAAATGCATGAGTTAGGTAGTGTAGTTGAAGAATCAACAAGAGGGGGGAATATTAATATGGAAATTGATACATTAATCGATAAAAATGAAATCTCGTCCTTATTGACAGAATCTCCCGTTGTGAACCCCACATCAGCCTTGACTGGCAAATATGTAGTCAAGCAGGCCCGAGACCTAGACCGGGATTGCAGATTGATGGGTTACAGGTGGGAGGGTGCGTGGCTGGCTGGCAAACACTCTGGCAGGTAACTCTTGATCAATCCCACAGATAGGCGTAGCGACATTACAGTGGTCAAGGGAGATTGTCCCAATAAAGCACACGTGCCCGGAAGGGGTACGCGTGCTCCTAAAAACACCATATAGAGTCAGATGAGTTAGGAACACGCACATGCAGTGATCACGGGATCCTCATCCCGGACATCTGGACACGTTATCCACCAGTCACATTGTGCCCACATGAGGTTGAGACCCACCTGTGGTAACCATTAGTCAATTAATTTATGACTCCAAAGGCCGCAACCAAAATTCCTCACTATATATGGTACGCCAGAAACATTTATAACCTGTTGGACAAGTTACTTACCTTAGGGAACGCCTTATCTGGTAGAGACATGATCTAGCCGCAGATTCCTTACCTTTGAACTTCCAGGCGTCAGGCTGGACCCGGAAAATTTCTTAGCAGTACCCCTGACTCCTGACCCGCTTGCAGGCCAGGTCGCCCCCCTTGCTGCCACTCAGCTCCACCTGATTGACGCCTCGCCACTGCCTCCCAGCGCGAGTTCACGGGCGCGGTGACCGCTGCCTCTGCTCATAGTCGCGTGTAAAAGTTGATTTTTTTATTCTGCTTGTCTTGTGCTTCTTGCCTTTGTATTTTATTTGCCACTGCTCAGACCCTCTTTTTTCGCCAGTTCGCCACCCCCCACCCCCCTTTTTTCTTCTGTATCCCTTGGTTTCCCGCCACTGCCTCCTGCGGCAACGCCCCTTTGCCACCCCGCTCCCGCCTCCCAGCTGCTCCTCCCTCCCTCTCCGCCTCATAAGGTGACTGCTGCCGGGCGATAGGGGTGACTCCTGACCCGCTTGCAGGCCAGGTCGCCCCCCTGCCGCCACTCAGCTCCACCTGATTGACGCCTCGCCACTGCCTCCCAGCGCAAGTTCACGGCCGCGGTGACCGCTGCCTCTGCTCATACTCGCATGTAAAAGTTGATTGTTTTTATTCTGCTTGTCTTATGCTTCTTGCCTTTGTATTTTATTTGCCACTGCTCAGACCCTCTTTTTTCGCCAGTTCGCCACCCCCCTTGTTTCTTCTGTATCCCTTGGTTTCCCGCCGCTGCCTCCTGCGGCCACACCCTCTCCCCGCCCCGCTCCCCAGCTGCTCCTCCCTCCCTCTCAGCCTTATACGCCGAAGGTGAGCCAAAGGCAAGCCCGTCTGCACCCGTCCGCGCCTGCACCGTGCCCAGCGCCAGAACCCCTGGATCTCACACACGCCACAACGCCGGACTCCGATACGATGCCAACACCCTCCACGCTCTCAACACCTGCCGTGACCAACGCTGTGTCCAGGCCGCCCCGAAACGCACCCACGGACCCTTCTCCAGCCACACCTACAACTTCACATGCGACAGACCCACCATAACCCCAAGGAATGGACCCAACCACCTCCGCTGCATACTCCTCAACACCCGCTCCGCACGCAAACACGCTGTCGAGCTCTGGGACCTGCTTGACACCACCACCCCAGACGTTGCATTCCTGACCGAGGCCTGGTGGAATGACTCCTCGGCACCCGACGTCGCCATAGCCATCCCCGACGGCTACAAGATCTCCCGCAGAGACTGCACCAACGGGATGGGAGGAGGCATAGCCATCGTCCACAAGTCCACCCTCCAGTCCCACACCCTCGCAGATGACTCCCTCAACTCCGTCAAACACCTTCACTTCCGGATCCACACCGACCCCAACACCACCCTCAGAGGAAAACTCATCTACAGACCTCCTGGACCCCGGGCCCCCTTCAGTGACTCCGTCACTGACCACGCCAGCACCCACGCACTCGCCTCCATGGACTACATCCTCCTCCGAGACCTGAACTTCCACCTCGAGAACAACAATGATGCCAACTCCAGCGCCCTGATCGACAACCTCGGCCTCCGACAACTCGTCACCGAACCCACCCACGCCGCCGGCCACACGGTCGACCCCGTCTTCTCCACAAGCACCCACGTCACCTTCAACCACACCACCGAACTCCACTGGACTGACCACCAATGCATCCACTTCACCTTCAAGAAACCAACCACCCACCACCACACCCAACAACTGCCTCGACGCTGCTGGAGCAAAGTCACCGAAGACCAACTAACCTCCACCCTCATCCAGAACCCACCCACTGACCCCATCGACATAGACGCCGCCGCCCGACGACTGCGCCAACACCCTCGCCCCGATCAAGACACCCTCCACCAACCACCACAGCAAGAAAGCCATCTGGTTCAACGAAGAACTCCAGATCTCCAAATGGGCATGCCGGAAACTGGAGAAGAAATGGCTCCACGACCGCACACCGGACAGCCACGCAGCCCACAAGGACGCCATCTGCAAACACCACCTCCTCATCAGGACAGCCAAGAGATCGTCCTTCAAAATCCGACTGGAGAACAACACACACAACAGCAAAGAACTTTTCAACATAGTGAAGGAACTCTCCAACCCCAGCGCCAACGACATCCCGCCCTCACAGGATCTGTGCAACTCACTGGCCACCTTTTTCCACCGCAAGATCGCTGACAACCATGACAGCTTCAACTCCTCACCCACCCCGACCACATCAGACCACTCCCCGAAAGCCACCTGCACCAACAAGCTGACCTCCTGGACACACGTCAACGACGAAGAGACACGCAAGATCATGAACTCCATCCACTCAGGATCTCCATCAGACCCCTGCCCACACCACGTTTTCAACAAAGCTGACACAACCATCGCGCCCCAGCTGCGAAAGATCATCATCATCTTCAACACTGTGACATTCCCGGAAAGCTGGAAGCATGCCAAAATCAACGCCCTCCTCAAGAAGCCCAAGGCGGACCCCAAAGACCTCAAGAACTTCCGGCCCATCTCCCTGCTCCCCTTCCCGGCGAAGATCATCGAGAAAATCGCCAACATGCAGCTGACCCACCACCTAGAGGACAACAGCATCCTAGACCCATCCCAGTCCGAATTCAGAGGCAACCACAGCACCGAGACTGCCCTTATCGCCGCCACAGACGACATCAGGCGCCAGCTAGACAACGGCGAAACCTCAGCCCTCATCCTCCTGGACCTATCAGCCGCGTTCAACACGGTCTGCCACCGCACACTAAGAACACGCCTCCAAGAAGCCAGAATCCAGAAGAAGGCCCTGGACTGGACCACGTCCTTCCTCTCCGGCAGAACCCAGAGAGTCCGTCTCCCGCCCTTCCGATCCGAAGCCACCGACATCATCTGCGGCGTACCCCAGGGCTCATCCCTCAGCCCGACCTTGTTCAATATCTACATGGCCCCCCCTCCCACAAGTGGCCCGCCAGCACAAACTGAACATCATCTCCTACGCCGACGACACCCAGCTCATCCTCTCCCTCACCAAGGACCCGCACACCGCCAAAACCAACCTCCACGAGGGAATGAAGGCCGTCGCCGAGTGGATGAGGAGCAGCCGTCTGAAACTGAACTCGGACAAGACGGAAGTCTTCATCCTAGGTCCCGCCCCCCTGCTTGGGACGACTCCTGGTGGCCGACCACACTGGGAGCAGCCCCGACCCCGACTGACCACGCACGCAACCTGGGATTCATCCTCGACCCCTCCCTCTCCATGTCCATGTCAAAGCAGGTCAACGCCATCTCCTCCTCCTCCTGCTGCTACAACACCCTCCGAATGCTCGCAGAATCTACAAGTGGATCCCGACCGAAACAAGAAGAACAGTGACCCAGGCCCTCGTCAGCAGCAGGCTGGACTACGGCAACGCACACTACGCAGGTATCCCGGCCAAACACCTACAACGACTACAACGCATCAAGAACGCCTCAGCCCGACTGATCCTCAACGTCCTCCACCGCAGCCACATCTTTTCCCACCTAAGAAACCTGCACTAGCTCCCCGTCAACAAGAGGATCACCTTCAAACTCCTCACCCACGCACAGAAAGCACTCCACAACACCGGACCAGCCTACCTGAACAACAGACTCAACTTCTACACCCCCGCCCAACAGCTCCGCTCCGCCAGCCTCGCCCTTGTCGCCATCCCGCGCATCCAACGAACGACCTCCGGCAGCAGATCCTTCTCCTACCTCGCCGCCAAGACCTGGAACACCCTCCCCACCCATCTACAGCAGACACAAGACCTGCTCACCTTCAGAAGGATCCTCAAGACCGGGCTATTCGAGTAGTAGCAGCCCCCCCCGCGCCTAGAGACCCTCACGGGTAAGTAGCACGCTCTACAAATTCTTGATTGATTGATTGCGTGCCGGTAGATGGTGTCAGTCGACTCCTCGTGACGTTGTCCGCATTGTGTTCGTGATGTCTGCATTGTCAATATAACCACCACTCCGGCACACTGATGTCAGTACTTTCCACGACTTTCCACACCAGAAGCGCTGAGCCATGAAGTGACTAACAATGGTGTGTTACAAAAGAGAACAGCTAGGGCCCTGAAGGGGAAAATCCCGGACACTAAAAACAATTCCGCAGTGCAGGGAGGATTGGTGGATCTGTAAGGAATCTGCAGCTAGATCATGTCTCTACCAGATAATGCTATACCAAAGCGCAGTAACTTGTCCATCTGATAGGGACACCTAGCTGCAGATTCCTTACCTTTGAACAGATACCCAAGCAATACCTTCCCCGGAGGAGGGACTGCGGAAAAGTGTTAGGCCAGAAAATCCTGCAGAACAGAGAAGCCAAACAGGCCCACCCTGAGAATCCAGGCAATAGTGTCTGACAAACGTGCAGAGACGCTGAAGTGGCAGCTTGACAGATATCAGCAATTTGTACCCCAAGCTGGTGGGCTGTGGTGGCTGCCATCGCCCTGGTGAAATTGGGCTGTAAGGCCTTCAGGAGGCTGCTTCTTTGCCAAGGCATAACAGATTTTTATACAAAGGATGACCCAACGAGAGATGGTCCTTTTTTCAAAAGCACACCCCTTCTTTGCTCCCACCTATCCTATAAAAAGTTGGTCATACACCCGTAACTCTTTAGTGCAATCAAGATAGAATGATAACGCCCTTTTTGGGTCCAGACGGTAGAGACACTACTCTTCCTTGGAAGGATGCGGAGGTGCATAGAAAGTGAGCAGAGTAACTTTCTGTCCCAGATGAAAGGGAGTTACAACCTTGGGCAAAAAGGACACCCTAGTTCTTAGCACCTCTTTTTCCAGAAAGATTGTCAGGTAAGGTGGCTGTGATGACAGTGCCTACAGTTCGCTCACCCTCCTAGCAGAGACAATTGCCACAAAGAAGGCTGTGTTGATGGTGAGCAACGTAAAGGGCAGTGGTACATCAGCTGGAACGTTGCACACATCAAGAAGGTGAGGACCAAATTAAGGTCCCATTGTGGCATAAGAAAAGGAGAAGGCTGGAACAAGTGGGTTAACCCTTTCAAAAATCTCTGCACCAGAGGGAACTTGAAAAGTGATGGCTGATCTGGTAGCCGAAGATAAGCTGAAAAGGCCAAAAGATAGTATTTCAAAGTGCCCAAGGCAGAGCCCTGTTGGGCTAAGGAAAGGATAAACAAAAGGCTATTTGCAAGGGTGGCAGACAAGGGGTCAATGGACCTTTCTGTACAATATTTACAACATTTGTTCCATTAGCAGGTGTACACAGATTTCGTGGAGTGATGCCTGGCTGCCTGAATAACCACAGACATAGGGAGGGAGGTCAAAAGCTGTCAACTGTCGCCGCTCAATCTCCATGCAAGGAGGCGGAGAGTGGACAGGTTCGAGTGGAGGAGCCCCCCTGCTGCTGCGAGAGAAGACCCTCCTGAAGGGGCAACCTGGTTGGAGGATCGATGCTCATGTCTAGAAGCTCGGGATACCAAACTATCCATGCCCAGTCCAGAGCCACAAGAATAACTTGTGCCTGGTTGCCCCTGATCTGTTTGAGCACTATGGGCACAAGTGGTATGGGCAGAAAAGCGTATAGGAGGCCTGAGCTCCACTCGCAGTGAAAAGCATTGCCCAGCGAAAGCCGCGTCGGAAACTCCAACGCGTAAAACTGCTGACCTTGCACGTTCTCTTCGGAGGCGAACAGATCTAACTAAGGCTCTTCCCACCACTGAAAGAGACCTTGTGCCACCTCCGAATGGAGACGCCACTCGTGATCTGCAAGGCACCTTCGGCTGAGCTCGTCCGCCCTGGCGTTCAGAGAACTGGCCAGGTGTAGAACCACCAGGAAAATATCCTGTTGTTCCTGCCAAGTCCAGAGACGCTGGGCGTTTTGACAAAGAGTCCACAACCCCACTCCGCCACGTTCGTTGCAGTACCACATGGCGGTGGTGTTGTCTTTGAACACCTGTATAAGCCTTCCCTTTATGGAAGGTGAAAAGGATTTCAGTGCCAGTCAGATCGCCCGAAGCTCCAACAGATTGATATGGAGCCTGGCTTCCACCAGAGTCCTCTGATCTCCACCTCTCCCAGGTGGCCACCCCATCCCCGACGAAATGCATCTGTCACTACTTTGAGATCTGGGTGGGGAAGGGAGAGGTGTCTGCCCTTGATCCAATCACAGTCTGTTAGAAACCACTGCAAGTCTTTTGCAGTGCCCGCCAAATTCTGAACCAGGTTGGTGAAATTTCCTCGATGCTGTGCCCATTGGAACTTCAGGTCCCACTGCAGATCCCGCATGTGCCACAGTGCATGGTTCTCTAGCAGGATGTAGGAGGCCATGAGGCCCAACAGCCTCAGTGCCATTCTCACCAAAATCCAGGATAGAGGCTGAAACATCTGTATCATACCCTAAATATCACGGACCCGCAGGATAAGCCCGAAACTGCACAGTGTCCAGAACCGCTCCAATGAAAGGGAGGTTGTCAAGTGGTACTTCGGTAGTTTGATAGTGAACCCCCATCGAATGCATGAGGTTCCATAGTCTGGATGTGAGAGACAACTGTTTGGGACAAGACCGCCTTCAACAACCAGTTGCCGAGATAGGGGAAGACTGGAACCCCCGATCTCCACAGATAGGCTGCTACCACTGCCCTCACCTTTGTGAACACCCGAGGGGTGCTCTGGGAGGCTGAAGGGAAGCACTGCAAAGTGAAAGTTCTCGTGGCCCTCCGTAAACCGCAGGTAGCGACGATGGGCAGGCAGGACGGGGATATGAAAATAGGTATCCTGCAAGTCCAGTGCAACCATCTAGTCTCCCTGGTCCAAGGCAGACAGGACCTGAGCTAGGGTGAGCATCTTGAACTTCTCCTTTTTGAGGAAGTAGTTGAGGGCCTTGAGATCTACGATAGGACGAAGGTCTCCATCCTTCTTTGGGACCAGAAAATAGCAGGAATAAGAACCACAGCCTATTTCTGGCCCGGGATCCCTCTCTATAGCTCCCTTGGCATAGATAGTCTTGACTTCCTTGTGGAGCAGAACAAGGTGATCCTCCATCAGCCAATCGTACACTGGAGGCATAGATGGAAGGGTAGTCTTGAAGGGGAGTTCGTAGCCCCTTCGGACTATCTGCAACACCCACCTGTTCAATGTGATGTTCTGCCAGTGGAGGAGATGATGGCATACTCTGCCTCCAACTGGCTGTAAATGTTCTTGGGCTATCGGGCTAGGAAGGTTTTGCGGTGGAGGAGGGGATCGTGATTTAGCTTGACTCCTGGCATGCGGATCCATTGGGTTGGGGTGAACTACGTCCACGTCCCCGCAGAGGTTGCGGAACTTACGGGTCCGCTGGCCGCAATAGGGTTGGTGCGGTTGGTAGACCCTTCCGTAGCCATGAAATAATGCACAAAAAAACCCAGATGTGGGCCAGGAAGTTGTGGTGAGGCCCAAGACTTGCCCGTGTCCTGAGAGTCCTTGAAATGCTCAAGAGCAGTATCTGCTTGGACATACCCCGAAAAACCAGATGTACTTGGCCAGGTGTGGAGACGTACGGCCACCATCGTGGAAATCACACTGCCCAGCGAGTTTGTTGTGCCCAAGCCACATCTGATGGCGGTACATTTTTCAGCATCTCTCACGTCTGAAATAGCTTGGGAGAGTAGAGCCCGGTCCTCCTCCGAGACCCTGGGCAGCACCTGACCCATATCAAAGGGGAATAATGGCCCAAAAGGCACACAGTGTTCCCCGACCTCAATGCCAGACTGGGAGAAGAAAACATTTTCTGTCCATAATCCTCCATTCTCCGGGAAGTGGAAGCCTGGACCACCAAGCTTTGAAGGGTGGGGTGGGCAGTGAGGAAAACTGGGTCGCCTGATGCCGGGCGATGGCAGCGGGTAATCATCCTGCGGGAGCCCCTGTCCTGGGTTTGGCCCATGTGCCCAGAAGGATGTCCGTTAAGGTCTCATTAAAAGGCAGTAGGGATTCTGAGCTGGAGACCCCAGGCTGCAGGACCTCTGTCAAGACGTTAGTCTTGACTGCCACCGTAGGGAGCTGTAGGTCCAGGACCTCTGCAGCCCTACACACCGCCATAGCAAATTATGCCCTCTCCTCCCTAGCCAGGGTAGGTGGAGACAGCAAACCAGAGTCTGGGGAGGTGTCCAAACCACTGGCATCACCCAGTTCCTCGTACCAGTTCATATCTTGTGGGTGCGGAATTTCTAAGGGAAACTGCTCCTGCTCCCAATCCTCTTCATCAATCCATAACTCTACAAAAATAGGGCAAGTTGAACGGCACGGAGCCGTACAGCTCTGTCAGCACCGGTCTCGGCATGGTGGGACACCTGACCGGCTTCGTGTCGTAGGGAATGAGGATTGAGGCGGTGCCACCGGTGGGTGCTGGTGATGCTGAGGACCTCGTCGCTGGACGCAGTGCCGGGAAAGGTCACTGCAGAGGTGGAACCGGCACTGGTCCGGACCCACTCCAATTGGAGGCCTTGGCACCAGAGCCGCAGGACCCCCGGGACTCCTCCATCATCTGAGCCTGCAGGGTCCTAAGGTGCGCCGGCAGGGTCAGGCCTCCCAAATATGGTGCACATGGCGTCATAAAACTCCTTAAGCTGGGTGGGAGTTGCTGCCGGATCAGGGAAGGCAGGAGAACACTGAGTCGAGCCAGGCAGCCACTCCGCGGAGCAGGGTCTCAAACGCAGGTGTTCCTCCACGCTTCGACTTCTTGTGTTTTTTGTGGTGCCTCTTACCGGACTTCAACGACTTCCACAAAGAGGACTTCGATTCAACTAAGCAGTGCTCGGAACTTCCTCTTGACTGAGACCTTGACTGAGCTCGAGACCGATGAGGCGACTGCCGCGGTGCCAGCCCGCAAGCACCTTTAGGGACTGCTCCCGCAAAGCCTTTGCCGTCAGGACCTGGAAGTCGGGACACGGCTTCGAGTCGGGGTCACACTCCAGAGACACTCTAAGTGGGGCTCCATGACCGACATGGTGCTGTGACAGGCGCGGCACGGCTTGAACACCCGAAGTCTCCTTACTTGACATCCTACACACCAAAAGTAGACAAAAGTTGAAAAAAGTCTGTCAAAAAATGACAGGGGTAGCTCTCTTCAACGGATCGCCTAGCTGGCTGGAGCGGAAAGAAAAGAACTGGAGTGGAGGTTATATCGATGGCGTGGACATCACAATGACAAAAACATTGTCACCACGCGGAGTCGACCGAAGCCACCTACCAGCGCAGGGGTACTGCTAAGAAAAATCTTCCGGATCCAGCCTGACGCCTGGAAGTTCAAAGGCAAGGAATCTGCAGCTAGATGTCTCTATCAGATGTGTTTTGAATAAAAAAAATGACCCATACCAATTGTATATTGAGACAGGCCTCAAACCTCGTGCCTGTAACTGCTCTCCTGGCCATAATGTTTAAACAAACAAACTGTTCCTGCTTTGCCAAAAGCCTCATCTTCTGTTTTTCAAAGGATTTGGGAGTCAAGTAACATATATTGGCAATCTAGGTTCCACCAGATACCTGCTATGCAGATGTCAATTACATGGTAGCCAAAATGGATATGAAAGGGTGAATTTTATTAAGGTGATTGATGCGTCTTCACACTTCCATCGCACAGATCAACCAGATGAAGGGCAAAAGAATTTCAGCAATCCCTACAATTACTGACTCGACCCATGAGCCAGGGTCCCTAACGAGGTGTGGATAAAAATCCCAAAGTTATGCCCATAGCTTGATTGGGGGGGTCTTGCATGAAGGGCAAAACCCTCCTTTCTGCTGAGTGCTATAGCGAGGACGCATGGGCGCGAGCAGTCATCACACATAATCCATCCGATGAGTGTATGTCCATTTGATCAAGTACCACTCTCCCTGTTACTTCCAGGTATCAACCTGAGTCAAGGGCCAAATACCACCATCAGCGCAACACTGAAACAAGCATCAAAGCCAATAGAATAGATCTTGTCTTCGGGACCTATTAGCTTGCCAATTGCTTTTGGCGATGTGGGCTGCATCACAAAAAAGCAAAAAAAAAAACAAGGCAAAGCGGAACAACAAGCACCGGTCACAGTAATTCACTTATGCACATATGCATGTTGTATGTATGAATGGGTGCGTCATCAGACTGACACTGGTGTCATTGTCATTTTGTTTAATATACCAATCCGAGCTAGATGGGTAAATAAATAAAAAAAAGAAACAAAAGTAGTGTGAAAGTGCTTTTTAAGGCAGCAGGGCCAGCAGCAATGTGCTGCATAGCCTTTCAAAAAATATATATGTATACATATTTTTTTTAAACAAAGACTGAGCTGGTTGGGGCAGTGGGGAGGGAGCAGAAGCAACGAGGTGTGTAGACTGAGAAAAGCAACACAGGGGAGAGCACACGAGGGAGACAGCAACTTGTAGTGCCATGGGGGTAATTATTTGAGGGGGAAAAAAGCACAAGCAGGAGCGACGTGGGAAAACACATGGACTCTAGGAGAAAAAAAAGTGGTTTCTTATAAGTAATAAGTGGGAGGATAAAAGTCAGCCAATCTGATATATAGGGTAAAGAGGCTATGCTCCAGGGGAGGGACACACAAGATGGACAAGCTGAGACAAGGAAAGCCATTAAATAAAATTCAAGCAAATGAGCAGACCAATAAGGCAAACCAATGGTAAGCAATGCGGGGGCTAAAAGACTCTTTAAACTCTTGGGAAGCCCACAATCGATCTTTTAGCATCTACACTCGGCCTATCAGCTTTGCAGACATGGTACCTGTTAATGGAAAACTGCTGCTGTTCTGTGGGGAACAGCTCCTGCTTTGACTCCCGATAAGCTAGAACAAGCATTTGTAATGCAATAGGTCTCGCATTTACGCGAGTTTGAGCTATTGACATTGCAAATGACAATGCCTTTTATTTTTGTTTTTATTTTTAAAACATAAAAAAGGCATTGTCATTTACAATGCAAATCGCTTAAACTCTCGAAAATGCGAGACCTATTTCATTGCAAATGCTTGTTTATAGATGTTGCATGGTGTTAAAAAATAAACGCAACTTTTCTCTACAAAATGTAATAGACTGTTACATGTATTAAAAACAAATTAAAGGAAGATGCTATTTAAAATAATGTATGTTTGCAAATCATTCAAGGTCATCGGGGCACGACTGTGTGGAGATCAGAGCCAAATCCATGGGGGCCCCCCCCTGAAAGGCTGGGGCCTTGGGCCAGAGCCCAATTTGCCCGGCGCCTTTAAACGGGTCTGCCCGCTGCCCCCTCAGCTAGACCTGCTGCTGTACTTGGTGCTATTCGTGGCGCTGCTCCTACTCCTGCTCCTGCTCTTCGCCGTCATCAAGCAGCTGAAGAACACTGTGGTGTCCAGCGCTGCCTTGCAGCTCAGCCGCGCCGCTCGGCCCTACGCAAGCCCTGGGGCCTCTGGCTGGAGCAGGCTGTGTAAAGCGCACCCCTCACCCTGCACCCACCTAGCAGATGAGGGACCCAAGCACGGACCAAATGAAACACGAGTAGTGCTCGCGACATGTGTTACACACGGTGTAAGTGTCACTCACTGGCAGCGAGTCTCACTCCTCGGAACACAGATTCACACCCGGAGTGGTTCTAACACCCGTGACGAGTCTCGTAGCAGGAGAGCTGCCTCACGCGTGGGAATGCAATCTAACACCAGGCGAACTATGGCATATCACGGAGTACAATCGCACACCTTGAAGTGCAGTCTCACAGCATGCAACTAGGGTGCTGTCTCTCATCAGATAGTACAATCTCACGGCCGAGTGGCTCCCCGCACCTGAGAATATAGTCTGACGCCAGTAAACTTAGTGTCAGCCCTGGAGTGCTGTCCTACCTAGTGGCACACTTAGTGACCACACAGTCATCCGCTCCACTCAACACGCATGCACAGACGTCACCCAAAGATTACACTGACACATTCTTTATGGGTGAAGAACTGCTGCAGGTTTATTTCATACAACATAAGTATGACGATAAGTGGGTTATCTAACGGGCGATCCAGGGCAAGCAGCCCCTCGCTGCTCCGCCCGCCTTGCGAGCCAGCACGCACGGTGGGTCGATGCCCGGCAGTGCGGCACATTTTTTTCAGATCCTCCTTTGGATCACGTGATCTGTCTAATACTCCCGCCCCTTTTAACGGGGGCGGAGCGTGTTATGGCACACCCCCGGTTGGTCAGGCCCCCCAACCGCCCGAAGGACTAACGGGGCGCCATCGCGGTCTTCCCAGAATCTCCTTCGGCTCCAGGACCTTGGCTCGGGCACCCTTACTGTGCCTGACAGGGGTACCCTTACTGTACCGCCTGTCGCAGAGGTACCCTTACTGTACCCTTCTGCCTCCAGATCGCCCTGTAACTCCGCCACAGCTCTGGGGAGGCTCCTGTCGCTGCCAGAGCCCCCCCCTTCCTCCCTTCGCTGTTATAGGTGCCCTGCCCCTACGAGCTACTTTGGCGTATATGGACATGAAATCCTATTGTGATTTTCAATTGGGCCAAACTAGGGTCATTCTGGCTTAGAAGTGTGTTTCCAACAGCAAGCACAGTAAAGCAAGATGGAGGTAACGTGTGAGTTAACTGCCTTCCCTACGTTTTTCCACACAAGCTGACATCACGGGTGTCTAATGATGGGATGGGCACTTAAAAGCTGTGAACATCAGACGATATGGGGGCAACAGCCTCTGTCTTTGTACTCTCACCCAGCACACGGGAAACACATACGCTCACTGTCCCTGGCTGCTTCAAGTCACTGTCTCTGAATGGTTAATGCCACAAACTTAGCTAGTGACAGCATTCTTGGCAAGTGATTCGTTGAGACAATCTCACCTTCCTACAGCATGCTAATACACATCAATTGAACAGATAAGACTGCTAACTCTGCCGTATTACCTTTTCGGCCATTAACCCCTACTTTTTCTTCCTTTCACGTTGTATTATTATCCTATTGTTTACTTCCAATGACCAATCTCAGCAATATCTCCTTGGATTGGCCTCCCTACTGCCAATAATGACCCAGCATTCTGGGGATCATCTTAACTACCAAATAATACAGGTTTTATTAAATATTATTGCACGTTAAGTTACATTAACTTAGATGATGGAGTCTTATTCTAGCCTTGTTCTTCAATAGTTCATATAAAATCAAACTAAGATAAATATTATTGAAATATTTCGGTTCATTCCTACTTTTAATTCACTTAAAATTAAAAGCTTCTTTCCTGAAGACGACATGTAATTTGCACTAATTTTTATGTAGAAGTCAGTTACAATAATTAAATTGGCTCAGCACCCCCTTCCCTAATTCAAAACCCAATGCTAACCACCACAATTGTTATTGACTGATCCAACTTGAACTGCATTTGCTTAGAATTGATTTTGTAAAACGATGTAACCTTATCTCACCTTTAACCATAACTATTAGCCCAAAATATCGTTAAACTTGTTGACGTCTATGTAATTAATTTCAAAAAAGTGTAATTTCCTTTGCATTAATTTTTTATTCCAACAGTATGGCTTGCTGACACCTTGTGAAACATCCTGTGTGGTTCCACAAGCTCTGTTTTCGCATCTCTCAGTTTGTGCAATAAACACATTATGTTCTGCTCCTAAAAGATTATGAAATCCATCCAACATTTGTTATGTTAGGTTATACTAAATTTGTAGGGCACACGTACCAGATTGGTTCCCTGGCGCTACTCTGGAACCTGTTAGAGTGGTATGTTACTCATATACCTGTCTAACTAGCCATGTTTTAGGAGTTTGCGGGAAGTCATGAGGTCTGTGCAGGACCTCATCTCCAGAGGTGGGGAGTTCCAATATCTGGGACCTAGTGTAATAAACCTTGTTCCCCCAAAGTGTTTCCATTTAAAGGGGGGGCCCTGGTGAATACCACAAGTAGTTTTTAATCTTGGGGTCGTGACGTGGCGAAGATGAACATTTCACGTCAACACATTAATATCGTAGAATGGATAAAAGAGAGCAGTATTGTTTTTTTTAATTTTTTTTTTATAACCACTTGATGTGCCATCGGCTTGCCTATTTGGCAATGTCCTTTTCTAAGGAGTACAGCTCTCAGATATCATTCACCCAACACAGGGCATCTATGGGCGACACCAAATATTACAGCTCCTTGTGCTTACTAAAATGGACCCGATCCTTAGTTTCCAGAACACAATGCACTTAAATGTCATCTGGCCCTGGTGCCTAACAACTGTGATAGCATCTGTCACCGTCATAAATTAAATCAACGAACTTCAAAAGGTCGCAGAAGAGGCGCCAGGCTAAGTCTCGGTAGACCAGGTCACTCTGGGCTTTACCTTGCCTCCCTGTGGAACAGGGAGAATAATCTTCAAGATGTTATGTATGACCCACAAACCCAGACCTTCAGCTTGTCTCAAAACAGCTCAGGCTGCTGAATTCTCTGTATATACTCCAGCGTGGAACGCACAATAATAACATAGATATTCTAAATCCAAACATTTAACCAATATTTGATCACATGTGACTATCTTAACCACCATCAGCCTAGGCCTACTTCCTTATTAAAATGGTGAGTGGCCCGCAAAAGAGTACATTTGAAATATAAGGCCATGCGTTTTCAAACTGAAGCCACGAATCGAAGGAAAGCTTGTGGCCAATAGTGTGAATAGTGATGGTGGCCTCTGGTTCAGGGCTTCCGGGAACGAAACATCCTTCAAGTTAAGAGAGACCACTAACTGAACTCGAGCTTGGGAAACTGCCCCATAGGTTGCTTGCATGGATTGTAGATCCACAAGCGTGTGGGCTGCAATAAGAATTACATTACCGGGACCAATCTGAGCGTGATGTTTGGACAACAATGCCTATATATCTTACATCAGACTCTGAAAACCATGCTGTGTTGGAAAGCCGTATTGTTCGGCGAAAGTGGTAGTAAAAGTAGCCAGTTTACTGTACCGGCAAATAACAACATGTATCTATACCAATACTTGTCTCATTCAGAATGTTCCCAATAAAACCCTTCCACAAAGGAAAACATAGTACAGCCTTATAGCCCGCCGTAGCGGGCTATACCAGCTGTTAGTAGGCCCGCTGCAGCGTTAAAGGCCCAACAGTAAAGACTATTCCATACTCCCACCGCTAATAGAACGGCCTGTGCAGCAGGCAATAGCAATCTTAATGAGATTGAATTCCTCACTGCGTGCTGTGGCGGTACGCTCTAAAATTAGACCGACAGTGCTAACTGGAAGCCTGTCACCAGTGCCGGAGCTGAACAATAAGAGGTGGTGCCCCGCACCAAGAACCACCCACTCACACTAGCTTAGTGTGTCAAGGCCCTCCCTGACACACCCGTCTCCAACCTTGATCTAGTAAGAACCAAGCTTGCTACCCCCGCACATTTCGGCCAGCACAGAATGTCACCTAAATTACAGTACTACCGCCAAACACCTATGGTGTCAAACAGAACTTATTTCACAGTATTTTGGAGACACAGGCGGCTGCTGTAGAGATCTGGCTGTGTCAGTCCAGGCTAGGGTTATCCACTAACCGGCTGGCACGGGGGGGGGGGGTGCTCATACTGAAACTATGTGTGAGTAATATCTTGTTACGGAGCCCAACTATCAGAAATAGGTAAAGCGCATGCTGCAGATCTCGAATGACAAAGCCAGATCACTGACGTCCACACTATGCAAAACAGCTTATCTTGTTAAAATAAAGTGACTAGTGAGCTGCAGATTGCCCTAATAGGTCTGCAACACACCCTCATGCTAGACTATTTGGTACCATATATATTTTCAGTTTATGGTAGTGCTGCACGACCAGAAAGGTATTGAGTGTTTGCGCGCTGTACCTGGGCACCAAATTACGCTACACCAAGGACACACTCCTTTCTTATTAGGCACGGGGAGAGTAAGTGATTTTCCCAGAATCACTGCATATTGATAAGGCACTGAGACTTCGGGCCTGGTTCTCTCCAGCATATCGTAATGGGCCATGCACTCGCTAGTTGTGCATGGACTGCATAAGTCTCAGTAGCTAAAGTTCAAAATCTGTTATTTTCTGCCCAACACACAATTCTCATTGGGTATCCCTAGAAAATTATACTTAGTTGCCGGAAATAATTTGGTTTGTATCCTGCGCTATGCTGGTCGTAATTAATGTAATTCAGCACGCCCCTAAAAGCGTTGTAGAACTCACGCCCTCTCGCTGTAAATGGCGATGCCGGCCTTGGCGATGCTGGCCCCCAGTGCCAGAATGTTGTTGGCGCCCCCCCAATGCCGCCTCCCCCACAGATTCTCTCACTAGCCCCCTTTAACAGTTGACCAAGTTTCCATAACCACACTCTCAGATTCATTGGGTTAGTTATATAGCGCCACTCCTACCAGTGTAGGGTGTCCGAGAACTTTGCATCTCACACACAAACCGCCGAGCCAATAGATCATATGCATGTGAATCAGTGTATAGGAAATGTTACCTGAGCCAAAGGACTCAAAGTGTAGGAGACTCGTGTCTTCCCTACTGGCAGGCAGTATAGTTTAAGGCTGCTTTGATAAAATACTGCAACACTGATGCCTTTGGGTCAGATCTGCGCATTTTTTTTAATTTATTCACTTAACTGCGCTAAACTAGCAAAAGGACCCCAAGGTCCATCGCTGCCTGCTATAAGACCTTTATTTGCCCGCCTAAGAGGGGCCTAAACTCATAGCAAAGGCACCAGCATCCTGCAGATCCCATTCTGGCCTCCCATCCAAGTGCTAACCAGTCCCTACCTTGCTTAGCTTCCACGGTGCCTGAACGTATAATTTACCGAAGACACGGTAGCGTGTGCAGGGCTGCACACTGCAACACAAAACACCGCAAATGCAGAGGGCCTGCAGTGCAACAGAGGAGGTTGCTTCCCCACCGCAGCGAAACACGCACCATGCGCGTCAAGCCTGCTGTGCTCATGATGAAAGAAAGGAGAAGACGGGTGATCTAACCTGAGACCTCATGCGCTAAACAATGCTCAATAAAGTTCCGTTGCCTTGCTCATCTCTTATGAAAATCTCGGCTCAAATTCAGGTTTAGTTGCGCCCTTGCTGATCAACATAGAATCACTACTAAGGTTCCATGTTGGATCATAAATATACCTAACAGTGCGGTGTTTACACCGATGCACAAGCTCATGCCGCGGGGTTAAGGCACAGCTGCGGGGAACTTGTCCGCTGTCCCGAGCAAACTGACCACATCCACAATGCCAGCGATGATCACGCCAAAACCCGCCTGTAGGACAGGCAGCCCCCGTGCATGGCGGCCCCCCGCGGTCCCAAGCGCATCTCGGCCACCTGCGGCAGCTCCCCTCGCGTGACACACTTTGGCCGAAACAGCCGTTCCTGGCCTATCGGTGCTATATCTAGTAGCGCTAAGACCCCCATGTCGTCCGAGGCCAGGCAGCAACCTGGCACGGCCTCCCGGCGGCGCGGCTCACTTATGCAGGAAGATCCGGGCACTGAGGCGCGCTCGAGTTCGAACATTTTACCATAATTAATGCACGCTGCATGTGACCGTGCCTTATTTTTCTATAGTTTACTTACATACACGGCACAAATGAACGTGCTGTTTATTAAAAGGGACGAAAATTCTTACGGTCCTATGGTAAAGTGCAGGGATAAAAAGATAACATACTGCATGTTTGCTAAGTGCAGAGGCTATACTGTGTAGCTAAAGATATTTCAGTATTTCCAAAAAAAAAAAAAAGAAATTACCATAAAATTACTAAAGCCAGCCACACATTCTTGAATGTATACACGAGTAAGTCACTGTCCATCGCCATGTGCGAGCGGGGAAAAAAAAAACACCTCGAATATTTTAAAACCAACCTGCTTCGCGCTCTTACTGTCGCTCGACCATTTACACCCGCACCATTTCCAAGTATTGTTTATTGAAAGGCGGGATCAAACCCGTAATAATATATCATTCAACACTATTTTAACCATCACATCCCGTCACCTCCGTGAGAGCCTGCACCGCTAAGCAACAAGGCACGTCTCCAGCGGGTCGTTCTTGACTTTGGCAGAATAGCTAATGCCAGCCTCAAGCGCTCTAAATAGCCTAATCTATCAATAGTTTATAGTGGGGCCCTGCGCAAGGACTCAGATAAGCAGGCGATTCCCCGCGCGCGGACCGCGCACCCCCCTTTCCAAAGGATTTCGGGCGCCGGAAAGACAAAACCTTTCCTTAAATGGCCTCGCATAGTGCCCTCATGTGGGGACCTATGGCCCGCGGCTAATGCCGAGGCTCGGTTCACGCGGGCCCAGTTGCGCACAGTAAACGAATGGAAAACCATCGTATGATACCTGGGCCAATCAGGTCGTCAGCCATGAGCGAACTGGAAATGCCCCTCAACATTTTAATTAAACACCCGCACCACGTTACCATATGAGAATATCTTTACAATATGTCCACGGCGCTCCTCATTACTACACGGCACTCGGAAGGATTGAGAAAGATACATTTACAAAACTGATGTTGCCGCACATAAGTTTTGCTTTGACATATCAGTATCTCAGCTCGGTCTCGAAACCTGTCTTGCACCCCCCACAGGCGCGGGCAAGGATAACTTCCCACACCCAGTTATTTAAAACTAATAGCTAACCTCAAAAAACGTCCCCTACTGCGGGTGACAGACTATGCTCGGGCCCCCTAACCTCCAGTGGCATGCTCCGTACCACGCCGACGGGTAGCATCCATCCTCGACGACGGGCCCCTGCTCGCGGAGACGGCGTGTCCTCGTGCTGAGCTGCCCGGCCCAGCCCGCGAAAACGGCTCTCGCTGATGCCCACAACAGCTGACCGCCTCCAATAAACTATGCTGCCCACTTACTTCGCTCCGAAGATCGGACACCGAGCCGCCCCTCCTAGTGACCGGACTCGAACCAGGCTCTCCTGCTACACGGTCCGCCTTCCTCGCCCTCTGCCCTGCACAGCCCGCGAAAACGGCTCTCGCCGCCATCTACAAAACTCACCACTTCAATATACTCTGCTGCCCAAAGCAACTACACTCACCGAACCGGTCACCGAACCGGTGTGCAGCGAGGAGGACCCAGCGCTAGGGCGACGTGGCGAACGGCGGGAAGGTAGCAAGGAGAGACCACGACTCGACCGACGGCGTGTCCGGCGCAAATCTCGCGTGGCCAAAATTCGCGTGGCCAGGAGGAGCGCAGGAAGCAGAGGGCGATCTCGTCCGTGTGTCTTGTTTTCGCCTGTCAGATTTCATCTGACAGTGGTGAGTTTTTGGATACCGAGGCGATAGCCTCATTACTCCACATTCATTTTGAGTTTTTTAGTCGCTGTTTCGGTTGTCTTCTTGATGTGTGACGCTTTGTCACAGTTGAGGTTGGATCACAAGGTCAGCGCTGTGATAGGCCGCGGGTTGCGGTCAATTTGGTTTGTGGAAGTGTCAGCAAGTTTTATCGCAGAGTCTTATATTCGTCTGCCAAATGTCTTCTGGCGGTGATGAGCTTTTGATGGCTGCCGTGGCGGTTGCCTTCCGAGAGTGATGATTTTCGGGTACCTGCCGGGGCGATTTGCCCTCAGGCAGTGTAAGAGTTTTTGGTTGCTGTGTTGCTGTTTCAGTTTCACAAGTTTAGCGCTTCGATGGGCCTCGGGTAGCGGTCAAATGGGTTTGTAGAAATGTCTGCTAGTTTCCTGATCAGTGGGTTATCTTTTTGATCCAGTCCTTTGTAGAATGTCCTGTTGAGTTTGCGGAGATGGTCGTCCAACATCTCAACGCCTAGGTCTCTGTGGAGGTCTGCTGTTCTTGTGAAGATTGGAGCACCTGCTGCAATCCGTAAGGCCTTGCTCTGTAGTCTCTGCAGGTCTTGCCGGTGTTGCGGGCGGCAGCCACTCCAAACTGGTGCAGCGTACGTCATGGTTGGTCGAATTATTGCGGTGGTTACTCGCACCTTGCTCTGCAAGGGCATCGACTTGGTCTTCAGGAGTGGGTATAATGCAGAGTTTTGTTGCTGCTTTCTGGCAGGTCTTCTCTATGTGGTTTCTCCATGTGAGTTTAGAGTCCAGAGTCACCCCCAGGTAGGAGCTGCTGTTTTCCCATTTGATCTCGTCCCCGTTGAGGAGGATCACTGGGTGTTTTCTGTTCAGCTTCCTGGTGAATAGTGTTGCTGTGGTTTTGCTAGTGTTCAGGGTGATCTGCCAGTCGCTGTACCATTCGGAGAGTCTGCTGAGTTCTTGGCCACTTCCTGTTCGCTGAAGGATTGGGAGATGACTGCTGCATCATCGGCGTAAAGAGCCAGATCAGTCTTCTTTAGGTCCGTGGGGATGTCGTTTGTGAATATGTTGAAGAGGAATGGTCCTAGGATTGATCCCTGGGGCACTCCAGCAAGGATTGGGCGTGGCGTTGAGCATTCGTCTCGTACCGCCACGTGAAAGGTCTGTTTTGACAGGTAGCTAGACAGCAGTTTAATCAGATAGCTTGGAAACTTGAGCTTGATGAGTTTGCAAAGCAGTCCCTCATGCCATACTCGGTCGAATGCTTTGGCTACATCCAGAAAGACTACTCCAGTGGACTTGTTGATGTTGAATCCATGGCTGATGATGTCGACAACTCTGAGGAGTTGGTGATTGGTCGAGTGGTCTTTCCGGAACTCAAACTGTTCTTTGGCGAGGATGTTTTCGCTTGTCGTAAAGTCCACAAGACGGGCAAGGATAACTTTTTCGAAGAGCTTTGATAGGCCAGATAGCAGACTTATAGGGCGGTAATTTGCAGGATCTCGTAGTGGTTTCCCAGCCTTGGGGAATACGATGACTCTTGCTTCTTTCCAGGCATTAGGGAAATACTGGTGCTGCATACAGGCGAGAGAGGGGGGGGGGGGGGGGGGAGGCTCCGACGGGTGGCCACTAGAGGGCTGCCCTGCTGATGTCCCCCTGCGTGGGACGCGGGCAGCGGCAATCTCGCTTGCAGTGCTGTCTCACCCAAGGGATTTAAGTGTCACTTCTGACTTCTTTCTAACATATGGGAGTACAGTCTCAGCCTGGAGTGCTGTCTCACACTTGGAGTGCTGTTTGCCATTTGGTAGCGCAGTCTCAAAGCACGAGTGCTCTCTCTCATGCTTATAAATGCAGTCTTACAGAAGGAGTGCTTTCTCACACTTGGGAGTAGCATTGCCCATTTGGGAGTGTGGTGCATTCTCACCCCTGGGGCTGCAGTCTCACACTGGAGTGTTGTCTCACTTCTCTCACTTAGCATGTCTCCGTGGCCATGTATTCGCTAGCCCAGGAATCATCGGGTTCTGACAAATATAAACTTTATTATAATCCCCATAAAACTCACTGCTGTGCGCACTGTTACCCTGGCACCTCTGGCAGCGGGGGGGGGGGGGGGAGTTGTTTGTGGCGGACCATCGAGTAAAAGGTGAGTCGAACTCCCGCTTCCTTGGAATTTCCAATGAGATACAACGCATTCGAAGTAGAATTTCGAGAGCCAAAGGAGAGGACATTGGTAATGCATTTTAACGCGAGGAAGGAAATGTGAAAAGGTTTTTTAATTTCCAAAACGACAGGTCTTCCCCCCAGGATAGAGGCAGCTAGGCAGGAGACTGCTGCACACCCCGCCCTGGGGGGGGGGGGGGGGGGGGGGGAGTTGTTTGTGGCGGACCATCGAGTAAAAGGTGAGTCGAACTCCCGCTTCCTTGGAATTTCCAATGAGATACAACGCATTCGAAGTAGAATTTCGAGAGCCAAAGGAGAGGACATTGGTAATGCATTTTAACGCGAGGAAGGAAATGTGAAAAGGTTTTTTAATTTCCAAAACGACAGGTCTTCCCCCCAGGATAGAGGCAGCTAGGCAGGAGACTGCTGCACACCCCGCCCCTCTCCCGCCATGTTTACGCAGAAGACAACAAACAGGTTACAGCAAGTGTGCGCCTCTGCCCAACCTCGCTTGCCCACTGGTTGCCTGTTACTCGCACCCTCCCGCCTCACAGCCCCTGGGGTGTATGGAAATCTCTGGGGGGTAGGGGGCATCTGTTCAAGGCCATTGCCCTCCACGATTCATCTGCCCTTTCATTGAAAAGTATTTATAAATACAACGTTTTGTATCCATCCTTTCTCCCCAATGCATTGTAAAAGTTTAAAAAAGGACAATTTAAAGTAAAATAATAAATAAAGAAACAGAGCGCTGTGTCCCTGAAGGGGCGCCGCGCTCAGCATGCACACACAACACAACAAAACAAGCATTTGCAATGCAACAAAACAAGCATTTGCAATGCAATCGGTCCATTTGCATTGCACTGAGCACTGTGCCGCTTCGCGGACACTTACGCTCTGTTTCTTTTTATTCAAACTTTAACACTGAGCGCAGTGTCCTTGAAGCAGCGCTGCTCTCAGTTTTAAAGTAAAAAAAACAAACAAAAAAAAAAAAAAAACCAGAGCGCAGTGTCCCTGAAGTGGACGCCGCGCTCAACGTAAATGTTAAATATAAATAAATAAAGTGAGCGCGGTGTCCCTATCGGACGCCGCACTCATTGAAGTAATGAAAAGCATACCATTTTGAGCGTATAGCGCTGCAGCCGCCATTGGCCCCATTAGTGTCCAATAAAAATAGTGCTCATCCACCAGATAAAGCCCACCATGTATCGCCGCAAATACACGATCCAGTCTGGATGGGAGGTCCAAAAAGGAGACAGGGCGGTAACAGAGAAGCCTCATTTTCAATCAGAAGCCAGCGTTTACCATAAACGATGACGCCAGCCAATAAAAAAGATGGGCGGGAATTCAACTCCATTTCTAAAACCTACTCTAATATGCCTCGCTGAGCGAGCAACATGCGCGGTGCAATGCTAGGAACGAGACCTTAAAAAAAAAAATAAAAAAAAAAAAAAAAAAGAGTAGTTCAACCTTTGTAGTATGTCAGAGTAACTCCTCCCTGTCCTTTGGTTTAAAAAACAAACGCCCGAGTGCCCTGGAGCAGGAAAGATTAAAAAAAAAGAAAGAAAAGAGGCGTTACTTCACTGGGTGAGATGCTTATCTTTTGCCGATCGTATTGGGAGATAGAGTATAGAAGCAGCTGCCTCTTTAAATTATGAAACCGATCCACCCTCCCTTCCAGTAAGATGAAAAAAGAGAAAGGAGCTGTGGTTGAAACTCAAGAATATGCTGTAAGAGACACCAATACACGGTAGGGACAGGGGCACGGACAGCCATGGAATAGTGGAGAGGTGTGGTGCAGCGGCCAGGGCAGCTGATTTTGGACCACAGGGCTCATGGTTCGATCCCCGGCTCCAGCGGCAGCTCAGCACCATGTGACTCTGGGCAATAACTCACTTAATTTCCACAACTGCCCCCAGCGCCTTGAGACCCGTAAGGGTAAGTAGTTCGCGCTTTACAAATACAGATTTATTTATTTAATGTTTCTAGAGTGGGCCTACAATAGGAAGCTGGTTAAGGAATACATAGATATTGTTTAAAAAATGCTTTAAAAAACATTTAAACTTATAGCAGAAATCACAACTTCGTTTCACCAACTGTGTCAGCGTCTTTTGACCCCAGCCTAGAATGATGCAGGTCTTTATTAAAAAAACCTGCTAACAATAAAGCACGTAGTTTATATAAAATACACTGGGTACTCTATCTTGGGACTTGAAACCAGTCCGTAAATGACGAATAGTTCAGAGAGATTCATCAGTCCAGTCCGCTTTTATTCCAAGCTTCAATCTTTAAAAACTTACACCAGCCTGAGCAAAACGTGTTTCATCACATGCGTGTTCAGGGCTACGAAAGATACGTATAGATCTCATCATATATTCATATGCACATACTGCGGTGACCCCTTCACCACATTTTCTTATCAAATTCGAATTCAGTGCTTGTTTCTTGTATTATACTGAAAACGTTGTGTCCTGTCCATTGCAAATTTACACATTTAGCAAATTCCACATTTGTAGAATCCTTTTTCTGTAGCCAAAGTAAATTCTTATGGCCTTTTACAGAGTAACTTTGACAAATAAGGCTTCTAATTGTACTACATCTGTGAAATGTAATACTGGGGAGCTGCAAATAATATAGACAACTGAACTGTAGAGAAGACACTCGTTTATCCAGTACTTAAGGGGAAAAGGGGAGTATCCTGTGCTTTTGAGAATGAAAAATATAGAGAAAACCTCTCAGATTCCCTTGGGAGAGCAACACAAAGACAGACCTCAGATGGAATCTGTCATTTGAGGAGGAAATAATACTCTGTGTCTGTGGGAAGAGCAAACACCCCTTTCAGCAATACATAAAAGACAGAATGCATACGCATCTAAACAAAGAAATGAATGCATAGGCCTAGGCCATCTGTGGATGGTGATGTGATTGCTTTGGATTCGACTCATGGGGAATACACCAAGGAGTCTATAAAGTGTATAGATAAATCCTGGAAAGAATGCCAGAATGATTTGCTGGAGCTGAAATGTCTCCCTGTTACAGAGGACATTCAAATTATTCCCATCCAGAGCTTGTGGTATCAAAGGAAGACCATGCAGAGAACAATGGCTATCTGGTAAGCCTTCCTCTTGACCGTTCCCTCGCGCCCTCCAAACCAAAAGTACACTTGGGGTGCATGGTTGGGAAGTTCAGACAGACTGATCCAAATAATGTTGAGTGTAGCAGAATCAATTGTATGTCAAAGCATAACTGTTTACCAAACCTTTGTCCATTAATCCCAACAGGAAAAAGATGATATGCATGCAGAAGAACTGGAGACAAAAAATAGGACATTTCTACACGCTCAGAATTTTGTGTGTGCAGTTTTTCAGTCCAGAATAATCGAGAGGCCCAAGCCATGATCAGGGCCACTGGAATTATGCAGCAGGAGAGAACCAAATTATTTAGTCGGGTTGACTACATTTTGTGTAGTATGGCGCATTTTGTGAGACTGTTTCTTCCTTATTTGTTACAGTTAAACACAGTATGAGCAAAGGTTTTCACCTCAATACTACCCATTTAACACCCATACAGCAATTGGAAACAGAAAAGAGACCAGTCAACCTTTGCAAAAGGGTCTTCCATTGAGCAGCAACACCAGCCTCTGCACTTTTAGTAACTTTTCATCTGCTTGATCTAAAAAAACATTTTTTGGTTAAAATATGCAGATTATGCAGCAGAAGATGGACTATGTGGCAACAGGATAACTATGCTGAAAAAGCAATGGCCCCAAAAAATCACATTATTCTAGTGGCACTGGCCATCATCCATCTGAAGAAGTAAATACTTGTAGTGTACAGGAGTTCCTAGATAAAGGGCATCCATTCTATAAGGCACCTTTTCTAGGCAAAGGGTTTCCTACACAATATGGATCTGAAGGTTGCATTGTTCACGGTTTCAATTTACATTGATATTTAAACAGCAATTATCCATACTGTTTACAAAGTTTAAAGGTCTTCTCTGGGTGGTCAAGTTGCATTATTTATGTAGCACTTCAAGTGAAGCTGATGAATATGTTGGTCTCAGTGAGATGTTTTCTTTTTTATGGTATAGCAGTGTACTCAGGACTCCAAAAATAGACTATTGATAAGCTCCAACTGATCCTAAATGCAGCAATCCGAGTTCTTCTGAAGTGTAAGCAGTCCATATTTCAGACCTGGTGGCATTACATCGGATCCCAGTAGTGGATAGGATTCAATTTAAAATCATTGTGCCCAGTCCACAAATCTGACTATGGTCAAAACTCTCCACTTCAGTCACGCTTCCATACGTACAACCTCTATCAGTCAGGTGTGCTCAAGCTTTCCTGTAGGTTCCATTTTTCAGGGAGAATTGGCAAGGTGAAAGAGTTTTCTCTTTAGCTGCAGCCAGATTATAGAAAAATGTTACCAATTTACAGCCGGAGTCTGATCTATTGATATTCAGAACACTTCGCTCTATTTTAATAGATCAGAATTTGTGGCAAAATACAACCATGTCATAGCACTAAGATACCCTTGGGTGAGAGTCTACAAAAACCTGAATACAAATACCCTGCATAGTACTTACTGTGATAAACGAATGCATTAGCCAACTGGCAGTTGCATCACTTCAGGGATGCCAGCAATGGAATTCCGAATCAGCCAGTAGTGAAATCAAGTGACAACCACGGAGGACTCTTCAAGAAGGATATTTTCATATTGTAGCTCAATTATAAGGCTCGAGTCTTCTTTAGCTGAAGACTAGACTGAGAAGTGACAGAAGCAAAGTCTTTCTTATAAGACTGGACAGTGGGGCTCGTTTATGCAATTCCTGGCATTCTCAATGATTCCCAGAATGCTCATACAAATAAGGCATCAGAGGAGTCTGGGGTGCAGAAAGCATTATGCTGGAGGTCACTTCCCTGGATATTTCCGATGTAACATTTAGAATTTGCGATTCCCACAGCCCAACCGACCAAAGAAAGGGCAGAACAATCAGTGCATCTCAGTCATCAATTCCAGTATAACACACTTAAAAAGCATTCAAATGCCTATGGACTCCTTAATAAAATACCAACTAGAAGAAAGTATTCACAAGAATGCAATGTTATTAAGGCTTTACAGTTATGTTTGGAATGCCATTACATGAGGACCTTTCTTGAATGCAACTTTCAGGAACTCCGGTCACGTCTAGTACCATTTAAAAGGATTTTAATGTGATATACAAGAACTAAAAAAGATTCAAGCCCTCTATGATAGCCTTAGTTTCCAAATCAAGCTACGCATAGTGTGGTGCGCCGCATAAAAAAAAGAGTAGGTGTATATCACTAGATATCTCACTTGTGTCCTGAATTGTTGATTATAGCTGTTATCCTTTTCCCTCCAGTGTCTTCTCACACTTAAGCAGTGGGTGAGATGAGCTATGCAACAAACATGCACTGACACCTTTCCGTTTGCCGCAGATTTGATGGAGAAGCAATGTCTTATAAAGCAAAGCTTAAGTTAGAGAACAGATTGGTATGTATTTGAAGCCTATTAGTAAGATACTGTTGTTGGTTGCAAGTAAGCTTTAGAATAAGTATAATCCCAGCTTCTGAATAATGGCATAGAATGCTGATTTTTCCAAGATGTTGCAAAAAAAGGGGTCATGATTCTAGCATTAACGGGGGGGGGGGGGGGGGAGGGGGGAGGGGGCTCTTCCCTCCTGAGATGTTACATATTCAGATGCATTCTTGACTTGATAATTTAAGGCGACATCTGTCCCACTCAAGCTATGTGATTTGATTATCTGTTCTGGTTTTAACAGGGGCAGGTAAGAAGCAGCATGTCTTAATTCAACTGGTTATTTTAACGTTAACCTTACTTCAGTTTTGGAATCACAGTTTCCTTTGTCTAATTAATATGGTTTGATGAAATGATTATGCAAAATAAGAGTAATGAAATGGAATGGAGATAAGCAGAATCCTTACCGGTCTGTGTCCTTACTAGACTCATAATTATTCCAAATAGTAACACCAACATTGCATTAGTTTAGGTACCATTTTGTTCTTGTACAAAAGCTATTTTATTCCACTCTGCTCGCAACAGTGCACACATCTCAAATCACAGTTTGCAAAAATTCTAATATTTCAACTACCACCACAACACATTATAGAAAGTAAAGCATACTTCAAACATGAAGCGGAATCTATTTGATGTTTTAATTTTGTGCATTTAAGATATTACTTGACTGCAAAACACTTGGTTCTCTTTAGAATGACATATGTTAAAGGCACATTTGATTTTAATGCATAGTGTACCATTCTAAAATGTCCTACATTCCTTACAAAGTGCTTGAGCAGCCACTTACAGCTATAGAAAAATATATTTACAATCAAGAGTTTAAAATCTTACTCTGACTAAAAATACTTGATACCTTTAAAAAACTACAAAGATAAAATTAGTGCTTTCTTCAACTTAATTTTGTGAACATACCCTGCCCTCTACTTTTAGTGATTCACTTATAATAAAAATAGTTTTATGTACAATTATGTAGTAGCAAATGGATATGTCAGTTTCTAATGCTAAAATGCTCTTTTATACATCGTCTACAGATCTCAGAATCTGTAGAGCCTTCAAACTGTACCTCAAAAGTGATATATACATATTTATCACTATGTACATATATATGTAGTAAAACCTCAATCCTGTTTTTATTTAAAGGGTGCACAGTGCAGCAAGAATTTCCTCAAACTAGTAATCCAAACCTTAAAACAAGTTTTTTCATCACTGCACACTTTTACTAAAATGCTGAAACACATTTCTTTGATGGGAAATGGATAATTCAAGCACTGGTAACATAATAAAAGTTCAATACTGTACTTCATTCTTTCAGATAGCAAAATAATTTTGCATGCATGGACACACAGGATTTGTCCTTTACGGAAAATGTAAGTCAATGGCCACCAACTCTGCTGTGTTATTCATAATAAGGTAAGCTGTTTCTAGAAACAGTCTCTTTTGGAAATATAAATTTAAAATTTTCTATCTTGGCATCTGTCACTTAAATACACAGTTCTGTTGTGATATATTCAATAAATAAGCACATTTTAAAGTTCAGACTTCATTTTCCCTGGAAACCCTAGTTACAAACAGACAGATATCACAATCGAGGAAAAATTGGTCTTACTTGCCGCCAAGTATTTTTTCCTTTGGAAATACACTAAATGGGTACAAATAAGAACTTAACCATATAAAATCATACAGAATATCTGATGAAGGCATTTAACTTTCGAGGTACAGATGATTAGTGTTACAATAGATTTATAAAATATACACTGTTTTATCAAAAATATTTATACTTTCTGTTACAACATATTGCTTTTACCCTCAGTTATTGCCAATACATTTGGAATCCTGTGGCCAAAAATGTATACAAGTGACTCTGGTTAAACTGTTGAGCTTGACTGTGTTCCTGTAACTATTGATCAAAACAAATTAAATGGTATGCTTACTTACACGCCTGAATATCAAAATAGATTACAACTTCCAAATATACATGTTCACAGCATGTATACAGTGAAAACCTCTAGATCATCACACCATTATTTTACATAACAAATACAACATAAAATAAAATGCTAAATACAGCATACAGTTATTACAAGTAAGCCACATACAAGTACTGTTCATTGATCAGATGGAAAAGTCTCCATATACTCAAAGGTTGTATGTGGTTAAAGATATGTTGTTGATTGGAAAAGGAAATCCGTTGAGCAGGAACAAGCACATGCTGACAGTCATGAATAAGACTGAAGAAATCTTGCTTTCCTTCCTCACATCTCAATACTTGCAGTTTTGTATATTCCTTGTTCGTAGCACGGCTTGGAAACTTGATAAGGCAAAGACAAATTGACCAATGACTTTGGTAACCCATTCATTTTCTTATGGAAGCACATGCACCATTATCTAAAAAGGTTAAGGCATACATCATTTCCCTCTTAAATACCATAAAAGAATTACAAATCCAGGTAAGTTTTCAATTTCCATGATTTGAAAACTATGGCCAAGCGAGCATATAAATGTAACACTGCACATTGTAGACAGAATTACAGTAATTGTATAAACTTCACTGAAAATGAACAGTATCTGCCTTACACTAAATGAAACTGCATTCCATGTGAATAGCACTCTACATCTATTTTCAACAAGGTCTTATTAAGTTACTTTAGTGGAAAATCAGGCCAGTCATCCAAATAAGGCAAGTACTTTGCAGAAATGCGACAGAAAGTAGAAAGAAGATCCAAATATATTCCTGTGAATAGGAGTGTTTGGGTCAAACTATTCACAATTCCGCTTGACGGAACTCCTTAAAACTGCTGTCCAGTGTTCACATAAAAAAGTATACAGTGAAATTGGCCACTCCTTGACAAAGTATTAAAATGATGCTTTAAAATAAATCTTCATGTGATTCAAATCAGGTGATGTATGATGGCACAAACAGCAATTCAAAATATTGCCTCTCTTTTGTTGGTCTCATTAGCTGGCCAATTTAGTGATAACGTCTGAAATTTAACACCAATCAGCAATATAGTCAAAATCTCGGAAAGCTTCCTGTTCCTCTTCGGAAAGAAACCTTGGTTCCCGTGGTGGGGTTAAAATGGGTGCTTCTGAGGTAAATTCGTCATCAAAATTACTAACATCCTCCCGTCCTTTAATGGTGGGTACAAAAGGGGGCTTCACCTTCTTTGCCAACAATGCGTTCCAATCGATTTGCTGTAAAATATAGTGAAGCTGTTATTACAGATTTCAAACATTGCGCTTAATTTTCCATGTTAGTTAAAACACCACCTACCCGAAAAAAATGATGTTTTTTCACATCCTCTGCATCCTTATCACTGGCTCCAAGACGACGTTCTGGATTCCTTCTCAGTAGCTGACAAAATAAAAACAGTGTGATTTTTAATGATGCATATAACCTGAGAGCAAGTCATTGGTAGTGTGATGTTCAATGAGAGTAAAATGCTTTTGTTCTCTATTAGCCTTTCACGAAAAAAGATGTAAGCTTATACAAGTGCACGCACACTTGTCCCAGCCAGTGCCTGGACTATTAACAGCTTTGTCAAATACAAATCAAATAATTTTGGAGCGGTGCACCAAAGGAATTAATGATTAGTTCACTATTTGTGGTTAACTTTCACTTTCACAAAAGAAATGATTCTTCAATTGCTGCCTAGAGTTTTCCAAAGCAATCATATCACTTGCTTTCATTAAAATAACAGATTGGGCTACCTTTACAACATGACTGGGGAAAAGAACATTTTCAATTTGTTTAATTGTAGCAGAGTTTGATTCATGTCCAAACCGGGACGGATGTGACTTTATATAGAACCATTGAGAAGCCTATGCTTCCTATGCACAGCTCCGGACAGAATGTAAAGCTGGAATTTGATTAAGAGACTGATAACTGAAGAGACTTGCGACCTTAAACAGGGGAGTTTGTCATACTGAACACACTATATATGAATTTAACTATGACAAGCCTAAACATATTGCAGACCAGAGGAGTAGTGACATTGTGGATGACTTGCACTCTGCTGTTTTAAAGGGGGATAGTTCGAGAACCTTGGGAATTAAAGAGATAAAAAAAAAAAACACATAAAAAACAGGCAGGTTGCTTTGAACCCAATTTATTAGAAGTGTACTTCTATTCCTAAATAGGGTGAGGAAGTTATTTTTTTAAATGGGAAAAATGAATCACCAAAAAAAATCCAACAGATGCAGCCTCCTGTATTATGAGAGAAAACACATAAATGGAAAGTAAAGATGCAACTGTAAGGATTTTGTGGCAGATAATACAGCTTTAACAGTGGATACTCTAAACGGAGTAGTAGCATTCATATTAATAGCACATGATGGAGTCATGCATTCTCATTCATTCTATTCCATTGTACATACTGACAAAACGAACATACCCAACAGGTTACTTACCTTCAGTAATGCTGTCTCTGGTGGATACTCTAACCGCAGATTCCTCACTTCAGAATACTCACCAGGCACCAGACTGGATTCATAGCAGTGCTCCCGCCCATGGCTAGATGGTGACTGCTAGATGCTGAGAGAATAACTGATTGCCAAGCGGGGAAAGGAGTCATGCCTTTTGGCAAGAAGGAAGGCAAGTCCTCAGCACCAGTTTCTCCAAAAAAAGGTGGAATGGAGGGTAGTACTGATAGACATCAACCAATGCAGATTGTGTCAGTCACATCCAAAACCTGAATGATATGTGACAGGTTGCCTTTGTGCTGGGCCCACTTAGACTTGGGCAGGCGGCTAACAGGTCCTTAATCCTCAAAACTGTTCTCACTAAGATCTAGAAGTGAGGTTTAAACATTAGGATCACAGCCCAAATGTTGTGGACTTGTTGCAGCAGATTAGTGTCCCTGCACTGCACTGCTTCCAAGACCACTCATGTAAAAGGAAGCCTCTGTGAAAGAGTCCAGGGCAACTTTGGCTCATTGATCGAGAACCCAACTGATGTCAGGACGTTTGCAGTTGTTTGGAGATGATGCCGAACTGACTGTGGTCAGCCAGTGATCGAGGCAGAGGAAACTGTTATTCATAACCTCTAAAGCTAAGACGACCATAAACCTCACATTTGTGAACACTCAAGGGGCACTGAGGATCCCAAATGGGAGCATGGAAAACTGAAAATACTCTTGATCTACACTGAACTGGAGGATGGGCATATGAAAATAGGTGTCCTGCAGATCCAAGGCTACCTTCCAGTCGTCTAGATCCAGGGCAGGTAGAACCTGGGCCAGTGTGAGCTTTTAGAAAACTAAGATGCAAGACAAGCTAAAGCCCTCCATCATTCTCACAATGGCTCCTCTGGAGAGTAACGCTTGCACCTCTTGTATTAGAATGGACAGGTGCTCCTCTGAGAGCAGCTTCTGAGTCTCATGAAGGTGCGGCGGGTAGAAAAAAAGAGCAGACCATAGCCATGCTGAAATATTTGGAGGGCCCACCTGACGTCGGGGCGGAGTCGTGAGGTACCGCCCCCCCGGCGCACAGAGATGCTGGGCAAGAAGGTTTTCCAGGTCCAGTCTCCCGCCTGGGGCTAATTCTACGTTAAGGAATCTGCGGCTAGTAGTCTCTATCCGATTATCCCATTTCAACTATTATCATTCTTGTAGATGTATGCCTTTATTACTGCCATTCCCAGGAATTAAAGCACCTCACTCCACTCTTAAGATGCCTATTTCCTGCCTCAGCTAGCACACCCTAGACTGAAGAAATTGGGGATGAATCCCATTTACCATCAATGCTCTGTTCTGCCCAATATGTCCGGTTCAGTGAGACCAACCTGTGAGACTGGTAGCACAAAAGCACCTCAGCAAGTGCAAACGTCCTTCACACTGCATGTGCATCAATCAGGCTACTCACACATGCACATAGAACATGCAGCAGTGCAAGGTTGCTTTGTGTAGAGATGAAGCACAGCAAATACGTCCCAGTGCAAGCTTCCCAAGTACACACAAAAAGGTATGACACAGACCGTAATAGGGCAAGTTTCCCTCACAAACAGTAGAAGTATTGCAAAAAGAACAGTAGTGCAGGCTTCTCTAACACACAGAAAAGGTAAAGTACAAGTAACAGCAGTGCAAAGGTTTCCCACATTTCTGATAGATGCAGCATATATGAATAGCCTGGGCAGGGAAGGGGCGCATAGAAGAAAACAGGACGTTAACTGCACAATGAACAAGCTGCACAAGGCACATGTAGATACGCTGCCAACATCCAAAGTGTCAGAGGAATAGGGTCTAAAGGGAAGGTAGACAGATGTATGTAGGGAATGGTAGATATGCCACCTTTTCAGGGGAAGGACACAGAAGGCCAACTGAAAATGTAAGGGGTAGAGGCAGCACACATGCAGATAAAAGGGACAGGGTGAAGCAACCTGCAGAGAAACACTTGTGCTGATAAGAGCAGAGAGGGAAGCCACCTGCATTCAGTGCATGAGCAGTCTTCTTGTAGAATGAAAGGGCAGAAAGAAGCCACCAGTAGAGGGAAGGGGCAGAGCAAAGTAACCAGAAAGGGGACAAGCCATCGACACAGTCAAAAGAGTCTGTAAGAGTTCACTGCACTTGGATGGCCATAAAAATTCACTTTAAGTAGATGTAAAGGGCTTGTTCATTCCGCCTTCCAAGTTCAGAATTCAAGATGATGGATGGCAACTTGTCTTCTCTGACCACAGAGCCCTGCAATACTTCTTAAATGAAAGGGATGGAACCTCAATGGACACGCATCCAGCTCCACTATCCATCCCAAATCTCGATTCAAAAGGCCTTCGCTGACCTCTTCAATTTTCTCAGGATCATTTTTTAATTCTCTGGTTTATACCTCTGCATTTGGGGCAGGTTGGGATGATACCTTCTTGTGTTCCCCCTGGTTATCTTGTTATACACACTGCGCCTCTTGGGCCTTCTAGTCTTTGTTGTCCACTTGCAGCAAAGCTCTGCTGGGTTCCACAGTTCATTTACATACACTACACTGGCTACACATGGTTAGGCAACTGTTATCCGGTTGGGTCCTCTCGTTTTGTTCGCTTGTTCACTTTCTTAACACGATGCCGACCAGACATGGCCATTCCACTACTACTCAGCTTTTCGATTGTATACACTACAACACTTTAGCATCAGCGCGGTCAGGCCCGTATTTAATCCGTATGCTTGACACTATACCTACTTGACATTACTTATGTGACACTTTACCTTCTACATACCTTCCAGCATGCCAACACCTTGCCGTCTTGAGGGGCTTATAGTTGGTTTGAATAAACCCCAGTCACTAGGCCCACGTGAATAAATTGGTTTGTGAAGGGTCCACTTCCTCCTTGGCTTGTTGGTTCATTGGGTCTCTTTTCATATTGGGGGGGCCTATGCTACAAATCAGGCTAACTTGTCATTGAAGATCAAGTAGGTACACCAGTATTTAGGTTCTGAGATTCTATCTCAAACTTCAATTAAGATCCAATTAACACCACACCGTTTGTAAGCACTACTGTACACCATGGGGCTGCTACACTCCGTTGTCGTCACCCTCACAGTCAATGTTTGGGATGGGGTGGGTGAGGGATTGGGTATGGGAAGGGAGGGAGGGAATGGAGTTTGGGTCTAGATTTGTATTCTTTTCTGTTACTGCTGGTATTTTGGTTCTATTCTCCTCTTGCGCTCTCATTTGATTCACACTCGACTAATCAGCCAAACAGTGGCCAGGTCTTGCAGACTCCCTGGGTTGACGTGATGTACTGTTTTGTCATGCGAAACTGTACTGCGCTGCAAACAGAGAGTCAAGTGTTGATCTTAAACTCTCTCAGGTCGCTAGTGGATGTGTGTGCTTGGATCCCACAGACTCTTTCTATGCTGATCTTAGCGTCTCCCAACCAGCTTTAATCCACATGCATAACCCTCCCAAGCATCACTACTGCATAGACTGTCCCCTTCAGCATGAATAAGCATCACGTGGATAAGAATCTGAAAATTGTGTCACTAAACTTCAGGGGTCTTAATCACCCAGTTAAACGAAAAAAAACAACAACAAAAAACGAGAATTACCTCTACAAGCTTAAAGCAGACGTGATTCTCCAAAAGGAAACAAAAGTATCCCATAGGGAAGTGACCTCCTTAGGGAGTAGCTAGCTCTCTGACACCCTCTGCTACCAGGCCAACAGTAAAAAAGGTGGGGTACTCCCGTTAATCTCTAAACACTCCGACCTCACTATTGATTCTCACGCCACTCATGACAACGGTAGATGGATCCTTACAAAACTATCCAAAAATAACAATTGCCTTTATGTCCTCAATGTGTATGGTCCAAATGGTGAGGATTCAGATTTTTGGGACTCCTTAGCCACCCCCTGAATCAGATCCCCACTGACAGTCTTATCTTTGGGGGTGACCTCAATCTTCCCATTGACCTAACCATAGACCGTCAATCCAAAGCAGCACTTCACTCCACCAGATCACACAAATCGCTTCTCAAACTTTGGCACCAGACTCAGCCTACTTGACCCTTAGAGACTGTAGCACCCAGATACAAGGGACTATACTTTAAACTCCAATCCCCATAACTCTTACTCCGGGATTGACTATCTTCTGATTTCCAAGTCTCATACACACCTAATAGACCAGTCAGACATCTTACCCAGGCTGATCTCAGATCACTTGGCGATTACCCTGTCGCTCATGGGCACCAACACGAGAACCACTAAAAAGACCTGGAGATTCAACGAGGAGTCAGTCAAAGATGCCACATCCAGGGCCACAATTGTATCTACGATTAAGAACTACCTGAAAGAAAATAGAGTTTCAGATACTTCCCCGATTATCAACTGGGATGCTCTCAAGGGCACTGTTAGGGGTGCCCTAATTGAAATTCAATCTAAATCAAACAAAGCCCACAACAGAGATATTGATTCCTTGGAGAAAGAGATTTAAAGCACTGGAATTAACATGCATATCCCACCCGGACACCCAAACCCTCTCCTCCCTATCCAGCAAAAAATAAGAGTACAACATAATTCTGAGTGATAGGGTCGGGATCTGGATTAATAAATAAAAGTCACTAAAACTTTGTGATGCCAATAAGGCAGGGAAAATTCTGGCCTCATACTTCGAACATAAACAAAACCGTAGGCGGATTAACTCGCTCAAAGACAATCTCAATGTTCTCCATTCGAATCCCGATAAAATTATAGAGATTCTTAGAGACTTCTACGTATCCCTATACAAGGAAGAATCCCCCTCCCAAGTGGAGGAGTGCAAAAAATACCTAGAGGAGTCCACACTCCTGTCTATCACGGACCAGGATAAGTTACGGCTCAGTAAACTAATAACACTTGAAGAAGTGTCCAATGCAGTTGACTCCCTCAAATCTAACAAGGCTCTAGGCCCTGATGGCCTTCTGGCGACATTTTATAAAACATTTGCCCCAGTACTTAATCCTGCTCTACTGGACTTATTCCAGCACTTCTCAGCCTCATGTTCCATCTCAGGCTCTACCTGCGAAGCCACCATAGTGGATATTCCAAAAGAGGGTAAAGATCCCTTGCTGGTAAAAAAAAGAATACAGGTCAATTTCTCTAATTAATCTAGATGCAGAAATCTATGCCAAAATCTTCTGTAAAATTTTAGAACCATTATTGCCATCCTTAATTAACCAGTCCCAGGTGGGATTCATGAAAAGCAGAATGTCCAGCGACAACACACACCTCCTATGTCACCTCATTGAGAAAGCCAAACTCTCTAACTCTGTTACAGTAGCTGTCACCCTCAATTCAGAGAAAGCATTTGACAGGGTCTCTTGGTCCTTCCTTTGAGAGACCCTGTTGAAGTACAACCTGGGTGTGACCTTCACAAGAATGGTCATGGCCCTATATAGCTCCCCTTCCGCCAGAGTATGTTCAGACGGTCTCTTATCGGCATCTTTCAATTTGGAGAGAGGTACCCGTCAAGGCTGCCCAGTCTCCATCCCTCTTCCTCCTGACTCTGGAGCCACTCCTCCACACGATTCACTCAAACCCCTCCATCTCAGGAGATACTTTCAACCAAAAGACAATAACGGTGGCTGCATACGCCGATTAAATTTTTTGATTATGTCGGAAGAAGCAACACACTCAATTCCCTCTCTACTAGAGACAATCGAGAACTATGTTGGCAGCGTACAGCCATGGCTGATATTAAGGAAATCCATGATAGTCAGGGTAATCTAGTCACAGACCCCGATCTTATCCGGGAAGTATTTCGGGAGTTTTATGCCAAACTTTATACTCGTGAGGAAGGGAGTACTCTAACAGAGGAAGAGGTGGATATCCAAGCTCCCTCTCTGTCCGCACAGGATAAGGCGGGGCTGGACGCTCCTTTCCATATAGAGGAGTTTAAGGGAGCAATCAGGAGTCTCCCCTCGGGGAAAGCGGCAGGGCCAGACCAAATCCCGGTGGAATTTTATAAAGTATTCCAAGACACTTTAGGTGAAGATATGTTTAACATTATGCTACTTACACAACAAGGGGGCTCTCCTCCCGAGTCTTGGGGAGCTGCGGATATTATAGTCATTCCCAAAAAAGGTAAACCTCCGTCACACCCGGGTTCATATAGACCCATCACTCTTATGAATGCCGACATTAAACTTTATTCAAAAATGCTGGCAACAAGGCTAGCAGGTAATATAGAGCAGCTGGTAAATCCATCCCAGCATGGCTTTATACCAGGCAAGGGAACTACTCAGCACGTCAGGACGCTCATAACAGTGTTCGATGCCGCGGAGTCCCTGGGCGACCCTGTGGCAGCGTTGTTTCTGGATGCCGAAAAGGCTTTTGACAGGGTCGCCTGGGGTTTCCTGTGGACAGTTTTGAGATGGAGTGGTATTGGAGAGGGCTTTATAACAGCTATTAGAGCCCTATATGAATGCCCAATAGCTAAAATTAGGGTAAATAGAGGATATTCAGACTCAGTTGCAATTTTTAGGGGAACGAGACAAGGCTGTCCCTCATCCCCCTTATTATTTGCGTTATTTTTTGAGCCTTTTTTACGGAAATTGGACAGAAACAGAGAGATTCTACCAATGGTTTTAAACGGTTGTCCAATTAAAATTCTGGCGTATGCAGATGATGTCGCTATACTCCCCCCGAACCCAGACTTAGCAGTTATAGAGGTTGAAAGGGAAGCTAGCAAGTTTGGTCAAATTTCAGGATACAAGCTAAATAGATCTAAGACTCAGATAGTTGTGAATAAAGTTATCTCTTGCACTGATTCTAGGGTGACTATTTCGGCTACATACTTAGGCATAGTAATATCTGCAAAATTAGATACCCTTGTTGAGAGTAATATAACCCCTCTCCTTGAGAAAGTAAAAACGGACTTAAATAGGATTAATAATTTACATCTTTCTCTAGTAGGTTGCACTAACGTGTTAAAAATGAGTATATTGCCAAAATTTCTTTATTTATTTAGAGCAATCCCGTTAATTTTCGAAGCCAAATGGTTTAATATACTGGAAGGTACTCTCAATAAGTTTATATGGGCCCACGGGAAAACTCGTAGGGCGTATAAATTTATGACCTTACCGAGAGACAGAGGGGGGTGGGGAGCCCCGGACATTAGATTATATTATTTGGCAACTGCCCTTCAATATATGCAGGGCTTAATCGGAGGAGGGGGGATGCTTCAAAAAATTACTTCCGCATCTACAGATGTCTATGCAATCCTGTTGGGACAAGAGACAGAAAATTGCTTGTTATATTTTACTGATTTTGGCCATCTTAGAAGGAAGCAATTTAAGACACTAAATGCGGCCTTAAATGTATGGAAGGCTTTTATGAGGAAGACGGGACTTGGTCGATATAATAGATATCTTAAATTATATAACAATAAGTCGTTTCCCTCAGAAATTTTCTCGGATACAGTTATGGCCGAATGGAATCGAAAAGGTATTAACCAAGTTGGGGATCTAAGAGAGGTTGCGGGAGTGGTACATTTTGAGGTACTGGCAAATAAATACGATCTAAATAGGAGAGATTTTTTTAAGTATTTACAACTCAGAAGCTTCTTGGGTGATAAACGAGGTGGATCAGCAGGATATAACAAACGATTTTCTGGAGATTTTAATTACGGGCGGCTATCACAATATTAGGTCAGCCTACGCGATACTAGTCCAAACTAAAGTGGATGATCTAGACAAACATAAGCGTAAGTGGGCTGAGAAGCTTGGAGGAGAAATAGAGGATTTTCAGGAGTCGTTGGATCTGGGGTGTAATATTTTATGCTCAGCCCCCCTACAATCTCAACATTATAAAACCCTATTTTCCTTATACCATACGCCTGCTAGAATTGCTAAATGGGGGGGAATAACTGGGATAAGTTGCCCTCGATGTAGTGCACTAGATGCAGATTTACTTCACATGTTGGCCACATGCCCACAATTACATACTTTAATCAGTGACATAGAGGTTTTTCTGGATAGGGCTCTAGGGCTACAGATCTCCTTATCTCCCTCGCGTATTTTGTTAGGGATAGGTCAAGATGGAAGTAGCAATGTAGAGAGGGAATTTGTCTTTGTGGCGATGGCGGTGTATAGATTAATCCTAGCCAGGGCTTGGCTAGATAAATCCCCTCCGTCTATGCAAGTATGGTTAGCAAATTTAATTACCACATTTAATTTGGAAAAACCAATATATGCAAGGAAAGGTAGAGCGGGGAGAGCTCTAGGTATAAGAATTTGGGGGCCATTAGCGCGGTGGAGGGACGGGATAGGGTAAATTGGGAATATTTGTTCTAGGGATTGGCCAGAGCTGTATTGTTTTGTTTAGCTGGATTATACTTGTTTTTTTTTTCTTTCTTTCTTTTGATAACATACAAAGGATTATGTTGCGTTAATGATTAAATGAATGTATCAAATGTGCATCGCCGAAAGTACAAAATAAAAAATAATAAAAAAAAAAAAAAAGAAATCCTGGATGCACTTCATCCTATCGCATTTTTAACAGGTGACAGAATACCCACATCCTCTGGTAACATCGTTTTTAACAATACTAAAAGAGCGATGAGAAGAATTGATAAGATCTCAGATACTCCTCTTAATCACTCGAACAGGATATCGATCTGGCACAATCCAAGGATCAAAGTCCAGGGGAAAGGAAAATGCTACTTACCAGTATGCATCTGTTCTTGGCATGTAGAGCTGCAGATCCACACACTGTGCATAGATCGTCATCTGGTGTTGGGCCCGGATGTTTGCACTTTGTTATTGTCTTGGAAGTCGTCTTTGGAAGTCACGAGATCGGTGACGCTTCCTTTGGACAATAGTGTGCATAGGCATCGACTCCATCATCAGATAGTTTTTTCGCCAAGAAGGGAAATGGAGTTTTGTGAGAAACAGAAATAGATGTCCATGTATGTTGTATCTAATTAAGATAATACTGGAACAGATAAAGGTAGCCGGGGAGGTGGGTGGGCGTGTGTGGATCTGCAGCTCTACATACCAAGAACAGATGCATACTGCTAAGTAGCATTTTCCATTCGAGGCATATGAGCTGCAGATCACACACTGTGCATAGATTGCATAGCAGTACTCCTTAGCAGCGACACCAGTATCTGTTGCAGTAGTATGAAATAGCGTTTTGAGTACAGCTTGGCCCACACTAGCTTGTTGTTTTGCCTGCACATCTACACAATAGTGTTTTGTGAATGTGTGTGGCGTAGACCATGTAGCTGCTTTGCAGATGTGATCTAAGGGAATGTTCACTAAAAATGCCATTGAAGCCCCTATTTTTCGGGTAGAGTGGTCTTTAGGGGGAATAGACAGTGTACGTTTTGCTTTGTGATCGCAAATTTGTATACATTTGACAATCCACCTTGCAATCCCAGACTTTGATATGGGATTGCCTTTATGTGGTGGGGAGAAGGATACAAAAAGTTGCTTTGTTTTACGAAAAGGTTTTGTTCTGTCAATATAGTAAAGGAGTGCTCTTTTTACGTCTAGAGTATGAAGAGATCTTTCTGCTACTGTTTGTGGTTGCGAGAAGAACACTGGCAACTCAACAGATTGGTTAAAATGGAAGGGAGAAATAACTTTAGGAAGGAATTTGGGATTTGTCCTGAGAACCACTTTGTTATGATGGAGTTGTAAAAATGGTTCTTGAGTAGTTAGTGCCTGTAGCTCACTGACTCTAAGAGATGTAATGGCCACAAGGAAAGACTTTCCATGTAAAAAATTGTATGCATTTATGTAGAGGTTTGAATGGAGGACCCATTAGTCTTGTGAGGACGATGTTTAGATTCCACACTGGGGAGGGTGGTACTCTGGGATGAATTATTCTTTTGAGACCTTACATAAATGCTTTAATGGCAGGCACCTTGAAAAATGACAGGTGTTGTCTATTTTGTAGGTAAGCTGCTATGGCAGCGAGATGTAATCTGATATGTGTGTATGCTAGATTACATCTTGGAAGATGCAAGAGGTAACACATGATGTGCTGAGAGGAGGCATCTAGAGGATTGATGTTGTTGTTACAGTATATAACAAATCTTTTCCACTTGGCTGCATAGCAGGCTCTAGTGGTGAGGCACCTAGCTTCTTTGATAAAGTTAATACAATCAGGTGGAAGATTGATATAACCAAACTCTAGGACTTCAGGAGCCAGATCACCAGGTTGAGCTGTGCTGGATCTGGGTGTCTGATCTCTCCATGGTTCTATGTTAAGAGCTGTGGAGAGAGGTGTGGTTTTTGGTGCGGGACTACTGATAGTTCCAGAAATGTTGTGTACCACGCTTGTCTGGCCCATGTTGGAGCAACTAGTTAGTGACTGTTGTTGCAGCTTGCGCACCACTAATGGAACGAGTGGGAGAGGTGGAAAAGCGAACGCATATCTGCCTGACCAATTCATCCATATCGCATTGCCTTTGGACAATGGGTGTGGATATCTGGCGGCGAAGCTTGGGCATTTTGTGTTGTAATGTGTGGCGAAGAGATCTATCTCTGGCTGCCCCCACATTAGGAAAACAGTTGAAGAACTTGTGGATGAAGTTCCCACTCGTGAATTTGTTGTGTCTGCCGACTTAACAGATCTGCTGCCATGTGATTTTGAATTCCTGGGAGATGTTGGGCTAAAAGGAATATGTTTTGAGGAATAGCCCACCTCCATATGCTCTGTGCTAGTTGAGAGAGCTGCAGAGAGTGCGCCCCCCCCAGTTTTTGTAAATAGTACACTGCTGTCATATTGCGCGTGCGGACTAAGACAGCTTTGCCTGATATCTGTTTTTGGAATGATTTTAATGCCAGAAAGATTGCTAGTTACTCCAAATGGTTGATGTGGAGTAGCCTTTGCTGAGGTGTCCATGTGCCCTGTATGGTGTGATGAAGTAGATGAGCTACCCAGCCAGTGAGCGATGCGTCTGCTGTTAGCACAATCTGTGGAACCGGCTCTAGGAACGGTCGCCCTTTGGAAAGGTTTTGGGTGTTCCACCACTGCAGAGAGCAATGTGTGCAGCCGTCCACCAACACCAGATCTGTTAGCTGACCTTGAGCTTGGTTCCACTGACGTACTAAGCATTCCTGTAAGGGGCACATCTGGAGTCTTGCATGAGGTACTATGAATATGCAAAAGGCCATCATCCCTATGAGTTGCATGAACACCCAAGCTGGAAGTGAGTGTTGCGGCTGGAATCTTATTATAAGGGCTTGCATGCTTGCTAACCTGGCTGGACTGGGATATGCAAGGCTTGTTGAGGTGTTTATTGTGGCACCCAGATATTGTTGAATGTGGAATGGTTGGAGGTGGGACTTTGTGAGGTTTAAGGTAAACCCCAGTTTGAGTTTGAAATTACTTGTAAAGCGCACGTCTACCAGCGGTTTCTTGGCGCTATAGTTAACAAAGTCCTGGGCTAGAAGAGAAGGGTAGCTGCTAGCGAATTATTCAAAAGACTTCATGAACAGGAAGGTCTTGAGGTGTTTACGGAATTGCGGGTACAAAGTAATAGAGCGAAGTTCATGGGGAAGGGAATTCCAAAGGGTCGGAGCAAGGGAGGCAAATTTTGAACCTCCCCATTTCTTTCTCCGATAGCGTGGGACGTGGAGGAGGGACTGGGAGGACGAACGTAGTTCCCTGGTGGGAACATATGGAATGATCTCGGAAGAGATGAACGCCGGTGTCAGGCCAAGTCGGGCCAAGAAGGTGATGGAGGCGAGCTTAAATTGGACCCTCGCTCGCGCCGGGAGCCAATGTAAAGATTTCAGAAGAGGGGTGGAGTGGTGGAATTTAGGGAGTTTGAAGGCCAGGCGGGCCGCTTGGTTTTGTATCTGCTGTAGGCGTCGCAGGCTATATGCGGGGATACCAGCATACAGGGCGTTGCCATAATCCAGGCGGGACACCACCATGGCCAGGATGAGGAGCTTAAGGGCAGGGAAAGTGAAGAAACGGGACACCCTACGTATAGTACGCAGTGAAAGGAAAGAAGAAGATACCACAGAGCTAACCTGGGAGTGAAGGGTAAGTTGAGAATTGATTTTTAAACCTAGTGTTTTGACAGAGGAAGAGGGTACAGGAGAGGGGCCAAGGGAGGGGGGCCAGAAAAGAGGAGACCAGGGGCTGGATGAACCACCCGTCAACACCAGCTCGGTCTTGTCGGGATTGAGTTTGAGGTGATTGTGGTTCATCCAGTCCCTGATATGAAGCATGACCGATTGAAAGTTTTAAACAGAAGAGGGGGAAGAAGATAGATTGAAAACAAGCTGGAGGTCATCCGCATAATTAAATACGGCGACCTCCATCTGTTGAAGGGAAAAAATAAGAGGGGCGACATACAGATTGAACAAAAGGGGGGAAAGGGAAGAGCCCTGGGGGACCCCGCACTGAACTTTCCGGAGGTCCGCTGTGAAGTCACCCAGGCGGACAGCCTGGGAGCGGTCCCTCAGGAAAGAGGAGAGCCAGACCAGGGCAGTCCCCCCGATCCCCGCCGCCCTGACACGGGAAAGCAAGATGGTGTGGTCCACCGTATCAAAGGCGGCTGAGAGATCGAGGAGCACTAGGGCCTGGCGCTGATTAGTATCCATACCCTCCCTGAGGTTGTCCAGGACCGAGATGACAACGGACTCCATGGAGTGTGCGGGGCGGAAGCCAGCCTGGCGAGGGGCAAGAGCTCCATGCATCTCCACAAAGGAGCTCAGAGTGCAGGTGACATGGCGCTCGAGCACCTTAGCCAAAAATGGCAGGAGGGAGATGGGGCGGAAATTGGCAGGGACAGAAGGGTCTGCCCCAGGTTTTTTCAGAATAGGCACAATAACCGCGGACTTCAAGGGGTTTGGAACTACACCTTGAGCAAGAGAGCTGTTGAGGAGATGAAGGGGGGGGGGTCTGGGCAGGTAACAAAGATATGGCGAAGAATGTGAGCAGGACAAGGGTCAAGCGGAGAACCAGATTTGACCAGGGGAACTAGGGAGATCAGAGATTCCCTAGTGATGGAGGGAAAGGTGATGAGTTCACCCTTGGGAGGGGGACATTGGGGGTCAAGAAAGGAGGGGGAGGGGGGAGGGATGTTGGCCTTAATGGTAGCGAAGTCGTGAAGTAGTTGGATTGTGGCGTGTGTGTGATTTACACACTGGGTATGTGACTAGCCGTTTATGAGCCAGTCATCCAAATATGGGAAGACGTGAATTTGTTGTCTTCTTAGGTGGGCTGCTACCACTGCCAGACATTTTGTGAAGACTCTGGGTGCTGTGGTGACTCCGAATGGGAGAACCTTGGACTGGTAATGCTGACCGTCCACTACAAACCGAAGATATTTCCTGTGAGCAGGGTGAATGGGAATGTGGAACTAGGCGTCCTTGAGATCTAATGTGGCAAGGAAGTCACCTTGTTTGAGTAGAGGGAGGATCTGTTGAAGAGTGATCATATGGAAATGGTCTGATTGTATGTAGAGGTTTAATGGTCTGAGGTCCATAATGGGTCTCAGGGTTCCGTTCTTCTTTGGAATGAGGAAGTAGAGGGAGTAAACCCCTGTCTTTTGGTGATGAAGGGGAACTGGTTCTATTGCATGTTTTTCTAGGAGGGAAAGCACCTCTTGTTTTAGAAGCGTTAAGTGCTCTGCTGACATTAGACGCTGTTTGGGTGGTATGTTTGGGGGAGTTGAAGTGAGCTCTAGGCAATAACCTGATTGGATGATTTGTCTCACCCACCTGTCCATGGTAATGTTGTTCCAGACAGGTAGGAACTGTAGCAATCTTCCCGAAACTGGAGTAGAGTGGTCCGGGGGTAGTGTAGGGAAGTCATTGTTTAGGGGTGGAGGCGGTGCGAGTACTGGTAGTTTTGCCTCTACCCTTGTTGTTAGCCTCCTCTGTAATAGCCTCTGTTAGATGAGGTCTGGGTGGGAATCTTGTAGGAAGTGGAAGGGTTATCAGTGGTGAAACCTCTAGAGTCGCCCCTATAAGAGGAGCGACAAAAGGAACTTTTGAGAGCTTGTGATTGCAAAGCTCCCATTGCTTTGGCAGTGTCAGTATCCTTCTTCATCTTCTCTAAAGATGAATCTACAGTGGGCTCAAATAAGTGTTCCTGGTCAAACGGTTGATTTAATATGGTAGTTCGAACCTTGGGTTTGAAGCCCGAAATGCGTAGCCACGCATGTCTGTGTAAAAGGACACTGGTATTAATAGCTTGGGATGCTGTGTCTGCAGCATCCAGAGCACAATGAATGGAGGTATTAGTTATGAGTTTGCCTTCCTGGATGAGATCATTGGCTCGTGTTTTATTTTGGTCTGGAAGGTGTTGTAGTAGGGTCTCTAGCTCATCGTAGTGTGCCCTATCATACCTAGCCAGCAAAGCCGGTGTGTTGGCAATTCTCCATATGCTGGCTACTTGGGACTCTGTTCTTTTACCAGATGTGTCCAACAGTTTTGACTCCTTATCAGGAGGTGGAGCATCTCCTGTGGTTTGGGAGTTAGCCCTTTTCCTGGCGTTGGAGACCACTAAGGAATCCAAGGGTACCTGCCCTTCAATATAAACAGGGTCAGCTGGGGCAGACTTGTACTTTTTTTCTACCCTGGGGTTAATGACTCTGGCCCTTACAGGATCCTTAAACACTTCAGGAGCGTGTTTGATTACCCCTTTTAAACATTGGGAGAATGGAAGTGGACCTTGGGATGGTGCAAAAGTGTCCATGAGGAAATCATCCTCTACAGGGTCTGTGTGCAGTTTCACACAGTGGTATTCTGCTGCTCTTTGTATGAGCTGAGTGAACCCTATAGTATCCTCTGGAGGGGATGGTCTAGATGGGTAGATGTCATCCTGTGGTGTGTCGGGGACATCTGGTGTGTCACAATCTTCCCATGGGTCTTTTGGGGTACCAGGAAGACTAGGTTCCCCTAAGGGTTTATAATTCCCTTCGTCCTCAGAGGTGTAGTCATCATCCTGAGGTGGAGGAGATGGTGAGGGCACTGGAGATGGGATGGGGAGGAGGAGGTGGAAAAGGAATCCTTAAAGGAGAAGTTGCAATGTCTCTTTTTTAAAGGAGGTGGAGCGGGTACAGGCTTGTCCATTTTCCTTTTCTTGGAAGGACTAAGTATAAGTTGACCTGTCTTGGGGTCTTTTTGAAGAGTTTTTTGGGATGGATCAGGTCGAAAAAGCTCCTCCTCTGGAGTGTGTTTCGCTGCAGATTTTTTCGGCTCTGATTGTTTGTGTGGCACAAGTTTTGGAGTCGTTTTATGCTCCTTAGGTCTGGAATCAGGAGTTTTCCAAGGTTCCGGTGGGGTCTTCGGCACTGGTTGTTTCTTCTGTTCCGATGGTTTTTTAGGATCCGTAGGTTGAGCGCCAGTATTCCTCGGAACCGGTTGTTTGCTCGGTTCCGAGGGTTTTTTGGGCTCCGAAGGCTGAGTGCTTGAGGTCTTTGTAACCGAGTGTTTACTTGGTTCCGACGATTTTTTTGGAGCCGGGACGTCCGTACCAGTAGATTTCAGTGCCGAAGGCGCAGATGTGGAACCGGGTGTTAGTGCGGAGGAGGGTAATGGTGTCTTCTTAGGTGCCGGGGATGGAGTCTCGGCACTGGCGGCAGGCTGGCTCGATTCCGAGTGGCCTGAAGGCTTATGTATTGACTTCTTTGCTGAGCCTGAAGGCGGGGCGTTAGAAGTTTTGTCCCGGTGTGCACCTAGGCCTGAAGGTGAAGGTGTGACCGAAGCCTTTTTTGGAATGGGTGGAGGATGGGGGGGGGGGGGGGGGGGGGGGGGGGGGGAGGGGTCGACGTCAGTACTTACGACCCGCTGCCCCGGAGTGATGTCTTCGACGTCTGCTTCGGAGGCGCTGATGTTGCCCTCTTGGCTCTGCTCCTGCACGTTGATGCCCTCCTGGAAGATATCGTCCGGAATCGATGATCGAGCCATGGTTCTTCGAGCTCGACTATCCCGAATTGTCTTCTTGGAGTGGAAAGAGGCACAAGCTAGACAGTCTTTGGCCTCGTGCTCGAGTGAAAGGCAGAGGTTACACACCTCGTGAAGATCGGCATGTGGAAACTTGGATCCACATTTAGAACACTTTTTGAAGGGAGTCCTTTCCATGAGCCAAAAGCCTAATGGCACAGGTAGGCCCGAAGGCCTGTGTCGACGACCGGAATCAAAGAATTCAAGTTCGAAGAGATGCGCGCCGAATGAGAACGCGATCGAAACAATACCGAAGAATGGGTGAAGGATTTCGCGTCGAAAAGTAGATCGGTAACGACACCGAACTGGAGCGCGATGACCACATCCAAGCCCGATGGCAGAAAAAAACAATCTGATGATGGAGTCGATGCCCATGCGCACCATTGTCCAAAGGAGGAGTCACCTATCGTGTGACTTCCAAAGACTTCTTCCAAGACAATAACAAAGTGCAAACATCCGGGCCCAACACCAGATGGCGATCTATGCAGTGTGTGATCTTCAGCTCATATGCCTCGAACACTATTTTCTGGGAATCATGGGCATCAAAAGGCATCCACTTCTTAAAGCAACTGGGCACCCCAGACACACCAATCCCCTTCAGAATACTCCAACAACAATACATCTACTAGACACAGACTTTTATGACTTTATAAAGCTCAAAGTCAGTTTGTCTAAGATAAGTTACCAGGACAAAGACCCTTCCATCAATAAGAGAATGCTCTCCCTCAATAAGTCAGGTCACCAGTCCTCCAAACTTTATCACATCTTAAAGCCCAAAAACACATCTATTATGGGAACACTCTTAAAAAACTGGGCTAGCCAAGGGTCAAGTGGCAGTTAATCTGAAGTCTGTCGTATCCCACAAGATCTCTCCTTCCCTCACCCAAACAAAGTCCTGCCTCTTCCATAGGACATTTTGGACACCGGCGCGGCTTTAAGAAATGGCTCTTAGAGATGACCCAACTTGTTGGAATTGTCACGCAGATACCGGTGACCTTTGCCATTTACTCTTTCTCTGCAAGGCGGTCCCCCCTTTCTGGGATAGTGTTTTCAACTTCATTCACTCTCTTTGTGGGATACATCTTAAAGAATTTCTCTCCTTAATTCGGGGTTTCCTAGACCCCAGATCCACTCACAACATTATTGACTTCTTGTAGATGTACTAATGACCTTGGCTTGTAAATTGATGTTGACTAACTGTAAGAACACGGCCTCTACCTCCTTTTGTGCTTGGCTGAACTGGATTACTTTCTTGAGAGGAGCAGACAATATCTCGCTCCAAAATTATCCATGGAAAGTACACATTAACAATGTCTGGGAGTCCCTGGACAACTAATTCACCATGACAAAACCCCCCATGAGACAGCATGTCACCCCCTACATATACCAAATAGGTATCCCAACATTTATATGAACATGTATTAATTATGCTGTAATGTAGGTACTATATAGATGATATTATAATGCACTGTGTTATACTTTTTGATGCACTGTCTCTGCTAGTTGGCTGATATAATAGCATCCCTTTTTGGAGATCGACAAGAGGGTTCCTCTATTTTCTTTCTCTGCTTTTGCTATCTTTAATTTCTTAACCTCTCTTCTATATAGTGTTTGGAGGCCGAGTTCGGGCTTGCACTTCTCTTATGCTCCTATAGAACCCACATATCATTACCAATGTATGCTGCGTACCTACTTATTTTCCATGTAACTACCTACCTCAGCATCTCAATGTTGCCTCTGTTTGATCTTTTTTTTGTTTATTTAAAAATCTCTCAATAAAAAAATTTCTTGTACCAAAAAAATAAAAAAGGGCTCGTCTCTATGGTAGGAGTTCCTTAAAACCATAAGGAGGCTAGCCCTGGGCAGAATAAACAGCAGCTGGTTCAAAGGAGTAATGTATACCAAACATGCTTATTAGAAAGGCTGTTGGAATAGTTTTGATATGTTTAAGACTGCAAATAAAGAATTTTGAATAAAATGAAGGCCTACAAAAATGAAAAGGTGTGCCACAAAAGTTTCATTTTTGATGCTGCAAAATTTGCTCAGCTATGCTGCAATAACCCAGGGAGTCAGATTCTAGGATCTAGGTCAATATCATAGTGCGGAATACAACATTAGCAGCATTTTGTCTTAAATAAGCAAAATTAGTCTATGTCCTAGTCAAACCACTGAGCCAAACTGTAACAGACTTCAAACTTCAAAACAAGTAGACATCTTTTACTAGCATGTAAGACTCCCTGCCTCCATGAAAAAAAGGGTTGCATAGCCCCTGGCACACTTTACTCATTCCTTGATGGAGTAAATTAACACTTCAGCAGAAAGGGGGGAGCCAGGTAAAAGTTCACTAACCCGAAACAAAATAGACTGGTTCCTTGGAATGGAATAAATATCATGTTTCTGAGGAATTCCTGCATAAGCATTTCCTCGCAGATATAGAAATACATGACATCAGTACAATTCTAGACAAACATTGGTAAAGCTCATAGATCTCGCCTTTGGGGCCTACTGACTATTGCAAACATTCTTAGGGGTGCTGAGCAGCATGGCTTAAGAGTGAGGTGGGGGAAGTTACTATGACTTTGTTGCTGCGTCATTTTGTAGGCGCGCGCAACTGACATGAAAATTCCTACTAATTGACCTGGCTATTTTTTATATTTTATTTACAGACCAGAGTAGAATCAGTAAAATTAAAAACAAGCATGAAAGCATTTTTTAAGTGGGTGCGAGGAAGCAACACAGTGTGTGGGGAAAGCAGCAACTAGGTTGAGTGGGGGAAGCAACACTAAAAACAAGGGGAAGCACAGGACGTGGCTGAGACAGCAGTGAGTGCAACAGTGAGCTGCGGGGAAGAAGCACACAGCAAGAGAGCAGCATGGGGGAGGGGAGGCACGCGCGGTGGGGGGGAGGGGAGGGAGGCACGCGCGGTGGAGGGGAGGGGAGGGAGGCACGCGCGGGGGAGGGGAGGGAGGGAGGCACGCGCGGTGGGGGGGAGGGAAGGGAGGCACGCGCGGTGGAGGGGAGGGAGGCACGCGCGGTGGAGGGGAGGGAGGGGAGGGAGGCACGCGCGGGGGGGAGGGGAGGGAGGCACGCGCGGGGGAGGGGAGGGAGGCACGCGCGGGGGAGGGGAGGGAGGCACGCGCGGGGGGGAGGGGAGGGAGGCACGCGCGGGGGGAGGGGAGGGAGGCACGCGCGGGGGGGAGGGGAGGGAGGCACGCGCGGGGGGGAGGGGAGGGAGGCACGCGCGGGGGGGAGGGGAGGGAGGCAGGTGGGGGGGGAGGGGAGGGAGGCACGCGCGGTGGGGGGGAGGGGAGGGAGGCACGCGCGGTGGGGGGGGAGGGGGGCACGCGCGGTGGGGGGGGAGGGGGGCACGCGCGGTGGGGGGGGGGGGGAGGGGAGGCACGCGCGGTGGGGGGGGGGGGGAGGGGAGGCACGCGCGGTGGGGGGGGGAGGGGAGGGGAGGCACGCGCGGTGGAGGGGAGGGAGGCACGCGCGGTGGAGGGAGGCACGCGCGGTGGAGGGGAGGGAGGCACGCGCGGTGGAGGGGAGGGAGGCACGCGCGGTGGAGGGGAGGGGAGGGAGGCACGCGCGGTGGGGGGGGGGGGGAGGGAGGCACGCGCGGGGGGAGGGGGGGGAGGGAGGCACGCGCGGGGGGGAGGGGGGGGAGGGAGGCACGCGCGGGGGGGAGGGGGGGGAGGGAGGCACGCGCGGGGGGGAGGGAGGCAGGCAGGTGGGGTGGGGGGGAGGGGAGGGAGGCACGCGCGGTGGAGGGGAGGGAGGCACGCGCGGTGGGGGGGAGGGGGGCACGCGCGGTGGGGGGGAGGGGGGCACGCGCGGTGGAGGGGGGGGGAGGGGAGGCACGCGCGGTGGAGGGGGGGGGAGGGGAGGCACGCGCGGTGGGGGGGGGGGGAGGGGAGGCACGCGCGGTGGGGGGGGGGGAGGGGAGGCACGCGCGGTGGGGGGGGGGGAGGGGAGGCACGCGCGGTGGGGGGGAAGAAAGGCACGCGCGGTGTGGGGGGAAGAAAGGCACGCGCGGTGTGGGGGGAAGAAAGGCACGCGCGGTGTGGGGGGAAGAAAGGCACGCGCGGTGTGGGGGGAAGAAAGGCACGCGCGGTGTGGGGGGAAGAAAGGCACGCGCGGTGGGGGGGGAAGAAAGGCACGCGCGGTGTGGGGGGAAGAAAGGCACGCGCGGTGGGGGGGGAAGAAAGGCACGCGCGGTGGGGGGGAAGAAAGGCACGCGCGGTGTGGGGGAAGAAAGGCACGCGCGGTGTGGGGGAAGAAAGGCACGCGCGGTGTGGGGGAAGAAAGGCACGCGCGGTGTGGGGGAAGAAAGGCACGCGCGGTGTGGGGGAAGAAAGGCACGCGCGGTGTGGGGGAAGAAAGGCACGCGCGGTGTGGGGGAAGAAAGGCACGCGCGGTGTGGGGGAAGAAAGGCACGCGCGGTGTGGGGGAAGAAAGGCACGCGCGGTGTGGGGGAAGAAAGGCACGCGCGGTGTGGGGGAAGAAAGGCACGCGCGGTGTGGGGGAAGAAAGGCACGCGCGGTGTGGGGGAAGAAAGGCACGCGCGGTGTGGGGGAAGAAAGGCACGCGCGGTGTGGGGGAAGAAAGGCACGCGCGGTGTGGGGGAAGAAAGGCACGCGCGGTGTGGGGGAAGAAAGGCACGCGCGGTGTGGGGGAAGAAAGGCACGCGCGGTGTGGGGGAAGAAAGGCACGCGCGGTGTGGGGGAAGAAAGGCACGCGCGGTGTGGGGGAAGAAAGGCACGCGCGGTGTGGGGGAAGAAAGGCACGCGCGGTGTGGGGGAAGAAAGGCACGCGCGGTGTGGGGGAAGAAAGGCACGCGCGGTGTGGGGGAAGAAAGGCACGCGCGGTGTGGGGGAAGAAAGGCACGCGCGGTGTGGGGGAAGAAAGGCACGCGCGGTGTGGGGGAAGAAAGGCACGCGCGGTGTGGGGGAAGAAAGGCACGCGCGGTGTGGGGGAAGAAAGGCACGCGCGGTGTGGGGGAAGAAAGGCACGCGCGGTGTGGGGGAAGAAAGGCACGCGCGGTGTGGGGGAAGAAAGGCACGCGCGGTGTGGGGGAAGAAAGGCACGCGCGGTGTGGGGGAAGAAAGGCACGCGCGGTGTGGGGGAAGAAAGGCACGCGCGGTGTGGGGGAAGAAAGGCACGCGCGGTGTGGGGGAAGAAAGGCACGCGCGGTGTGGGGGAAGAAAGGCACGCGCGGTGTGGGGGAAGAAAGGCACGCGCGGTGTGGGGGAAGAAAGGCACGCGCGGTGTGGGGGAAGAAAGGCACGCGCGGTGTGGGGGAAGAAAGGCACGCGCGGTGTGGGGGAAGAAAGGCACGCGCGGTGTGGGGGAAGAAAGGCACGCGCGGTGTGGGGGAAGAAAGGCACGCGCGGTGTGGGGGAAGAAAGGCACGCGCGGTGTGGGGGAAGAAAGGCACGCGCGGTGTGGGGGAAGAAAGGCACGCGCGGTGTGGGGGAAGAAAGGCACGCGCGGTGTGGGGGAAGAAAGGCACGCGCGGTGTGGGGGAAGAAAGGCACGCGCGGTGTGGGGGAAGAAAGGCACGCGCGGTGTGGGGGAAGAAAGGCACGCGCGGTGTGGGGGAAGAAAGGCACGCGCGGTGTGGGGGAAGAAAGGCACGCGCGGTGTGGGGGAAGAAAGGCACGCGCGGTGTGGGGGAAGAAAGGCACGCGCGGTGTGGGGGAAGAAAGGCACGCGCGGTGTGGGGGAAGAAAGGCACGCGCGGTGTGGGGGAAGAAAGGCACGCGCGGTGTGGGGGAAGAAAGGCACGCGCGGTGTGGGGGAAGAAAGGCACGCGCGGTGTGGGGGAAGAAAGGCACGCGCGGTGTGGGGGAAGAAAGGCACGCGCGGTGTGGGGGAAGAAAGGCACGCGCGGTGTGGGGGAAGAAAGGCACGCGCGGTGTGGGGGAAGAAAGGCACGCGCGGTGTGGGGGAAGAAAGGCACGCGCGGTGTGGGGGAAGAAAGGCACGCGCGGTGTGGGGGAAGAAAGGCACGCGCGGTGTGGGGGAAGAAAGGCACGCGCGGTGTGGGGGAAGAAAGGCACGCGCGGTGTGGGGGAAGAAAGGCACGCGCGGTGTGGGGGAAGAAAGGCACGCGCGGTGTGGGGGAAGAAAGGCACGCGCGGTGTGGGGGAAGAAAGGCACGCGCGGTGTGGGGGAAGAAAGGCACGCGCGGTGTGGGGGAAGAAAGGCACGCGCGGTGTGGGGGAAGAAAGGCACGCGCGGTGTGGGGGAAGAAAGGCACGCGCGGTGTGGGGGAAGAAAGGCACGCGCGGTGTGGGGGAAGAAAGGCACGCGCGGTGTGGGGGAAGAAAGGCACGCGCGGTGTGGGGGAAGAAAGGCACGCGCGGTGTGGGGGAAGAAAGGCACGCGCGGTGTGGGGGAAGAAAGGCACGCGCGGTGTGGGGGAAGAAAGGCACGCGCGGTGTGGGGGAAGAAAGGCACGCGCGGTGTGGGGGAAGAAAGGCACGCGCGGTGTGGGGGAAGAAAGGCACGCGCGGTGTGGGGGAAGAAAGGCACGCGCGGTGTGGGGGAAGAAAGGCACGCGCGGTGTGGGGGAAGAAAGGCACGCGCGGTGTGGGGGAAGAAAGGCACGCGCGGTGTGGGGGAAGAAAGGCACGCGCGGTGTGGGGGAAGAAAGGCACGCGCGGTGTGGGGGAAGAAAGGCACGCGCGGTGTGGGGGAAGAAAGGCACGCGCGGTGTGGGGGAAGAAAGGCACGCGCGGTGTGGGGGAAGAAAGGCACGCGCGGTGTGGGGGAAGAAAGGCACGCGCGGTGTGGGGGAAGAAAGGCACGCGCGGTGTGGGGGAAGAAAGGCACGCGCGGTGTGGGGGAAGAAAGGCACGCGCGGTGTGGGGGAAGAAAGGCACGCGCGGTGTGGGGGAAGAAAGGCACGCGCGGTGTGGGGGAAGAAAGGCACGCGCGGTGTGGGGGAAGAAAGGCACGCGCGGTGTGGGGGAAGAAAGGCACGCGCGGTGTGGGGGAAGAAAGGCACGCGCGGTGTGGGGGAAGAAAGGCACGCGCGGTGTGGGGGAAGAAAGGCACGCGCGGTGTGGGGGAAGAAAGGCACGCGCGGTGTGGGGGAAGAAAGGCACGCGCGGTGTGGGGGAAGAAAGGCACGCGCGGTGTGGGGGAAGAAAGGCACGCGCGGTGTGGGGGAAGAAAGGCACGCGCGGTGTGGGGGAAGAAAGGCACGCGCGGTGTGGGGGAAGAAAGGCACGCGCGGTGTGGGGGAAGAAAGGCACGCGCGGTGTGGGGGAAGAAAGGCACGCGCGGTGTGGGGGAAGAAAGGCACGCGCGGTGTGGGGGAAGAAAGGCACGCGCGGTGTGGGGGAAGAGAGGCACGCGCGGTGTGGGGGAAGAGAGGCACGCGCGGTGTGGGGGAAGAGAGGCACGGGCGGTGTGGGGGAAGAGAGGCACGGGCGGTGTGGGGGAAGAGAGGCACGGGCGGTGTGGGGGAAGAGAGGCACGCGCGGTGTGGGGGAAGAGAGGCACGGGCAGTGGGGGAAGAGAGGCACGGGCAGTGGGGGAAGAGAGGCACGGGCAGTGGGGGAAGAAAGGCACGGGCAGTGGGGGAAGAAAGGCACGGGCAGTGGGGGAAGAAAGGCACGGGCAGTGGGGGAAGAAAGGCACGGGCAGTGGGGGAAGAAAGGCACGGGCAGTGGGGGAAGAAAGGCACGGGCAGTGGGGGAAGAAAGGCACGGGCAGTGGGGGAAGAAAGGCACGGGCAGTGGGGGAAGAAAGGCACGGGCAGTGGGGGAAGAAAGGCACGGGCAGTGGGGGAAGAAAGGCACGGGCAGTGGGGGAAGAAAGGCACGGGCAGTGGGGGAAGAAAGGCACGGGCAGTGGGGGAAGAAAGGCACGGGCAGTGGGGGAAGAAAGGCACGGGCAGTGGGGGAAGAAAGGCACGGGCAGTGGGGGAAGAAAGGCACGGGCAGTGGGGGAAGAAAGGCACGGGCAGTGGGGGAAGAAAGGCACGGGTGGCACGCGCGGTGGGGGAAGAAAGGCACGGGCAGTGGGGGAAGAAAGGCACGGGCAGTGGGGGAAGAAAGGCACGGGCAGTGGGGGAAGAAAGGCACGGGCAGTGGGGGAAGAAAGGCACGGGCAGTGGGGGAAGAAAGGCACGGGCAGTGGGGGAAGAAGGGGGAAGAAAGGCACGGGCAGTGGGGGAAGAAAGGCACGGGCAGTGGGGGAAGAAAGGCACGGGTGGTAGGGAAAGGAGGACATGGGTGGTTGGGGTAAGGAAGGCAAGGGTGGTGAGGAGAGAAGCGCTCACGGGAGACACTGAAAAACACGTGCTGTGAAGGAGGGCTTGGGCAAAAGAAAAATGTAGTTCCTAAAACTAAGAAGTGGAAAGACGCAAGAAAAGAGGCTATGCTCCAGGACAGATAAGATGTACAGGGCAAACCATTGACTATGAACCAAGCAAATGAGAGTGGCAATAAAGCCTTTCAATGGTAAGCAACGGGAGGATTCTAAGCCCATTGTAAGCTGACAATAGGTTTTTAGCAAACAGACAGATTGTGTTCTCTGGTAGGTGAGCCCTAAGAATGATTAGACAAAGATACACAATCTTTCTGCAGAACAGAGATTAAAGTAAAGAAATATTTATACCTGAGATGATTCTGTAAAAGACTTCTCTATTGCCAGCTGTTGACTAGTTTTGAAGTTGCTCACAGCAAAACATGACTCACCCGCCACATCCATGTCTTCTGAGTTTTATGTACACTTTCATGTATGCTTCTGGCATTTCAGATAGTTTCTAATCTCTTGTAAAGTAGAGAACTCATTTTTTCAAGCCTCTGGAATTACTAAGAATAAAAGTGAGTAGTGAAATACTTCCACCTAAAATCCTACCTGGAGTCCTGGATAAAATGATCAAGTACATAAGTACACATGACAAACTTTTTAACATTTGAAATTAACAGAAAAGGGAATGTTAAAAAATGTGTGAAATGATACCAACAGTTGATAAATAACATTTAATACTTTACAAAACAAGTTATCATTTTAAACATACAAAAGCTAGTCAACATCAAAAGTTAATAATGATCTTCAGGTGAAAACCTGAGCTTTTAGCATACTTATAATATACAAAAGCATTCAACACTTTTAAAGTCTGGACAATTTGGTCCAAAAATCTTACCCTTCTCATAATGGAGATTGCTTCTGTAGATAAGAAACGAGGATAACGGACTTCATCATTAACAATACTATCAAACACCTCCTCTTCATCATCTCCAGGAAAGGGAGACTAGATTTAAATTGGAAAAAAAATGTTTTTTTAGTAAAGCTTGTTGTTCATAATCTAATACCCTATTGTGCATTCAACTAAATGCCAGTTACGGCTTGCATGCCAGATACACAAATGTAATATAATCTGATCTAATTAACAAAAACTGAACTATTGAAATGAAACCATTTGAATGAACAGTTTTCATGTTCACAGTTTACATTGAAATAGTCCAGGAGAAATACTCAACTAAAACATTTAAAATGATTATGATTAATATTCTCAAAGTGGCACTAATGTACACTTAGAGCATAACATGAGCTGGTGGTTACAACAGGTACTTATTTTTGGGGACCAATGCCTATTTTTCCGCATCAGATTATTTACTGAACTCAAGAGAGGGAAAAATACACAGATAAAAAAACAGAGAAGATGGCAAAACCGATCAAAGGGAGAAATTAAGCACCTGCAAGAGCGAGAAACAGGTACTGTCTGGTAGTGAATTAATGACTACCAGCCTTGGTATTTGGCTGGTTTAACTGCACCAGATGCCTGCTTCTGAGAAGAGATTCAGGTACCAGCACTCTATCTTTCACATTCCAAACATTGCATTCAATACAACAAAGTCCTATGTCAGGAGAAAAGACAATACAGGTGTGCAAAATTTGCATTTTGCCAATGTAATTTGGTGGCTTACATAATTGTGAACTTGATAAAGTTGCAAAATAATTATGTTGTGTAAGTCAATTAAATAATTTTTTGTAAAAACATTTTGATGGAATTTTACTGCAAAATAAATTAAGTCATATGTTTGGCTATGTGGAACCTTCAACTTATTTTGTGTGGACTTTTTAACAAACAATTAACTTAAAGTGTTTCATGGGTGCTTTCTCTCATTTTCCTAGCCTATTTACAATTACGTGAAAATTAAAAAAATACTTTACACACATTTAAAAATAACATGGGAGAGTTATTTTCAAGCAAACCAAATAAAAAACATGCATAATTTCTAGGTTTTCTAGGTGAACAGGTTCCATTTTAAACTGCTCAGCCAGTAGATGCCTTCATGGCTTTCCACAGCTTACTTACTCAAAGCACTCTGCTGTTGCCCAGGCAGAGGTCTTAAAAACTCAGACCTAAGCCACATCATAATGCTCAGTTAGGGAATTCCTTTGAATGTAAGATCCTTACACCGGAGATAAAGCATGACTTTAACAACATGCTTCAAAGTGAAACCCTTTCAATCCTAATTTCATGGTGAAACCCACACTAGTGTCTACTGTTGTGTTAGTTGTATAGCTCTTTATAAGACTAAAGATTGGTACTCTAATGCAGCCCTAGAACAAAATATAATACTCACCAGAATCATATACTCTTAGCCAACTTGCATTCGCCCATTGTAAAAGCGTATCTACCAATCCTAATTGGTTCTAAGGCAAAACACTTGCCTTAACATCCCATTTATCAAGTTCTGTGTTTTGTTCAGCAATAGTTTGTAAAAGCAATCTATGCTTATTATTATATAAGATGCATGCGCTAGGTAGATTTCCATTTCAGGTTATTTGTATATAATGGGGAAAGTTACTGTTTTGATAAAGCAGGTTTTGCTTCTAGATCCTGCCATTTATATATGCGCTTTTGCCTAAATTTTGAGTTCTCATACAATTCTCATTTCTAACTGGGTTTACCTTTTAAAAAGCGATGCACTATGTGCAATTGTATATTGCTATTATATCATTTGTTCAGAACATGAGAAGTTGCCAGACTAATGCTAATTATAATAAACACAGGGCAAGAAGTATTGACCAATTTTGCGGTTACAAGCTTTATTACTGGCAAAGTAGGAGGGTTTGCAACAGCAAAATAGCTTTTTGCTACGCATGATCCCCTTTTAGGAGTGCGTTAACTTGTACAGTATCCTAAAATGTGATTTTAAATGGATACCAATTCTATTTTGGAAGGGGCATGTTATAGGCATCCCTTTTAGATTGGCACCAAATGTATCAACAATTTGCGACTAGAATTGCGGTGGCAAAACACAACATTTTGATGACAAACAAATGAAAAGTTACCGATTCTCAAATTTGAAAGGTACTGGCTGGGGGGGTAGAGGGCCTGGATGAAGAGTAAAAATAGCCTGCCCTCCTTTAAGAGAGCAGTAGTTTCCATCATCCAACATGCACTCTACTGGCAGTTGCCCCTCGCTCTCTTTTTTACAGTGAGAACTGCAAGGAATGGAACCCTAAGAGTAGGATTGAAGCCTTCAGAGCAGTGTTTCCCAAACTGCAGCTCCCGGCCCACTGGTGGGTAATGAGCTGATATTTGGTGTATTGCAAAAGTCTAAGCAATAAATACAGATGACTTTACATTTTGTATTTATCCTGTCACATTTGCTGCACATCAAAGACAGAGGTCAAATGTCAGGCTATATCTTCTGACAAATTATTGTTTTTTTTTTAGTTTTAACCCTTTCGCTGCTAGGCCTTTTCCACCCTGTGTTAAGCCTTTTTTTGGCTATTTGGGGTAGTTCGCGATTAGGCCCCTGTACCTTTTTGTCCACATAAGGTATCCACGCCAAGTTTGCTTCCTTTTCTTCCAGCATCATGGGGATTTTAATTGTATTCAGGGTTGGTGTATTCCCCTGGAGGGGACCCAGAAATTAGCCAAAATACAGCTAAATCTTTTTTGAAAAATGGGGAAAATGTGCTGCAGAAGAAAGTGTCTGTTTTTTCCTGTCCAAATGGTATCAACAAAGGGTTTGTGGTGTGGAAAACACCATCCTCCGAGCTTTCAGGGCCAGGCAGACCTTTGTCAGAAAACCACATTTTTTACTCACAGTTTTGGGATTTTACTGGGACATAGCCTATTTTTGCTACTTTTTGTGCTTTCAACCTCCTTCCAGGTATTGGTAGAAATGCTATACATTTCTGAAAAGTAACCAAAATTCTGAACTCAGCAAGGGGTCATTTGTGTAGATCCTGCAAGTTTTTTTCTATAGAAACTAACAGTTAAAAATAAGAAAAATTGAAAATGAGTTAAAAGATAAACCAGCCATTTGTGCCAACATTTTCGCCTATAACTTCTTCAAAGTGTGACAGATTTTTTAAAGCATATACTGTTACATTCGCAGGACCCTTCTGGTTGTGGGGATATATAGGACTTGGTTTACCAAGAAGCCGAGGAACCCAGAGCCAATAACTGCACTGCAACTTGCAATGGTTTTTCATTGTGTACCGGGTATATAGCAAATCATTTGGTAAAATATAAAGAGTGGAAAATAGGTATCAAAGACACCTATGTTTTTCCGAAAATGGGAACAAAATATAGTTTAAAAGCATTAGCTATTTGCACATCTCCGAAATTGTGGTTACCCATACTAGCATGTGAATTGTAGGAAATTTTTCAAATTGATTTCTTTTTTACACATTGTCTTACATTTGGAAGGCAGAAATTTATAGAAAGTTAATAGGTAATAACAGTCGCTCTACAATTCTGTGTTTCGCTAAGTCTCCTGATACAAATGGTACATCACTTGTGTGGCTAGGACTAGTGTCTGTAACAGGAAATGGGCCTAAACGCAACGTGGACACACCACATTTTTGCAGTGAAAACTGACCCTTTTTTTGGCAAAGTGCCTGGCTGGGGATTTTGAACCTTAGTTCTGCCGGCACCTAGGAAAATCTAGTAAACCTATACATTTTCGATAACACATACAGGTGATTCTGGGTACGAAAACGTTGGGGGGGGGATCAATGCAAGCCATACCTTGCTGGATTCCCCAGGGTGTCTAGTTTTCAGATATGTGTGGGTTTGGTAGGTTTTCATAGATGGCCGCTGAGCCCCGGGGACAAAAACCCAGGTGACCCCCCTTTGCAAAACCAGGTCGTTTTGTGATAGGTAATTTTGATGTATCCACAAAACTTTTTGGGCCCTTGCCGGCCACGGGTACTTGGCCCACCCTCACAAGTGAGGTACCATTTTAATCAGGAGGCCTGGGGGAATGCGGGGTGGTAGGACATTTGCGTCAACCCGTGAGCCCACAATATTCCCACATAGAAATTTGAGAAAAATTATTTCTTCAGCTAAATTTGAGGTTTGCAGGGTATTCTGGGTAAAAAAACCTTGGGGGATCCACGCAAGCCATACCTCCCTGGACTCCCCAGGATGTCTAGTTTTCAGAAATGTGCGGGTTTGGTAGGTTTCCTTAGATGGTCGCTGAGCCCGGGACCAAAAACGCATTAGCAAGCCCATTCTCGGCAGCCCCCACCCCTACGTATAAAGAAAAAATCCCTGGTGCCTAGTGGGCTTTTTATCCCCCCCAAGGGCAGATTAGGGACCACTGCCCCCATCTCACTCCTGGGGGCAGAAAGACTGGGATTTTGTTTTAGGGGGTGGGGGCATTGGCATGCCCATTTTGGGCAGCCCCCACCCCTACATGTAAAAAAAAATCCCTGGTGCCTAGTGGGCTTTCTGCCCCCCCCTCCCGGGGCAGATCAGGGGCTATTGGAAATTAGAAAGACTAATTTTGAGGGGGGCATTGGCATGTCCCTCTCCGGCAGCCCCCACCCCTACATATATTTAAAAAAACAATCCCTGGTGCCTAGTGGGCTACTATACCAAAATGAGAAATAAGGTATAGTGTACACAGAGTCCAGTGGAACTCCCAAGGAAGGCAGAGGTAAAAGTAGATAGCACCTTACTCTCGATTTGTGGGCGAGCAGTAAGGCTTTATCAGAGGGTAGTGTAAAGCATTTGTTATACACACTCAGGCAGCAAATTATGTCACACACTCAAAGACTGAACTCAGACCAATTTGTTTGTATCAAAATTATTATTATGGTATTTTATTTCTGAGAACCAAGCCAAACCTGGTGCAGGTAAATAAAATAAATGCTTTTCAAAATCTTATGCAATGTTTTACAACTGAATGCAGGTTCAAACGCAGTTGATTGAATTACAGGTAAAACAAAGTTTCAAAATTACTTTTCGGCTTACAATGTACGTTAATTTTTAGATTACTTTTCAGATAACTTTTGCTAATCAGTGTGATATGCCTAGATACCACACTAATACATCTCCTAGACAAAAGGTAAGTAATACACATTTAGTGCATAGGCAGTTTTTCAATATTCCAGACGCTTCGCTGTATCCAGGGGTCAGCGCAGGTGATAGCGCTTGGAAACTACTCTCCCCAGGAGCCTGAGGGGCTGCACGACCATCGGAGGCCCCGCCCCCTGTTACCGAGGATCCTTTAGCCGCGCCTCCCGTTTCGCGGGAGACGCTTCGCTGTATCCAGGGGTCAGCGCAGGTGATAGCGCTTGGAACTACTCGCCCCAGGAGCCTGAGGGGCTGCACGACGATTGGAGGCCCCGCCCCCTGTTACCGGGGATCCTTTATCCGCGCCTCCCACTTCGCGGGAGACGCTTCGCTGTATCCAGGGGTCAGCGCAGGTGATAGCGCTTGGAACTACTCGCCCCAGGAGCCTGAGGGGCTGCACGACCATCGGAGGCCCCGCCCCCTGTTACCGGGGATCCTTTATCCGCGCCTCGCGCCTCCCGCTTCGCGAGAGACGCTTCGCTGTATCCAGGGGTCAGCGCAGGTGATAGCGCTTGGAACTACTCGCCCCAGGAGCCTGAGGGGCTGCACGACCATTGGAGGCCCCGCCCCCTGTTACCGGGGATCCTTTATCCGCGCCTGCCACTTCGCGGGAGACGCTTCGCTGTATCCAGGGGTCAGCGCAGGTGATAGTGCTTGGAACTACTCGCCCCAGGAGCCTGAGGGGCTGCACGACCATCGGAGGCCCCGCCCCCTGTTACCGGGGATCCTTTATCCGCGCCTCACGCCTCCCGCTTCGCGGGAGACGCTTCGCTGTATCCAGGGGTCAGCGCAGGTGACAGCGCTTGGAACTACTCGCCCCAGGAGCCTGAGGGGCTGCACAACCATCAGAGGCCCCGCCCCCTGTTACCGGGGATCCTTTACCCGCGCCTCGCGCCTCCCGCTTTGCGGGAGACGCTTCGCTGTATCCAGGGGTCAGCGCAGGTGATAGCGCTTGGAACTACTCGCCCCAGGAGCCTGAGGGGCTGCACGACCATGGGAGGCCCTGCCCCCTGTTACCGGGGATCCTTTATCCGCGCCTCGCGACTCCCGCTTCGCTGTATCCAGGGGTCAGCGCAGGTGATAGCGCTTGGAACTACTCGCCCCAGGAGCCTGAGGGGCTGCATGACCATCGGAGGCCCCGCCCCCTGTTACCGGGGATCCTTTATCCGCGCCTCCCGCAACGCGGGACGCGCGTGGGCGTACGCCGGGCTAAGCCCGGGCAAAGGGCGGGCCGTTTGTGGCCGTTAGGAGCCGGTAGAGGCCAGGCAGGGCCACCCCCCTGAAAAGAGCTGCAAGCATCAAGGTACTGTGACCTGCTCTAAAAACGCATGAATATATTGCTGGCAACTAGACTGTGCATATAGAGACGCTCCCTACCTTTGGATTGCAATTGGCTTTACCGCTTCAATTGGAACTTGTCTTCTGTTTTTGTGCAGTTGTTTGGGCTTTTCAGGATGGGCAAGAGGAAGAGTACAGAGGGAGGGTTGGTGGCCAGCAGTAAACTAGGGAAAAAGGCCAAAAATACTACCCACTCTGCTATGAACTGTGTCCTGTCTAGAATTGAGGAAATTTCAATGATTGTGAGGAGACGCTTGGGAGCTTGGTTGCCACTTCCCAAGGGGGTTGCAAAGTGGCAAAGACCGTTCCTAAAAATGCTAAAAAGGTGATTCCCTCGATGTTCTCTAACTCACAGCATAATTCTAACGCGCATGGCCTACCCACTACTCTGCTAAAGACCCCTGTTGAACCACCAGCTCTCGTAGTACAGACCATGCAGGCTACTGTTCTAGATCTACATACTCCCGAGTCCCCCCATAATTCTGTTTTATGTTCTAATAGGTTTTCCGTACTTGATCCGAACCATGACGAACCCAGCTCACCACCTAATAGGGTGCCTCCCACCCATCCAACCCCCGTCAGGTCCCCAGCTGTTTCCTTGGAAGCATTGCAGGCTAGGATTTTAAGGTTGGAAGAGTTGGTTACAGTTCTTAATAACAGGGTGATGAGCCTCATTTCAGATCGAGGCTCGCATCCGACCAGCCCCGCCCAAGCACCACTTTTAGGGCCTACACTCATTCCAAAGACAAGTGACCCGGCCCCTCACTCTCACTCCTGTCCTTCGCCAATTAACCCTCTACTAGTGCCACTAAACAGGGCCTTAGGAGAGGGTAACACCAAGCCACTCTCCACTATTAGGTCTTTTGCCGACGTCACACGAAACTTTGTGTCTAATAGGGTGTCAAATACTCACCCCCAGGCTAGGATGGGTAGCAACGCAACTTTTCCATCTATTAGGGGCGAGCACGGCCCCTCTCCATTCTTGGCGGCCGCGGGTCCTAGGTATTATAAATCCCCTGCAAAGCCTTGGGTTTACATGACACATGTCCCGAAAATGACCAACCCAGGTGGATCTGAAAGAAGTGAGTCATTGCATAATAAAGTCATCCATTGGCTGAGGCACACTAGAGGCTGCAGATCAATTATCAGAGATGATATATTGAGGGTGCGGCGGCTATCTAGAGTGGATTCATCATTGGATTGCGTGGAAATCGAGCTTAGAGATTTAGCTCTAGCAGAAAATCTAATATTGCTGGAATATAGGACCTCACCACCCGCACACTCCTCTATTCAAATTCATAGCTCCTTGATCTGGTCCCAGTTTAGCGACCAGGTGGATTCAGGCCTTAGACAGGTGGACTGACTATCCAGGCCCCATGTAAATACCTCTTTATCTACCCCTGAAAGTCCCTTACTAGAGGGCACAGGACCGTTTCCTGCCCTCCCTCTGGACTTTATTGGGGATAGCCCAGTTGTTTATGCAACCCCAGGCGCGGCTTTGGGGGGGGGGGGGGGGGGAAATTAGGGGGTGCACAATAAGTAGGGATGGAGCGGTAGTCTCCTCATCCATCTCCCACTCCCCAAGAGTTATCCAGTTTTTATCCTGGAATATTGCCGGCTTAAAAAGGAATCTCACCGATCCTGTGTGGAATGATTTTATCAGTAAATTCGATATTATCCTTCTCCAGGAAACCTGGTGCTTGGAACCCATTCATAGATCTGGGTTCACAACCTATTTTGTTCCGGCAATTAGCTCCTCCAGAGGGCGCCCATCGGGGGGCCTCCTAATTTGGGTGAATATAGAGCTGAACTGGATTGTTAAGCACAATGTCAGCCTGTCCTATGATATTCTCCACCTATCAGCTGGTGGGTCTGAATTCCATCCTGCCCTAGAAATTTTCAACATATATGCTAGAGGATAGTCAGGTGCGCAAGAAAGTCCTACGTTGTCATTTCTTGAGTCCTTACTTTCAGCTCTTTCCACCACCTCGGGTGTTGTAGTAGCTGGTGACTTAAACTGTACCTTTGAGCCCCTTGGTGATGATGACATTTTGGACACGGAGGGGGCTGATTACAAGCGAGGTATCCCTCCACTTGTCTTCCGCCACTCAAAAAATGGTCAAAAAGGGCTGTTCAAATTACTGCCCTAACCTTGGAGTTTAATCTAAGGGCGACAAATGGCAGATCCCGCTCTGACATCAGGGGAGCACCCACATTCATTAGAACTAGGGTCCCTTCGCGCATAGACTACATCTGATGTTGAGCTGTGGCCGGATCTCATTGACATGGAAGTCATGTCTAGGCAGGAGAGCGACCACAACCCACTAACCATGCAATTCAAGCGCGAAATGCTTACTACGTCCATTGCGCCCATTGGAGTCCAGTCATACTGGTCCAGAGAGGTTGTTCCATCCAATTGCAATAGACGACTCAAATGGTGTAGAGTTGCCAAGCGAGAGGTAGATTTGGCCAGGATTAAAAACATCGTGGTGGAAAGTACTGGCTTGTTGGAGGCTGTCCTGGTCGGCCCTCCTAATGTCTTGCTATCCAGAGGCTTCGAAGAGATATATCTTGAGACCATTCAAAAGGTGGGGAAGTTTTTTGAATCAAACTCTAACGGGGATCGCAAGTCACCCCGACCAAACATGGAAAACTTGTGGTTTTCGGGTGATTGTAGGGCAAGGAGGCAGGAACTTGCTAGGGCTTTAAAATTAAGGGATCAGCCCTCTATTGTCTTTGCTCGAAAATCTTACTATAGCTCTATAAAAAAAGCTAAGAGACTCTGGGAAGATCATCATTGGCAGGATTTGAAATCTGCAGTACGACGCAAAGACCAGACCCTGTTTTGGGACCTTAAAAACATTAGTGCAAGGGGTGGGGCTGATCCAATTCCGAACCATATAACTGGGCGCCAGTGGTTTGATAATTTTTCCGGCCTATATTCATCTGGGAAAGATTCTCCTTCGTTGGCCGAGGATCCAGCCCGCGAGCTCGTTGTCTCCCCAGGATGGGGGGGGGGGGTCAGTTTAGTCTTAGTGAGATCTACTCGGCAATAAAAATGATAGCTCCGGGTAAGGCAGCTGGACCTGATGGCCTCCCTGGAGACCTTCTTCTCCATGACAGAGAACCTTGGGCTGAGTTTATCCTACAAACCCTGAATAACATCGTAATGGGTTACCCTGTACCAGATTCCTGGAAAGGGGCAGAGGTGGTGGCCATTGACAAAAAAGGAGATAGAGAGGACCCTGCCAACTACAGACCAATCAGTTTGATTGATGTGATTCAAAAAGTGGTGGGCAGGGTTCTCTTAACCAGGATTAGGGCCTGGATTGATGAAGCTGGCATCCTGTCCCATTTTCAGGCAGGTTTTAGGCAAGGGGTTGGTACTATCGATCAGGTTTTCCGATTCTGCACCATATATTGGAAATCTGTGACCATCGAAAAGGGTAGCCTCTACCTGGCTTTCATCGACCTCAAGACAGCTTTCGATTTGGTACCTCGCTCAAAGTTGTGGCAAGTTTTGGCTGATCTTGGTATCTCTTCCCTAATTCTGGCCCTCCTTAAACGGCTTCATGTTGGTAATTTTGCTAGAGTCAGCTGGGGCCACCAGGGACAGATGACCGAGAGAATAGCAGTAGGGAGAGGGGTCCGACAGGGCTGTGTTTTGGCGCCAACCCTATAAATGGGGTGGCAGACTATCTGAGGGTTGACGGGGTCGATGCGCCAACCCTGAGCGGGGGAAAACACCCTCCCTGCTGTTTGCAGATGATACGCTGCTGATCTCCAAGAGCCCTATGGGCCTCCAAAAACTTTTGACCCGTTTTACTGACTTTTGCAACACTAGGGGCCCTCAAAATCAACACATCCAAGACTAAGCTAATGGCCATGTCCCCTTCCAAAAGCTTCAGGAACAATATCAGGGTGGATAACTCTAATCTGGAGCTGGTGACAGCCTTTGACTATCTTGGGGTGCGGGTTAACAACAAGCTGAACTGGGCCCCACATTTGTCTAAAATGCTCCTGTGTCATAAACGAACAGCGGGAGCCATAGCGAGACATCAGAGGCTGTCATACAGCTGCCAAATTGCTGCAGCAATTGAGGTCTACCAGGGGAAGGCTCTATCAGCATCCCTCTACGGGGCGGAACTATGGGGATTTGACAATGTCACAGATCTGACTAAATCGGAAAACAAGTTTTTCAGAGACATAGTCTCACTCCCCCAGTCTACTCCCCTAGTTCCCCTCCGCAGTGACCTCGGTAGACACCCCATAAGCGACGTGGCAAGACTGCGCCCTTTATTATATTGGGTCAGGCTCAGAAGGTCCCCGGATCTAGGCCAGTATGCATCTGCTCTGAAGGACATACTTCAACTTGGAGCTCGTTTTAAGATTTCTTGGGTATCCAATCTATATAAACTGGTGGTAGAGCTAGGTTTGGGTGAGTCCTGGGAGAACCAGAGCCCCCCCCCCCCTTAAATCCATCGTAACAAAAATCTATTGGGACTGGATCAATGCTGCTACTTTGAGGTCCCAGAGAGGCATCCTCAGTGAGAAATTCCTAGGCATTAAACCTATGCCTAGATTGGAGGCCTTTTTGGACCGGATCGAGTCCCCAAGCGATAGGTCACTATACCTCAAGTTGAGATACGGTACTCTACCAATACATGAGTTCCAGACAGGGTGGAGCGGTGAGCAGGGTGCTGCTAAGGGCTGCCCAGGTTGTGCCTCCCCTACGGAATCTATCGCCCATTTTCTTTTTGCTTGTCGGGCCTACAGCCAGGTTAGATCTAGATGGCTGAAACCCGTATGTATAAATCTGGGTTGCAGGTCGTATAGGGTGGCCTTGCGCATCTTAACCTATGAGACGACAGTCCCTAGTGTCATCTGTGGGACTGCTAAGTTCTTGGGGGGGGCCTGGAAGATTAGACAGAGGTTACTCAAGAAGTGCTAGTTATTGAGCCGAGTTCCAGCGTTCCTTGCCCCTGCCCCACTCAGCTCTACTTAAAGTCGTATACTGTTGCTGTATTTGTCCTCTTTCTATATTGTACTCATTGTATAATATCCCTTTTTCTGGACCTTACGAACTATGTTGTTTTAGATATTGTTAACATTTCTTTTTGTATAGATGGGAACCCTGCCGCTGCAGGGGATTCTTATTTTAAACATTGTTTTTATAATGTTTTATACTTTTATGATATTTTATATATCAAATAAAGTTACTGACTGACTGACAATATTCCATACAAACCAACTCCACACAGGGAACAATTTTCAAGGAAAAACTGTCAATCTATTCCTATGGAGCAAAATGAAGTTACCGGTTTGCAGGTAAGTACTGTTTTGTGGGAGTTTGTATTCTGGGGTAAGAACCAGGGTTATCCCAGGGCCAAGGATGCACTCTTGAAACACCCACAGCGGCACTATGGCGGACGGGTGCAGAGTGCTAAGGCCCAATGTTATCCAATGGGGTTTAGGGGGACACCGGTTGATGGCTGCTCACGGGCAGGCCACAAGGTTGGGGGAGCAAAGCTCCTGGTGTTCGGTTCAGGGCAAAGGGGAATCCTAGTTAGCACCCAAAGTACACCCGCAGTGGCGGCTGGGTGCAGGGTGCTGTTTTGGCGTCGGGTGCCCTGTTGATTTCAATGAAAGTTGCCAGTTTGGGATTTTGTCCAGGAAGACTTCCAGGGGGAACCAACAGCTGGGCAGGTAAGTTGGAGGGCTCGGGGACGTAGGTGCACCTCGTGTTCTTTTCGCCAGGGAGCAGGGAGGCTGGATGCAGGGGTGTCTTTTGAGGTCAGATTTCACCTTACCGCGCCACTCGCAGTTGGAGGGGTCTCCGTGCAGAGGCTGCAGGCGATGCCGGGGAGTCCCGGAGGGGTCAGCCCACGGTGGACTCAGACTCTGGAGTGCCTCGCTGGGACCGGTGGGCCACCTGGATTTGGACCGTATGCGACGGGTGCAGTGGTAGTTCGAGGAGTCGGGTTTCTTTGTCTTCAGCAGGCTCAGAGTCTTGCTTTGGAGATTGTTTTGAAGAGAGCTGCTGTTCACAGGAGATCCGGTCTTTGTTGAAAGCAGTCAGTCCTCCCAGAGGTTCTGGAGATGTCCGGCTGCAGTACAAGTCTCTGGAATCTCTGGAAAGTGCATACCAGCCTTTAGGGCTGGGTCCAAGTCGGTTGTTCTCTGCAGTCTCCTCTGCTGGGCGTCTTCTTTTGTCCTTCTTCGTAGGTTGCGGGAATCTATCTTCTTTGTTCAAGGCTGCCCCTAAATACTAGATTTAGGGGGAGTTTTAGGAGTGTTGAGGTCAGTAGCCAATGGGCTACTGACCTTGGGGTGACTACACTCTTGGTGTGCTCACCTCACGTAGGGGAGTGGGCACAATCCCTAATCCTGATTGGAGAATGCCTGCCATCTGCAAGATGACGGGAACTGAAGAGTGGGCTTCACCTCGCCTCCCCCACCTGAGGGGTGGGATTGGCAGAGGCGGGCACACCTTCTGGGCTGTGCTAATTTTTCCCGCCGGTCTTCTCACCGAAAAGGAGGGGAGACAGGAAGGGGGCCTGCTCCTGATAGCAGGAAAGGCTGGGGGTCGTGTTAGAAAGACAGTAAGGCCTTTGAAGCCCCACTGCCACAAATGGCTCTTCCTGGCCTGGGGGAGGTATGACCACCTCCACCCAGGAAACGCTTTGTTTCTGGGCTCAGGGAGCGAAGGCTCCCACCCCAGGAGTCCAGAAACATGTCTCGTTGTGGCAGGCTGGTGTGTACCAGTCAGCGTACCCACCACAGGCTGGTCGTTTTTCAGGGGGTATCTCTAAGATGCCCTCCGAGTGCATTTTTCCTTATATCCCACACTGGCATCAGTGTGGGTTTAATGTGCTGAGAAGTTTGCTACCAAATTTCCCAGTTTTCAGTGAAACCATTATGGTGCTGTGGAGTTCATAATCACAAACTCCCAGCACCATATACTCTTAATGGCATTACTGCACTTACAATGTCTAAGAGCTGGTCTAGACACTGTAGTGGTACAGGGCTCAGGCAACTGTACCCTCACCACTGGTATAGTCCACCCAGCAAGAGGGGTGGCTGACCTATGCCAGGGCAGTGGGTTGTAGGCACGGCACACAGGGGTGTGTGCCATGTCTACTCTTCACTTTGTTCTGCACCAAAACATGCAGCCTGCAATGGCAGTGTGGGTGTGAAAAGGTACAGGGCCTCTAAGGGTGGCACAATAAGTGCTGCAGCCCTTAGAGGCCTTCCCTGGACACAGTGCCCTTGTACCCAGGGTACTTTTTTACAAGGGACTGACATGTGGCCATAGAGGTGCCAATTGAGGGTACAAGGTAGTTGTGGGAAAGACCACAGGCCCTGGTAACATGATTGGCAGGGACCCAGGACACATGAAGTCAAAATAATTCAGAAGTCTAGCAAAAAGTGTGTGGGGTGGTGTTACTGCAAAAGAAACCCAGCTTCCTACACATGCCCATCACATGTGTGTGCACTGGCTTGACCATCTTGGGCAGCCCCGACCCCTAAATCAAATACAAAAAAATGAATTCCCTGGCTTCTCGTGGGCTCCTGCAGATTGATGGCAGTACTGAATAGTACTTGAGATTCAACATGCAATACTCTGCTTGGATGGGGAATAGCCTTCCCGAGGGGCACTATTGCCACAAGGAGCTGAGGTGATTTCCAAAAGGCTTCGGTTCTTTGAAGATAGAATTTCAGACAGTGTTGTATATCCAGCAAATAAAGAGCCCTTTCTGCTGGTGTTGTTGAGTGTGCAGGGGTGTGGAATTCCCATAGCCCGACACCCAGGACATACTATTTGGGGTCAAGGACAAGAAGTTTTCATGTTTAATCTGTCCTTGGAACAAGTAAGCCAGATTACACAATCACATTATGAATCAGGGAAAGGCATTGTCTGCAGTTAAGGGAATAGTTGTGCCCATATGTGAATGCTGTTTGTACTTGTATTTAAGGTTCATTAATACAAAGCCTTTTTTCTTAGGGTGAGCACTCTAAGGAAATGCCATAATCAGTCTGAACTACTGAGAGTGGTTCCAGTATAAAAATGTGCACATGCATTTGCACAGTTTAACAATATAAGGCTACGTATAATACTTCCAGGATGCCCTCTGATTAGATGCAAATGTATGTAAAAGCTTGAAAGCAAGATTGATGATCCTTTGCTTTCAAAATAAAATGGTCATAAAAAAATTGCAGCTAGAATAAAAACGTTTTGCTAAGCTAGTATGAAATTGTAGGTACCATTTTCTTGAAGCATCATTTAGCAAAATGTGTTGATCAAGCTAGTATTTCCCAAAAATATTCATAATGGAAGAATCAGTGCAACCAGTTGCAACAAATTATTGGAAACATGAAAATAAACAAGCATAGGTAAAGCCAAATAGGTAAGGCTTTGGTGGTCAGCCTTTTGGTTACGTCAATGTGTGCCTTGTTTTGACGTGGGCTTTGTAAAACTTTACTGTTGTGGGAGCTGCCAGGTGCTCATCATTATAACAAACACTGGCAAAAGCAAAAATATTTTTGGTCTAAAAAAAAAACATTGCCATAGTTTTTCCCGTCACTAAGCAAAACGACTTTGCATGCCAATATGCTCCTTGTGAAAGAGTAGAATGCGGTCACTCACAGAAAAGCCAGCCGGTAGATAGAGAGATTGGAAGAGAGAGAGAATTTTAATAAAAAACAAAGCGACAGACCTAAATAGGGGCCCAATTCTTAAAGAAAGTCACAAAAGTGCACCCATGGTATATGTCCTTGCAGTTGTGTAGATTTACAGCTTTCATGAATTCACAAGAATTTACTTAAGTAGGACAGGAATTGCACTCATAGAAAACATTTGAGAAATGCATTTTAGCATTGGCAAGTAATCATGTTTAGATTTCCTCATGCGAAAATCTGTTGCTCTGTAACAGGTTCACTTTCCCAAAAAACACTTTTTTCCCCAACCCTGGAAGACGTTTTACTTATGTCCTTGTCAGGAGTAAATTTCCAACCTTTCTCTACATGGGAAGATAGAGACAGGCTGATGAAAACCCATTAAACCTGCAAGTCAGTAGGTTTGCACAGACTCCAAAGGGCACTCGAACCATCGGGAACAATTGCTTACTGCTACCTCCAGCCCCAGTGTGTAGATCTGTGGAAAGGTGGCAAAACAAGGGTATGGTTAGTATTCAAACCCTACTATGGTATGAGCTCTGACATAATCAGAGGAGTTATTATCAGAGCTCTTATATATACTGAGATTGCTGCTATAATTTGTCGCTGCACTACATGGCACCAAAGGGACAAATGGTGTTTGTTACATGACAAGTAGTTTTATGAAGCAACTTGCCCCATGGACAAGTAGATATTTTATTAAATTCCACACCCCTGGTGTGGGTAAGAAGGTTTTGAGGATGAGTGGCTCGTTCAAGTGAAAGTCCGAAGGAACTTTGGGAATTAATCTATGGCTGGTACGCAGGACCACTCTGTCATCCCTGAATTGAAGAAATGGTGCCTGAATAAGCGCCTGAATAGTAAGAGCCTCAATTTCACTGACTATTCTAGCAGATGTCAACGCCTGAAGCAGGGCAACTTTCTATTAAACTTGAGATCAGCTTTATGAATAGGCTCGAAATGGTGCCTCATGAGTTGCGACAGGACTACGTTAAGATGCCAGAGCAGTGGAGGTCTGACTGGTGGAAAGGCCCTAAATAGCCCTTTACTGAATTGTTTAATGATCCTCGCTGACCATAAAGAGGGCCCTGAAGAGGTCCTTCTAAAACGAGATATTGCAGCTAGATGGACCTTTATGGAGGTGTGAGCTTATCCGGATTTTGCCAAAAGGATGTAAGGAAGGATTTAATGCGGTGAGGACGAGAATGGATGTATGTTCGCATCTTGACACCAAAGGCAAAATCGCTTCCACTTCATTCTATGTTTTGTTAGTGCTCTGCACCCGTGGATTAAAGAGAATCTACTTGCATTTAGATGGGAGGTTCAGATGGCCACACTCAAGGTGTTCAGGAGCCATGTTGCTAATCGAAGCGATTTAGGATCCGGATGTCCTTAGGACTTCATCAGAAGAGATGCAATGGGATCAAAGAGGATGGGTTGTCTCTCTGAAAGGAGGAGGAGTTCTGTGTACTAAAGCTGAAACGGCCATGATGGGGCTATGAGGAGGATTCTGCATCTGTCTTTCGAGTGATGGAAAGGCCTTGTTGAGAGTTGTGTCCAGGATTGCCCCCAAAAAGCTGATGTTCGTGGATGGGTGTAAGACTGATTTGTCTTTGTTCAAGGTGAAGCCAAAACTTGCCAACAGTCTTGTGCAAGCTGCCGTGGACGAACAAACTATTGATACGGACGGTGCCTTGATCAGCCAGTCGCCCAGGTAGAGAAACACCTGATGGTGATGCCTCTTCAGAAAGGCTGCCACTGGAGCCAAACATTTGGTCAATATTCTTGGCGCCGATTTCAGGCCGAATGGCAGGACCTTGAATTGATAGTGGCTCCAGGCTATAGGAAATCACATATACTTCTGTGAGAGGGATAGATGGGGATGTGGAAGTATGCGTACGGTAGGGCAAGAGTGGTCATGCTATCTCATGGTTTTAGAAGTAATAAAATGTCCTGCAATGTGACCATGCGGAAGGACTGTTTCTTGAGGTAGGTGTTTAAAGTCCTCAAGTCTAGAATCAGTCGTCATTGCCTGAAATGTTTCCGTACCAAAAAGAAACATGGGTAGAACTCTTTCCCTCTTTTGGACGCAAGAGCAGGTTCTATTGCTCCTTTTTGGAATATCAAAAGGACTTCCAAATGCAGAAGATGTAGATGTTTCATCGCTTGTAAGCGGGCGGAGTGAAGAAATTCCACAGTGTGGTTGAATTGAATTAGGCTGAGAACCCACTGGTCCATCGTTATTTTGCCAATGTGGACGTTGCGTAGACATTTTCCCCCTAAGGTGACCTGTGAAGGAAGGGGGTGAGAGATAGCCGGAGTCTGAAAAATGTCATTGGTGATGTAAGGAATCCATTATCGGTTGCCCTTTTCTACCTCTAGGGGCAGATCTGGAGTATGCTGCAGATTGTGGTTGACGCTGGTTTTTATTGTAGTCCATACTGCTGAGAAAAGGAGGTGTAAGAGGGTTACACACATTGTTGGTATCCATCTCTATATGATGGAAGACCTCTTCCATGCGCTCCTCAAAAGGGTACCTTACGGTACTGAAGTGTCAACAGCAACTTTCAGGTTCAGTGTTTTTCTTTACGTCCTGAAGCGCCTCATCAATATGTTTACCGAACAGGGCCTCTCCATCAAAGGGAAGATCAAGGATTTTGTTCTGCACCTCCGGTCAGAAAGATGTAGCCCTGAGCCAGACTGCTCCGCCTCCCAGCGATCTAAAAGCTGTGGTAGCAATGTCCATTGAACAGTTTATAACCTCTGAGAAGTCTGTTCCCCTTCCTGGAAGATCTTTTTTGGCTCCCTTCTTATTGTCATCTGGGAGCTGCATGTATGGAGCTCTATGTATGGAGCTAGATGGCACCATATCTGACTATCATAATGTCCCAAGATCGCTAGAGCATTGGCTGCCCTGACTAGGAGACCTGACATTAAGGAGAATCATTTGCGGGCATTATCAAGTCGTCTGCCTTCTTTATCTGGAGGTGTCGTAACTGGAGCTGACGGCTTCTTTGACCTTCTCTGTGCAGCCTGAGAGATCACAGAGTCAGGCTTCAGATGGCCCGCAAGACAAGTGGGAGCATCCTCCGGAGATGTATATTGTTTCTCCAACCTGGGAGGGATCTTCCTGATTTTGAGGTCATTTTCCAATATGTAGCTAACAAATTGAATGACTCATACCGGCTTCCTAAATTGGTTCTTTAAAGTCATAAAGAAAGCATTCCGTTTGAGAAGTAGGCACTAGCAAATCATAATGTTTGGCAGCCCTTTCCAGCAAATTATGGAATCCACCGATGTCCTCTTGTTGAGAATCAAATGGAACTGGAGAGGGAGAAGATGGTGTGGGTATGAGATAGTCAACCCATTCCTGGTGCAGACCTCTAAGCTCTCCCTCCTCGTGGTCATCAGCAGTAGTTACTGGATCCTGCTGAGCAGCAGGCGGTGGTGACTGTGGAGTAACTGTAGATTGCAAAATGTAACGTTGTTGCGGAGTGGAAGGAACAGACATCTGCTAAGGTGGCAATGCAGAATTTTGAGGAGAAGCAGATGCTGATGGAAAACTTTTCTTATACTCAGATAACGTGAACTGTAAGTCCGTAAGCACTGAAGATGGCATGTAGATCATATCTTCTGGATATTGCTGATGATACTCCTGTTGTGGAATATAATAGTGTGGGTCCTAGCACTCCTCCTCATAATCATCATCCTCCTGACACTTCACATGCAACTGTGATGGGCTGTGTGCATAGCCAAAAGGTCCATCATAGTCCTTGAAATCCTGTTCACCAGGAGATGTGAGGGAAGTAAAAATGGCACTTTACTAGGTGAGGTGACCTATGGTGCAAGGTATCTAATTCTCTTTTGTTCCCATTTTTTAGGCGATTGTTCCCTCATCCATGAGGTGGTCAACCATGATTGAGCCACCGTCTGTGTTGTCGATACCGGCGGCAATGTAGATGATGTACTCGCCACAGTCTTCATCGTTTCTGTTACCATCGATGATGAGGACATCGGCAGGATAAGGGCCGGTGATGATTGTGAAGCTCTCGATGATGATGGTGGCGGAGGTGGAGCAGAGCTCTTCGATGGAGGCCCCCTGGCTTTAGATGCTGTAGATTGGTGGACCATCACTGTGTGTCGACGATGAAGATTTTTTTTGCCAATAGTGTCGTTGTCGATGAAGTCTGTGTCGATAGTTTATCCGCAAGGGGTACAGAGGAAGGCTTTTTAAAAGCCTGCCTGCTTTGAGGTGGTGTTGTAGGACGCTCAGAACTTGCCTTTTTTGTCTTACTATCCCCTGAATAATGTCCTCTTCAATTCTGTGAGGATATTTAGATGGACTATGCCTGTAAGACCCATGAGTAGTCTTTTTGGAGGCCTTTTTAGGGCAATCACTGGATGACTGAGTATGAGGTGATCTCTTCCTCTTGCGAGACCTCCTAGATGAAGACGCCGCCTCATCACTGACGTCACTTGAAAGTAGCTCCTGCCTGGCTTTCAACGTTCGAAACCAAATAAGAAGGCGCCCCTCATGATCCTAAAGTCTTGATAGAAAAGGTACGACACCTTGCAATCTTTCGCCTTGTGGTTGGGATATAGGCGATAGGAGTCGCTGTGAGGGTTGTCCGTATGAAGCCTTTTCTTGGAGCAGATGGCACAGGCTCTGAAGAGACTCTTTCTCCTAGTGAGACATCATAAAGTCAGGAGAAAGGAACTGTACACTGAACAAGATGGTACAGCCAGTAATAAAATGGGCAAAGAAGAATAAAGTAACAGTTTAGAAAAACGAATGAAGTAGAAGAATTGAAGAAAAAAATGGAGCAGAGCTCAGTGGAGACTCCCTAGCACGATGTGCGGTAAATAATTTGAAGGTCTGAGGTTCTTTCAGGAGTGTTCTAGAGGGATGGGTGCTTCGATTGGCTGAAACCTATGTTTGATCTGTTTTACAAAACAATTGAGATATGTTACAAAGCAAATTTGGGCCTAGGCCTTTTTTTCTAGTTTATGTTACGTTGAATGGCTATTTTTATGTACTGGGACTCCCATCTCGACGACAGGAATGATTCAAGCATGTGAACCTATGAAAGTTACAATACTGGAGTAATTTGCAGTTATATAAAATCTCTACCAGAAAAGGAGTTAGCAAAGATAACCTGTTCTTCTGACAGAGACTTCTAACTGAAGATTCCTCACCTTGTGAATAGATAATAAAGCAGTACCACCGTAAGTGTTGCGTCTGAGGTATGACTCAGATCAAGAAATCTTGCTGGATAGATCGTGGCAGTCCGAGCAGAAGGGGTTTGTGAACATGTGTAGGTACATCCACGTAATGGCCTAGTAAATGTCTTTGAATGGCACACCGCACGCCAGCGGAGTGGTAGCAGCTTTTGCTCTGGTGGAGTGAGCATGGACGCAACCCTTCTGGGGGCTGCTTTCTAGCTACACCATAGCAAACCTTTAAGCACAGGACAATCCACTGCAAGATGGTGGTCCTCGTTGCCGATTTTGCCTTTTTGCTCCAGAGAAGACAAAGAAAAGCTAACCATCATGCCGGTATTTTCTGGTTTCGATTGATGTAAAAATTAAGAGTCCTCTTAGGGTCGGTTATGGTGAAGCCACTTCGCCTCCTTAGAGGGGTGAGGTAGAGAATAGGCCATCAGAGTAATGGATTGCCCTTTGTGGAAGGGCGTAGCCACCGTTGGTAGAAAATCTTCCTTTGTCCAGAAAGAATGAAGGATTTGGTTGTTGCGCACAAAATGCCTGGAGTTCACTCACTCGCCTAGCAGATGTGCTTGCAACAAAGAACACCGTCTTCATGGTTAAGAGGCTAAAGGGGCAGCTCTGCATAAGTTCAAATTCTGTGCACAACAGAAGAGAGAACCAAATGAAAGACCCACTGAGGCACCACAAAAGGTTGGTAAGTTGCACCAAAAAACACATCACAACAGGAGGCTTAAAGAGGGCTGGCTGATCCTGTAACGATAAAAAAGTTGAAAGGGACTACAAATAACCTCTAACTGTTGCCACAGCGAGCTCTTACTGGGTTAATGAAAGACAAAACAGAAGGCTGTCTGACAAACTTGCTAGCAAAGGTTGAGCATGACAGGAGTTAACACCAAGCAACAAACTTTTTCCAGCACCCTGAATATAATCGACTTAGCGGAACAGAGACGAGTTGCCAGAAATACACCAACTACGTCGGGAGGAAGATCAAAAGTCATCAACTGTCATCTCTCAAGGTCCATGCATGGAGTTGTAGTTTGTCTAGGCTCCGGCCCAAGACTCAGCCATGCTGTTGTGACACCAGGTTCTCTTGAGGGGGCGCCGTACTGAAGGACAAATGCTCATGGTCAGAAGTTCCAGGTAGCCCACACTGCTTGCCCAGTTCAAGACCACTAGGATGACTTGGGCCTGGTCTTTCCTGATCATTTTCTGCACCCTTGGCAGGAAAGGGAAGGGCTGGAAGGCATACAGGAATCCCAATGTAGATAGGAGCCTCCCAGGGAAACTACTTGGGAACGACCATGTGGAATAGTCTGGCCATTGTGCTGAGGTGGAGAATAGATGAACCAGAGTTCACTCCATTGTAGGAAGATGCCCTGGTTCACTCAGAGCACAACTACCATTCGTGATTTGCTAGGGATCAGCAGTTGAATTGGTCTGTCCTGGCTTTTAAAGATGCTGTCAGGTGCTGGGTGGTAAAGGAGATTCCCTGATCATTCAGCTACTTCCAGAGGCGCGGAGCCTTCTGGCACAAGACCCATAACCCCTCTCCGCCCAGATTGTTTCAGTACCACATGGCGGTCGTGTTTTCTTTAGTGCCAAGTGAATCACTTGCAACTCCAACAAGTTGATGTGGAGTCGAGCTACTGCCGGGGCATGACCCCTACGCTACACCCCTCCCCACCAAACCCATCAAATGATGTATTAGTTGGGACAGTTAGCTCTGGGTTGGGTATGGAGATGGATCTGCCACTGATCCAATTACAGTCAAGCAGCCAGCGCTGCAGATCTTTTGCAGTCTTCTTCAACACCTGGTTGAAGTCTGACAGGTTGCCTTGGTGTCGAGCCCACTGAGACTTCAGATCTCACTGCAGAGCAAGTTTGTGGCACCTGGCATAGTCCACAAGCATGACGCAGGAGGCCAAGAGGCCCAGACGCCTCAGAGCCACTCTCACTGAGACCCAGATGAATGGTTGAAACATCAAGTTCATAGCCAAAATGTCCTGGACTCGATGAGACTGAGGAATAGCTCGAAAAAGCATTATCCAGGATTGCTCGTTAAAGGGAAGCCGTTGTGAAGGAGTCAGGTGTGACTTTGGCATATTGATGAAAAAAAACAATAATGTTAACAGACTGGCATTCACCTGGAGGTGGTTGACTGATGTTTTAGGACAACTGATGCCAAGTTACACATTTCCTTGCCAGTTATATTGACGCTTTTGCTCTCTATTTCAGTGGGAGCAAGTGACTCTGAAGGTAATGAGTATTGTTTCATGCCAGATGTCACAATCACTGGGTCTGGCTTGGGCATTAAACTTCTGAGTCAGGGTCTTGTGGTGGAGGTTTGAATTTCTTTTGGAATGTTGGAGTGACTGTTTACACAGTGGCTGCTGTTAGGAACTTGTCTTCTGTGATATCTAGAACAACTGGGAATAGAGGAAACCAAGGTCTCAAGAGTTTCTAGGATAATTGAGACCAATGTCTGAAGCTTCCATTAGAATGTTTACTTGCTCCTCTTCCCATTAAGTCATCCACTGGTGATAATCTCATCAGGCAGGCAGCAGGTGAAGTGGAAGTGTAGGATAACACTGGATGGTGATGGAGGGATTGTTTGAGAGCTTCTCCTTCTATGGTGTTAGATTTCTGGATGGTTATACATTATGTTGTGGAGCAAGAGACGAAGGTATTGCAGAAGGCAAGAGTCTACTTTCTGAAGTTGATACTGTTGTCTGTTGCAAGACCACTGGCAGTGTTGGGGGAGCCTCTGGTAAAACTGGAGAATGGATGGATATATAGGCTGCGGATGAGGCAGCAAAAGGGGGGGTGTTAAGGATGTTTGTAATAGATTTTTGATCACATAGTGAAATTTGAAAAAGCATAGAGGGTGTAGAGTTTCATCCTCTGGGTCATCCTCCTTTTAGTGCAAGTGTATATGGAGGCATTAAAAACATTTGTGATGAGTTTAGTCAGGGTGAGTGGATGGAAGATACACAGTGTAATGCATTCATAGAACGTGATAACAATGTGAATGTCAATGTCGATGTCGATACAGTAGTCACCGATGGCGAAAGGTGCTCCTTTAAAATCAAGGGATGTTTGAACTGTGACTTGTGCTTCTTTGACAGTCTTCTTTGGCGACTTCAATAGCGAGGAAGCAGAGATCAATGTATGGTCTCTTGACATGGATGTAGTCAACCTGTAGTGATTTACTAGATCACTGGATGGCCCTCCTTTTTTTCTTTTGCCATCATGTCCTCAAGTTTTCCCTCCTCAAGTCTGATGCCTTTTCTATCAGACAATGACCTTAGACATTTTTAGGCAGGAATCATATTGCAGAATGCACATCACATAGACCTTGAGGGTATGAAGCTGCCTTCTTTCTTCCACATGAGAGTACTTTACAAATCATAAGGCATTCTGACAGGAAAAACAGAAGAAAAATTGAGATACACATTTTATACTTGGTAAATGTTTGTAAAAGAAGTTGAATATAGTTGTAAATGTTATTTCCTGAGATGAATCTCTATGAAAGAAGAGAGGTGTGAAAACCTCAAGTTGTTCTGGGAGTCTTCTCTCAAAGGTTGGAGAAAAATTGAGAGAAGCATCTGACAGTACAATGCATGATGGGTAGTGGAAGCTCCAGGACTCTTAGCTGGACAGCAGTCTATTTTCACATCTTTACAATAAATGCCTATCCTCACTTTCCTCAATGACAGATTGTGCATGTTTACATTTCAAATGCTGCAATATAGGTCACAGGGATTATTTTAAAGATACACCAGTCTGCGTTTTAAGGAAAAATACTGTCTTGGATAGGCTTTTATTACGGGTGTTGCATCTCATATGTACAATGGTATCCTGTGTTTGTAACTATATGAACAAATATTGAATATGAAGTGTTCGAGGGTCCATGCATGCAGAAGGGAAATACTTTAACGTTTATGACCATGATACTGAATTAGCATTCTTTTTCTTTTCATATGGAGAAAAAAATACTAATTTCTCTCTTCAATTCCAAACATTCAGAGAGGAAATGAAACAGATTGTATGTTCTTCCCTTTTTCTAGCCTTCAGATTATGCCTACATAGTAACTGTGTTATAGGTTCCAATAAGGATCTTGAATGCCCAATGATGTGCTGACAGGCGGTGCTGCATTGAGTTTATCTAAGAAAACTGTTTCAATTGCTGACCTGTCTAAAATCATTGCATTCATTCCATTTTCCTCATTTCTGATTACTGTATTTTGAAGTGCCCCTCTGAATAGGACACCTCGCCATTCATTATTAGAATAACAGGCTATTGTTAACAAATCCATGTCTTTGAGTTAGACATTTTTTTATTCCACACAAAACAGGGCCGTGATTGTGGACTGAATGTATAAATTTACTATAACCAGGCAGGAACTCAGAGGAGTATTGGATAATGGGGACATTCATACAGCTAAAACCAGCCCAATTTCCAACCCTGCGATTATATAGGTGAAGGGTAGTCCCACGGATAGGGATGAACCCATGATCAGGCCTCACTCTTATTTAGTATTGTAGTTAGTGACAATTTCTATAGCACAAGCAAGTGCTCAGGAAATCAAGAATTTAGGATGTTCCTGGCTCAGAGCAGGAACTAAGTGTGACTTTAAATTGGAGAGGCAGACAGAGCTGTTCAGTGTGAAGGATGGTCTTGGCCAAGAAAAGAAAACAATCATGGTTTTTATTTCCTTCAATTTCTGGGAGTTATTGCCTAATCAGTACCAAATACACCAAGGTTAAAAAAGAGAAATCCATATTGCTTTGCAGGAACATTGGCGAAAGTAACCATGATGTCAAGTGAAGCATACCTAAGAGTTTTGATGAACACTACCTTTTCAGGCCTGTTATGCCCAGCAGACTTATAAGTTGTACAAAAGGTTGGATCCTTTAAATAGGACATTATTTGACAAATATATTCAGCATGGCAGATGGTTATATAAATAAGCCAAGTACAAAGGGTTCTCAACTGAATTTTAAGAATTTCCTAAAAGAAACAAACACGCTATGACCATGGACCCTATGGAAGCCAGGAAAAATGAGAGTTCCATAATCACGTCAGCCAAGAAGACTTAAAAAAAACAGTCCTAAAGGTTCAGGAGAACATTTGTGCTCAAATAGTTCAAAAGTATGTTATTATATACATGCAAATCTAATACTGCCTAATAATCCTCTTCTTCAAAAGTGCTTTGCGTAGGTTATGTCTTTTTCTTGTAGATAGCTGTAAGTGGAATATTTTTTTTTTTTAAGTTTAAACTTGCACATTTAATAACAAATAGTTACTAAAATATGTGTATGACTGATGAAGCCCCCATCGCTTCACATTGAACTGCACATGTCCAGTTTAGGTGAGACCATAATGGCACTGAAAAACACATGTATCTCTGGCACTAACTAGCACCATGCTGCTGGAAAGAACATCAGGAGTCTCTCACCTGCACTGACGTTATATGAATTATCAGAGACTTCGACAAAACAGTATCTACAAAATATATATGTTTAAGTCCTTGCTCACTATCACCCTAATAATTTAAAATCTATGTAGTTGGAGAATTTCACATTCACTGCCAAGGCAAGCATAGAAGTGAGACAGGCTTTATTCTTACATTTTATAAAAGGCAGTCATTCAAACTTCTATTTCCGGCTGAAGAATGTTTTTACGAGTCGTTCATCAAATCGTAGATTGCACTTGGTAGCTAACAACAACTAATACAGATGCATTAGTTTCTGACCACTGTAGAATTCAGAGGACTATAAATGCAGTTTTTAAGCAAGGTGAAAATATTACCAGATCATTAATACGTTTTTCCAATCATGCTATTTGTAAAGTGTTTATGCATACCTCACCAACAAGCATTTCATAAATTAGCACTCCAAGACCCCACCAGTCAACAGCTCTTGTATAGGAGGTTTCAGTCAACACTTCAGGTGCTAGGAATTCTGGTGTGCCACAGAAAGTGCTTGTTCGGTCTCCAAATCCCATTCCTGAAAAATAAAAAAATATTGGCAATCAAAGACCTAGCCCTTTGAAGAAAAAAAATACTCCCAGGACGTCACACTGTGGTCTAAACTAATCATCAAATGGAGCAAAATTAAAGTTCTGCTTACTTGAAATTTGTTTTGCCTGTGAAGTGCATTGACTATTTATTTAGTTTTAGTGTATATTGGTTAAAATATGAAATCTGCATAAAATCTTAAGGCAATAAAACCATTTTTATACCCACTAAAAACTGGACATTTTTTTAAAAATTCTCCTGTCATCTAACAAGATGTAAATTTGATTGTTGCTTTAATGGTGGAAGTGTTTCCTTATTTTTTCCCATAACCTGCAGTTAGTAATGTTGCTGTAGAGAGGATTCCAACTCTTGATAATTTCTTAAAAAGGAAGTTAACCAATCCTAAACAATAACGAAAAAAAAGTGTACTGACTACCACTGGAGAAAAATAGTAGAAATAATTACTCTCAAAACCTATTCCTAGTTCTCGTTCATTCTTCTTAGATGTGTACAATCAATTTATCTGCTCTGAGTATTTTTTTTTACCTTCGTTGTAAAATTATATTTCAATTCATTTGTAAAGCTGTTTGCATCATAACAATTAGGCACCAGCTCAATCTAATTCAGGATCATTTTTTAATTGTCTCAAATTCTAAACAGTAATGATCAAGACAACTGCCTTTGTTACTTCCTAAAACCCTAAAAAGCTGTACACTTAAGACCTAGACAAATTATTAAAGCAAGTTGTTCATTTTTCCATAACCATAAAGAGTTCAAACTTAGTAAAACTATGTGAGAATAAGTTAACATTGTCAGTACAGACAAATGCTGGCACTAGTAAAGGACCTATCCTGCTATTGAGCGTGTATAGTTGAACATCAAAATCTGTAGGTTGTAGAGAAGGGGTGCTATTCTGAAACTCTGCTTTACACATGTGGTCCACACCCTTGGTTTGAAAGACTATTAGAGAACTCATTATCAGGTTATCAACAAGCCCCAGATAAAACAATAAAGCCTTCGAATTGGAGTCAGCAATTGATTACCTTGCATAGAAATTAACTTGTTCCACAAAAATTAACTTATTAACTGAATGGAAGGCAGAGGTAAAATTCACAGATCATCAATACAAAGAATTTCCATTCCAATATTTTTGTTGAGCGAAAGTCATGCAATTACGTATTGAGTGGTTTGAAAGGAAACCATTTTGGATGGTGGGAACAACTTATTTTCCTCTGACCAGAAGTGTGGTTGTAAATGCAGTGACTATAGTTTCTAGGATTGGTCCCAATAACATATGTACAGATTGGTAACAGAATCATGCTACTACAAGCTACAGAAATAAATGTAAACACTATAGGTATGTCTATTAAGAGGGCATGCTATAAGACCCAGTGTTTGATACATCATGGTCAAATATTTGCCAATCTGTCCTATGGGGTTAATATTTTCAATCAAACCCTTTAAACCCCCTCCAAAGTATAGATACATTCATAATACTTATAGGGACTAGCTTGAACTATTCTTGAACAAATTTTCTTGGCCCTTAACTGATTAAATGTAATTGTTTTTCCCCAAATTCTGGCTTTGAGGTTATAGTTGAGGGAGATAACATTTCCACTGACCTCAAGTCCCCATGTGTGACATTTTTGGTTCCCAAAAAATCCATTTTTTGGTGACCAAGCACCGAAACACTTAAACCAGATATTGAGTTAGCAAATGTGAAAGCTCACAGCTCTTGTGCTACGTCTACCCCAGAAAATGATGGGCTGGTAGCGCCAGACTTGTCCCAAGATATTTCTATGTACCCATCAAAGCAAATCATGTAGAGGATGGAGACAAAAGTATGGAAAGAACAGTCAATCTATTCCTCAACAGCATAGGAGACAGACTTACAAGGAATATGCAGTAGTTCCTGTAACCATCAGAAAGAACAGTACTGAAGGTAAGTACCTTCTCATGGATACTCACTCCTGCAGCTTCATTGACTAAAAGTATTACATAGCCATGCAATGGAGATTGAAAGATGAACAACAAACGCGATACCTGCAGATTCCTCAGCTGTAGCACAATCCCAGGCATCAAACTGGATCCGGAAACTTCAAAGCTCTCATGTTGCCGGTAGGGGGCACTGGCTTTGGCTGACGCCGGAACTGACGTCAGATGACGACCCAGAAGCCATATAGCGCCCGCCCTGGTGAAATGAGGTCAGTTTCCATCTATTTTTCCCAAGCATTCAAGGCGAGTGAACAGACTAAGACATCCATCAAATGGGGAGGAAGATAAGTCGGAGAGTAAAGTGACAGAGTATCTATCAGAATGATTGTTACTGCAGGAAAGTAACTTTTTCTTGTGATAGATACTTCAACCTGCAGATTCCTCACCTGCAAAACAGATTTTAGAGCAATTCTCTACCCCTGGAGGAGGGTTGACGAATCCCTAGACAAAGAAATTCTGCAGAAGGGGCCTGGCAAAGTGTCAGTCCCTATGCACTTCGGAATCCAGGCAGTAATGCTTGGCGCAAGTGTGCAAGGATGCCCATGTCGTAGCCAAGCAGATCTCTGAGATGAGGATGCCTTTATGACAAAGGCGGAAGACCTGGATTTGGCTCTGTTGGAATGAGCTCTTTTGCATTCTTGAGAGTCTTTTTGGGCAAAAGAATAGCAGCATTTGATACAAGGGATAATCCACCTAGAGAGAATCCTTTTCTGAACTGCTCTACCCTTCTTAGAAACCCAGTATCCGACAAAGAGTTGGTCCCCCACATATATGTCCTTGGTACGGTCTAGATAGAAGTTGACTGTCTGCCTAAGATCCAAAGTGATGCAGCCACTCCTCCTCCTCCTCTGAAGGATAGGGCTGGCGGGGGGGGGGGGTGGACTGATCCAGGTGGAGAGGAGTCATCAATTTTGGCAGGAAAGCAGCCATGGTTCGCAACACAAATGTATAGAGATAAAACGAGCTTGCAACTCACTCACCCACCAAAATCAGTTTCAAGCGACAACTATGTAGGGGCTCAAACGGAGTTCCCATGGGAAAAGTCAAGACAAAAGTAACGTCCCATTGCGGCAAAACAAAGAGGGTTGGAGTATACAGATTTGTCAACTCCTTCAGAATACGCATGACAATGGGGGACCTGAAAAGGGGTTGCTGGTCTGGCAGATATAGAAATACAGACAATGCTGCTGTTAGACGGCGACCTCAGAGGAGCCTGGAAGGGGTCCGGACTACCCTGAGACCCACCCTCACAGTATCGTAGCCGGGCACTGGCGGGAGACTCCCCAGGGGGAGGAATCTCGTATCTAGGATCGTACTTCTGGCACCACACGACACAGAGTGACCACACCGGGTATTCTGAGAAAACAATCTTTATCACGTAGGTTATCACTGCAAATATGTACAAGGTGAGCACGGGCTCAAGAGTCTCGGAAGGGGTAGGGGGTAGCGGGACAGTCTCTGGTAAAGGTTCAAGCAGGGACGTATCCGGCGCACAGCTCACAATCCTCGAGCTGGGGGATACGATGTTGTAGTCGGGGTCCGGCGGGACCGGGAGAGTCGGTTGGAGCCGCGAGTCACTCAGCGGGCTCAGGTACAGGTTCGGAGGTCTTACGATCTTCAGGGAGCTGCGAGTCACTCAGCAGGCTCAGGTACAAGGTCGGAGGTCTTACGATCTTCAGGGAGCCGCGAGTCACTCAGCAGGGCTCAGGTACAAGTTCGGAGGTCTTACGATCTTCAGGGAGCCGCGAGTCACTCAGCAGGGCTCAGGTACAAGTTCGGAGGTCTTACGATCTTCAGGGAGCCGCGAGTCACTCAGCAGGGCTCAGGAGGGTCCAAGTTCCAGGAGCCGCGACCACGTCGGCAGGCTCTCGTTGTTCCAGCGTCGAATCTGCCGGACAGACCCAGAGCACCCCTTGTTATAGGTCGACCCCTCTTTGATGTCCGGAGTCTGTGCAGGCAGGGGTCTTGTCACCTGGGGGTCGCTTGTCGGGATTTCCTGCTATAATCTTTTGATCCTTTCAGGGCCGGGTCGGGAGGAGTCCCAGACACCCAGCAGGCACGGAGCCAGCCCTCAGGGAGGCCGGAGGGCCGATCGAAACCCATCGTCCCGGGGGAGTTCAGAGGTGCGATAGAAACTGCTCCTCCCTCTCTCATCCCCTGGAAGCGTGATGTCCTCCAGCCGGAGTGGCGCCTCTAGGCCCGGGTCGCGCTGGGGCCGGGCGGCCATCTTGGTGCATGAAGTGGGCACGCGGGCCCGGGGTGGCCGAAAGGAGAGAGGCCATGGACGGGGACGTCCGGGTCGGTGCGTGTGTCCTGGTGGGGAGGTTCGGCTGGGCCGTGTGCTTGGGCTGCAGGTACCAGGTTTCGGTGGTGCGGGGGCACGGAGGGCCATTCTACGAGGCCGGGTCCAACAGCTGCTAAGTGCCCTCTGACAGTGCCTAATCCACAAACCCTCTGATCGAGAGAAAGTGCATATTGCAGGACCAGAGACAACTTTGCCTCCAAGGGGTGCGCATTACTGTCTGCACCCCATGCAATAAAGTTGCACCATCTGCCTAAGTAAACCAACTTGGCGGAGAGATGATGCGCTGACAAGGTGACATCTACCACCTCCAATGGCAGCTCAAAAGAGCTCAGATTTCACAGCTCAATCTCCATACATGGAGGTGGACAACCACTCTTTTCGACTGGGAGAGAAGGTCCGGCCTTAAGGGAAGTCGAAGTGAGGGACACATTGAGAAGGGATGAAGGTCTGCATACCACACTCTTCTTAGCCAATATGGATCAATGAGAATGACTTGTGCCCGGTCTTCGCTATCTTCCTCAGAACCTGAGGAATCAAGGGTACAGGGGAAATGCATAATGCATCTGAACGTTCTACCTCAACTGAAACACGACCCCAAGGCTTCCCTCAATGGATACTGGAGGGCACAGACCTATTAACATTGAGCATTTTTGGAGGCAACAAATAAGTCCACCTGAGGAGTACCCCACTGGGCGAAGATCTGCTGGACTACCTCTGGTAGAAGACACCACACAGCAAGATAATGCCAGTTAAGACTCTTTTTGATCTGACATTCAGGGACCCCGCTAGGCCAGATCCCTTAACAGTGTGCCCGAAACCAGGGTCTCAACACTTGCAGGCAATGGAGGTGAGACCCAACTCGCTCTAGCTTGTGGACCTAGCACATCTCTGGTATGTTGTCCCTCAAGATCTGGACGGAACAACCTTGGATGGAGGGGAGAAGACATTTAGGGGAGAAAAGGAAGAAAACATTCAGCACCAGCTGAATCACCAGCAGTTTCAACAGGTTGATCTGAAGGACCTGCTGTTCTGGAGAACAGAGTCTCTGATCTCCAGATGGGCTCCTCAACCTAGGGTGGAGGCATCTGTCACTACCATACTCATGGTTGGAGGGGGGAGTGAAGGCCGTCCCAGAGCTTAGGCTTGCCTCTTTCCCCCCACTAAGTGAATTCTGCCACAGCGCTGGGAGAGATCAAGATGGAGTCCGACACATTTCCCCTGTACCATATGCAGTGTCTGTAGAGGCCCAAATGCAGGGCCCTCAAGTTCCAACTAGGAGAATGCACGAAGACAGCAGACCAAGGAATCTCAGAACTGAAAGGATGGGACCATTTCTTGGATTTCAGTAATCCTCTAATGTGGAGGAAAGGTGGGGAGAAGGGTGGTGTCCAGTACTGGAGTCCTTGGGAGTGCCACATGTGAGATTTGGGCTAGTTGATGGAAAAGCCCAGGTCAAACAGCACTGATTCGGTTGGCTGTAGATGGTGTAACTACACCTCTGGGCAAACTGGCTTTATTAGTCAGTCGTCCAGGTACAGAAATATGGGGATGCCCAAACTTCTATGATGGGCCGCAAGCAGTACCATCACCTTTATGAAGACTTGAGGTGCCGATGTTAAGCCAAAGGGAAGTACCACGGATTGGTAGTACAAAGAATCCACCACACATCGCAAGTACTTCTGGTGCAATCGCAGGGTGGGGATAAGGCGGTACGCATCCTGCAGATCGAGTGACACCATCCAGTCTCCAAGTTTCAAAGCCAGCAGTACTTGAGCAAGGGTCAGCATCTTTAACTTTTCCTTTTTTATTAAGTTTCCTGAGAACCAGGGTCGGATGCAGACTGCCATCCTTCTTGGGCATCAGGAAGTAGTGTGCAGACCATCCTTGGTCCCTTTCCTGTTCTAGCACTAACTCCACTGCTCCTTTCAGAAGGAGTGCTTGTAGAAAGCTGGCTCTGTATGTACTGTACCAAAGTAAGGTATAGTGTACACAGAGTCCAATGGAACCTAAAAGGTAGTCAGAGGTAAAAGTAGAAAGCACCGTACTCTCTATTTGTGGAAGTGGGGTTGAGCAGTAAGGCTTTATCGGAGGGTAGTGTTAAGCATTTGTTGTCCACACTCAATCAGCAAATAATTGTCACACACTCAAAGACTGAACACAGACCAATTGGTTTTGTATAAAATAATTTTTGTAGTTATTTTATTTCCTAGAACCAAGCAAGCCTGGCACAGATAAGTGGTTCATACTTTGCAGTAATAATACAGTTTGAATTGTAGTTATATAAGTAATATACAGTTTGATTTGCAGTTGTATATATACTTTGGTTTGATTACAGTAGAACTACTAGTAATGCAATGCTTTGAAATATTGTACATATACTTTTTATTGGCTTTTCAATAGAATGCCACGTAGATTACTTCACAGATTACTTTTCTTACACAGCGTAGTATACATGGATACTTCATTGGGACATTTCCTGTAAACAGGTAAGTAAAAGTGTTTTTGTTATTTGGTTACAGTTTTAAAGACTTTTATAGATTTTCCAACTCCACACTTTGAAACGTTTTCATAGAAAACAGTCAATGGTATCCTATGGAAGGAAATAGTGTTATCGGTTAACAGGTCAGTACTTTGTTGTGGGAGTTGAGGCCCAATGTTATCTAATGGGGATAGGGGGCCTTCGGTTGGTGGCTGCTCATGAGCAGGCCACAAGGTTGTGGGAGCAAAGCTCCTGGACTTGAGCTCAGGGCAAATGGGGGTTCAAGATAACACAAAAGGTACACCCTCAGCGGCATTAGGGCGGCCGGCTGCAGGGTGCTGGTTTGTCGTCAGGTGCCCTGTTACTTTCAATTGGTTTGCAAACACACTGAAGGATCTGGGACAAAGGTCTTCTGGGTGGGACCACCACTTGGAGAGGTAAGTAGGGATGCTGGGGGTTGGTTAAACACCGTCGGTTGGGCCACCCAAGACCGTGGGGCGTCAGGTGCAGGGTTGTCTTTTTGGGTCGGATCTTCTTACCAGCTCCTGGTGGCGAATGGGGGGACTTTCTGGATCGAGGCTGTAGGCGTCGACTGGAGGCTTGAGGCAGGTCAGGGATCACCGGATCTCGGGTCAGGGTCACCAGGGAAACCTCCTCGTGGTGTTTGGCTACTCGAACTTGGGCCGTGGGCATCAGTGGGGAGCAGTGCAGACTCGCGGATTTCGCCAGAGCTGGAGTATGTTGGTGAACAAATCGTGTGTTCATGGGAGACAAAGTCTTTGGTTTGGAAGGTAGGGCAGGTCCTCGGGGTTCTTGAGGTTGCTGGCTGCGGGACGGACCGGAGTTTTGCTTCTGCATGTTCGAGGTGGGGACAGGCCGGTAGGGCTGGGGCCAAGTCAGTAGGTGTCCTCCTCTTCTTAGCTTCGGCACAGCTGTTCGGTCCTTCTTTTCTTCTTGTAGTTTCTTGTCTGAGGACACTAGGTTCAGGTATGCCCCTAAATACTAGATTTAGGGGGCTTTACAGGTAGGTAAAAGGTTGGGACCAATGGGTCCCTTCCTTGGGGTGGGTAGACCCTCTATAATGCCACCTTCCAGTGGGAGGGGGGCATATGCCTCACTCTGGTTGGCTTTGTCCCCCCATCTGCAAGATGGCAGGGACAGAATTGTGCTTCACCTCGCCTCCCCCACCTGAGGGATGGGGTTGGCAAAGGTGGGCACATCTACCTTCCTCAACTTGGTTTTCCTGTCGTTTATCCCGCCCTAAGTGGGGGTCAGAACCAGTGGGGACCAGTTGCTGGGAGCAGCAAAAGGCCTGGGGAAGCTCACAAAAGCGACAAGCCTTTGAAGCTTCCCCTTCGTGGACCCTGCGCCCATCCTGGAGGAGAAGGCTTGGCACCTCATCCCAGGATGTGCATTGTTTCAGGCCCCCAAGAGCAGCAGGCTTCGACCCAGGGGTCCAGAAACATGTCAGGTGGTGGCAGCTGAAAGCCGCCACTCAGCTTGCACACTAGTGTTAGGTAGTTTTTGAGGGGGCATCTCTAGGATGCCCTCTGTGTGCATTTTTCATTAAATCCTAGACTGGCATCAGTGCGGGTTTAATGTGCTGCTAAGTTTGATACAAAACTTCAGTTTTCAGTTCAGCCATTATGGTACTGTGGAGTTCGTAATGACAAACTCCCAGCACCATATACTCTTAATGGCAGCACTGCACTTACAATGTCTAAGAACTGACTTAGACCCTGTAGGGGTACAGGGCTCATGCGCCTGTACCCTAGCCCCCGGTATAGTGCACTCAGCTAGAGGGGTGACTGATCTGTGCCAGGGCAGTGGGATGTAGAAATGGGACACAAGGATGTGTGCCATGTCGACTCTTCACTTAGTTCTGTACCAAAATACACAGCCTGCAAAGGCAGCGTGTGAGTTAAAAGTACAGGGCCTCTAAGGGTGGCACAATAAGTGATGTAGCTCTTAGAGGCCTTCCCTGGTCACAGTGCCCTGGGTGCCTGTGGTACCATTTACCAGGGACTGACCTGTGGCCAGAGAGTGCCAATTGGGTTTGGTCTTCAATGCAGTTTTAGGGAAAGAACATAGGCCCTGGGCACCTGATTGGCAGGAGCCCAGGGCACACGCAGTCAAAGTGCATCAGCTGTTCATCAAAAAGTGGGGGCGACCATGCGGAAAGAGGGCACTTTCTCACAGTGCTGCCACCTCCTGTTGCAGAATGTCCAGGTGGTCAAGGGTGGGGCAGGGAGGCATAGGGAATGGAGCCTGAAGGAAGGGAAGGGAGTAACCTCTTTCCACAATTTGAAAGATCCACTAGTCTGAAGTAATCGCCTTCCAGGCCGGCAGAAAAGAGTACACTATTCCCTTCAAAGGCTCTGGGTGTGTGTGTGGGGAAGAGAACCAGGACTGCTTTCTGGGGGTGGAGGAAGAGAAGGATGCACTGGAGGCTTGCTCGATGGATCCATGGCCTCTACCTATGCCTCTGCTCTTGTATTGGTGGGTGTCCTTGTGGTTGATAGTACTGCTGCTGCCAAAAGGAAAACCCTTTAGCAAAGCCACAAAAATTACTTAATTGACGGTAGTCTCATTGAGGTGGATTTCATTGGAGGCATAATGAGCGCACCGTATCTTTACTGGCTTGAAACATTTCGAGTGTTGCACCAGCTTTCTTGCTGAACAACTTTGTGCCATCGAACAGAAGATCAATCAAGTTGGCCAGCGCGTTTGATGAGAAACCCGAGGTCCTGAGTCCGGAATGTCATCTGATTTTAATTGAAGTGTCCATGGAATGGGCTAAAGGTTCTACTGTATTAAGGCCTGACGTAATGACATGTCAAGCTACATTCTGGCCATCTTTAAAGATTTCCTGGAAGTTGTCTTGCAGAGGCTCAGGAACATGAGGAACAATCGTCTGAGCTAGTCCTAACAAGACATGAACATACCGTGCCAAGACAGCATTCAGCTATTTCAAGGCCGTGCCGCCGGCGGTGAAGCCCTCCTTTCCTTAGACTTCCAACCATGAGGATTTACTATCTGTGGGTTAGAGGGAAACGTGCCTTGCGAACAGCCCGAAGAACATGATGCCCTAATGACAAGGCTCTCTGGTGGCAGGTGGGCAGAGAGAAAAGTGAGATTACCCAAAGCAAGACAGTAGCACCTGGCCACCAGGTGACTGGCTGCTGAGGCAGAGGATGACTTCTCCCAAGATGCCAGGATGGGGTCAAGCAGGGGCCTCATTAAAAGGCAATATTGGTTTGAAGGCTGGTTGAGCAGGGAGAAAAACCTCCATTAGTGCTGGAAGTTGGGGATCAAGAACTTCTGCTGGTTTTTGATGGCAATGAAATGGGAGAACTTCCGGAGTATGGGAGCTCACATGGAACTCCATTTTCACTTCTGCTGATGTATCGAGGCAACTCACCAAGCATAATCCAGTATTGTTTAAGGGGTTCTCAGCCTTTTCTTCCTTATATAAATGTGATGGACCAGAGTCGGGGCGAAATAATTGGTGTATATTTTCCCTGTAACTCTGTTAGCCAGCCACCCTTTCCCGAAAGTGTATTAATAAGGACATACAGATCCTGCCTGATGAAAGCCACTGGATTGGGATACTTGGCAGAAACGAGCTGATCACAATTAAGGTCCAAAAAGTTATATTAACTCTTACTAGCCCGTTAATCCCAGTTTTTAACCTTACCAGAACGACCAGTGAATAAATACTGATTAAGGCACCGCCTAGGCAATTTTAAAGATTACCTCATATCCCACATCCTTTTAAAGTGCTCCGTTATAAGAAAAGAGGTTGCAGCATGCCCCTACCCTCGGAGGGTCGGGAATAACTCAATGATGAAGCAGGTCACTGGATAACATTCAGTGAGTTAGAGTTCCTTTAGGAAAGTATTTTCCCTATATCCTGTGGGCCCACCCTTGAGGACTTGAGGTTAACGCTTTTGATTGTGACACTGTATAAAAGGAGGGTTAGTCACAACCTCTGTTTCCCTAATCCCTCCTTTTCCTGATTTTTACACATGATACGTCAGGACCAAATTGGGATCCCACTGTGGTAACACAAACTGTTTGGGCTGGACTCATGCATCCTGCTAGTCCACTTTGCGAGGTGGCGTCTGTGGGTTGTGCAGTGGGATTTTAGGTCTCAGTGGGACCATCTCCATGGAAACTTGCCAGATGTAACAAAGGTTTTGCTTTGGGATCAAACAATGGAGTTGGCAGGAGCTCGACCTCCAGCAGCATCAATCTTGGAACTGGCTCCAATGAAGAAGGAAACAGTGCGAGTCTTGGAGTCAGAGTAGAAGTCAGCACCGGATTCAGTGTGGAACCACGGGGGTTCGATGGGCTTAGAGGGTGAGGAGGGCACACCCAATGGCGTTCACCCAAATGAAGGCCTCTGTGGATCTCTGAGACCCAAAAGTGCACACAAGGGAGCTGCAAAAATGCTGGCGTCATCAATGGTCTGGTGAATTCGGGGTGCAGTGGGACCAGTTTTGGAATGGACTCCTTGATTAGGGATCTGGAGCGGGATCAATAGGGACCTTCATGCCCTCAAGACTCCTCTTTGCACAGAGAAGGGCAAGAAGGAGTTGAGTCCTGCTCGACTTCTTATAATTCCTCTTCTGTTGTGGGAATAGGTCCTGGGCATCGACTTGAATTAGGAGCGCAACATGCGCAAGGTCCATGACTTTTTTTTTTAAACAAATCTTTTTTTATTGAAATCAAGTATGACAAGCAGACAACAGTCATCACAACCACATATGTGCTTAGTAATACAATAGATACATGCCAGCGGGGTGCACCTTCAACAGGAAATTCTAGCCACATTTATTACATTATCAGCGAGCTCAATCTTTGTGCAATGGTGTCTTCCTTAGTTAACGGGGGTTCACAGATTCCACCCCTACATGAGTACCAGCGATTCCAGACCTGGGTCCATTTATTGGGGCACCCTCTTGTCACATAGATTGTTTTTTCTGTGACCATGCACCAGTCCAAGTCCTTACTCCAGTCCGCTAGTCTGGGCGGCTCTTGGGCCTTCCATAGTCTTACTATATTATGCTTTGCCACCATCAATCCCAAGGTTTCCCACAAGCGCTCTTTGGCGGCCAGGTCAGTCGGCCCCCAGGCTTTCAGGAGAACCAATTTTATATTACCATCAATCTTTTGACCCAGTACACTTTTCATAAGTCCCACGATTCCCGCCCAATATCTCTGAATAATCGTACACTCCCAAAGCGTGTCCATGACTTATTTAGATTTTTTGCAACATCCGTCTATGCTTCACAGTCCCAGATCGCCTTTGGGTGCATGGGGGCACTCCTTAGAGTCCTGCCCGAGCCCAAACACCCAGGGCAGATCTCATGTGGATCCATCACTGATATCTGTTTACGAGAGTCGTGGAACAGTTTGAACCATTTAGTCTTTGGTGTGGACATGACTCCCTTGCGACTTGAAAAAGAAAATTTGAAAGTATTCATCAACTGACGAAAAAAGGCAGCAAAGCTCCAGATCTGTGTTCTTAAGCGCGTGAAAAACAGAACTGACCTCGGCGTGCAGGGATGGCGCTTCTATAAGACTCTGCTCCATTACTTAGGGTTATGGCGCTCCGTAATGACTCCAAAGCAGAGCTGCGTAAAGCTACCTAGTGATGTGCGGGAGCCCTGTTGTGAAAACTTCTGGATAGTCTTGGGTTCCTAGGGAATACTCTAAAGATAAGTAATCTGTGATGCAAAGTATCCATCAGAATATTTGAGCCATAACTAGAGAGTTACCTGTAACTGCAGTTCTCCAGTATTGGAATCTTTCATAGATTGACATGCTTGAATCATTCCCCGTCGACGAGATGTTTGCCCCCGGTATTATTAAAAGTAATGTCCTATTAGACATAGAACAGAAGGCCCTAAAAATTTTGCAACATATCCCTGTCCTTTTGTAAAAAAGGACTAAACTTAGAACCAGCCAATCAGTAGACACCACCCTGTAGAACCTTCTTGAGAAGTTCCCGTTTCTCAGCTTTTCCAAGCACAAGTACGTACAGAAAGAAAAAACATATCTAAGTGAGCCTTCTCCAGGGGAGGTGGACGGGTCGCATGTGAATCTATGTAAGATTCCAATACTGGAGAACTTTCATAGATTCCCTTGCTTGAATCAGAGTAGCAAGCAGTGAATAACACATTTTCGTGTCATAGAACCACAGATAGACACATGAAATAGTATTGCCTGCATGCATATATATATATATATATATATATATACACACACACACACACACACACACACACACACACACACACACACACACGAAGAAACGAGCCAACTTCGGTTGCAGTTTTTGATGCAAATCAAATTTAAATCGGGCATAGATACGAAGCATTTCGACTCCTTACAGAGTCTTGGTGACCAAGACTCTGGAAGTAGTCGAAACAGGAGGGGGGTGGGGGGGGGGGGGGGGGAGAAAAGGCGGGGAATGGGGGGGGAAGGCATAAGCAAATATGCCGGACCAAGCTATTGAAAAGGCATTCCCTCATGAACCCTGATGGTGACGCCAACTTGTGAAGTTCCGGCATTTTGCGTTGTCTGCGGATGCGAACAGATCTAGGTTCGGCTTGCCCCATTAGGAGAAGATGCTGTCGAGAGTGCATTGGTCCAATTCCCACTTGTGGCAGGTTTTCTGCTATGATGTTCTGTTTTCCTGGGACGTACTGTGGACTATGGCAACGCCCTCTATTCCGGAATCAACAGAACTCTCCAACACAGGCTACAGACCATCCAGAACGCCGCAGCCAGACTCGTCCTCGGAACCCCACGGCACAAACACATGACCCAGCATCTATGAGACCTCCGCTGGCTCCCAGTCAAGAAGAGAGTAACCTTCAAACTGCTCACCAACGCCTACAAATCCTCCCACAACATTGGACCCAATACCTCAACAAGAGTCTCCTTCCACTTACCCATAAGGAACCTCCGCTCCGCCTACCTCTCCCTCGCAGAGACCCCCCCGCATCTGCAGAACCAGAGCAGGCGGAAGAGCCTTCTCCTACGTCGCAGCCAAGGCCTGGAACGAGCTCTCCATCAACATTAGACGCTCTCCTACCCTGCACACCTTCAGGAAGAACCTCAACACCTGGCTTTTCGACTGACCGGAGCTGCATCCGCCCCCCCCCCCCCCTCCCAGCCCATTAAGACCCTCACGTGTGAGTAGCGCGCTTAACAAATCCCTGATTGATTCCGCTGATATATCCACCTTGTAATGAATCGCCCAGCGCCAGATAAGCTGGGCTTCCTGAGAGAGCAGGAGAGACCTTGTTCCCCCTTGTTTCTTCAGGTAGTGCACCGTCGTGGTATTGTCTATTCTGACAAGCACCAATGCGTTTTGCATTCTTGGCAGGAACGTTTGGAGCGCCAGAAAAACTGCTCTCAACTCGAGAAGATTGATGTAAAGGTCTCGGTGCGAGGGTGCCATCTTCCGCTGACCTGAAAGTCTTGAAGGAAAGCCCCCCAGCCCTCTAGAGAGGCTTCCGTTGTGATCACGAAAAAAGCTTGAGACAGAAATGGCAGACCCTGTGATAACGGGCAAGGTTGCATCCACCAGTCCAAAGCAACTATCATGGGAGGAGTTATTCAGATCAGATCTTCGAATATGCCCTATATCTGCATCCATTGTTCGTTTAAAGCATCCTGAAGAGAACGCATGTGGAGACGACAGTGCGGTATGGAAGAGAATACAGGAATACATCATCCCTAGGAGAGATTTGAAAAGGCGTACGAAAAGAAACCTTTTTTGGACCCGTTTTGCCAAGGATATTAGTCTTTGTGGTCTCCAGTGTGGGATACTTCTTGTTTTCTGTGGCGCCCAGGATAGCACCTAGAAAAACCAGTTGACAGTATGGTTGCAGAATCGATTTTCTACATTTAAAGTGAGGCCTAATTTTCTGAACAGTTGCAGACATGCTTTGGTGATTGTCCTTGCAGCTTTGTAAGTGGGGGGCCTTGAGGAGCCAGTTGTCGAGGTAAGGAAACATTTTATGAGGTTGCCTCACATATGCTGCAACTGGCGCTAGACACTTCGGGAAAATGCAGGGAGCAGATTTTAGTCCGAAAGGTAGGACCCAGAATTGATAGTGCCCGTGAATCTTAGAAATTTCTTGTGCTTTCAGCGCATGTGTATATGAAAATAGGCGTCCTGGAGGTCCAGAGACGCCATGTAATCCTTTCCGTTGAGGAGGTGTAACACATCTTGAATAGAAAACAGGCGGAAGGATTGTGTTTTGAGGAATTTGTTTAGATTCCTTAAATCCAAGATCGGTCTCCACTTTAACTTCTTTCGAATCAAGAAGAAACTGTAGTAGAAACCTCTTTGGCTGAGGGGAACGAATCTATTGCTTCTTTTTGCAACATGTTGGTAACTTCCATCTTTAAGAGATGTAGGTGCTTTTGAAAGCGGGGCAGAGGTGGTGTTGGTGGACGGAGTTTTATAAATTCCAAAGAGTGGCCGAATTGGATTAGACTTAGAACCCATTGGCTGCTGTTATGTCCTGCCACTGCTGAAAATAATGCGATATTTTGCCGCCCACCGAGGATGGGATAGGCGGAATGGAGGCCGACAGATGGGAGAAGTCATTGGATTTGCCTTTGAAGGAAGTCTTGTTGTAAGCCGCTGCAGGTGGTTGGTGGTGGGTAAACTGGGGCCTGTATTGTTGAGTGGAGGAAGAATAGGCTGGGTAGCGAAACTGTTGGTAGCTTCCTCTGCACAATTGATGAACTTTTCCGCGGGAGCCAAAAAAAGGCATTTTTCTGTACTGTAAAGTACCTAAAGACTTAGCCGTATCAGTGTCTTTTTTTAATAGCTTGTAAAGCTTCATCAACGTGGCTGCCAAACAATCCTCTCCATTATAAGGCAGATCTAGTATCATTGTTTGCACCTCCGGCCTGAATGAAGTGGCTTTCAGCCAACCCTGATGCCTCAATACGGCCGCTCCCACTAGCTGTCGGAAATCAGTGGATGCCACATCCATAGCGCCGTCTCAAGAAGGATTTTCTTAGCTTCCTCCTTGTCTTCTGGTGGAAGTCTATCCAACAATGGTGCCACATTAAACCACATATGCCTATTATAAAGGCCCAGTAAAGCCAGAGAATTCGAAGCTCGTACCATCAAGGCTGACATAGTCAAAAAACGCTTCCTGGTATTGTCAAGTCTTTTACATTCTTTATCAGGAGGTGCAGTCAGAGGAGCTGAAGGATTCTTAGATCGTCGCTGCGCTGCTTGCGAGATCACCAAATCGAATTTTGGATGACCTATTAAGCAAGTAGGAGCGTCATCCAGAGCTTTATATTTTTTGTCAAGCTTTAACAACTCAGATGGAACAGTAGCTGGGTTTTGCATGAGTCGCAGTCCCTCTTTCCAAATATAATCAATAATAGGCATAGACCTTACCGATTTCCTGTAAGGCTCTTTAAAATCATAAAGGAAACAATCCTATTGATGCACAGGCATTGGTAACTCAAAACGCCTGGCCCCTCTCTCCAGTAGATTATGGAAAACCCCAATATCTTCCGCCGGTGAATCTGCTTGTGGGAGAGATGGAGATGCCGGTGTGGGAATAATGTAAGAATCCCACTCATCGTGATGAATTTCCCTTTCTTCTCTCTCTATTTCCTCTTCAGAGGACAACAACTGTTGCACAGGAGCCACTCGAGGAGAAGGTTGCACAATTGGAGACGCTTGCTGAAGAAGAGGGGAGCGAACCTGTGCGTGTGGAAGGGAAGGCGGAGAAGGAGGAGGAGCATGTTGGAGATTCGGCTCAGGAGGAAAGCTTCTCTTATAGTCTGCCAGAATAAATTCCAGATCCGTCACCAGATTTGAAGGGAGGTACATCATATCCTGCTGTTGACACTGTTGTTGTGAATGGTAATATTGATGACCATAATCATCATCATCATCATCATCATCATCATCAGAATCCTCCTGGTATTTGAAATTGAGATTGGATGGGCTTAAAGCTGCCCCAAAAAGACTATCATCCTCAGATCCCTCTTCCTCGTCATCTTCTTCTAAAAAATGGGATGGCAAAAGACACTGCACCAGACTAGGTGAGGTTAAAGCAGGTGTCAATGGAATTTTTGGAGTTTTATGTTTTTCTTTCCTCATTGACGAGCCCGTCGACGATTGCCGCTTCACGGCCAAATCCTGGTTAGTCGACGGAATCACCTTCGTCGACGAGGGCTGCTTCATGGCCAAATCTTGGTTAGTCGAAGAAATTGCCTTAGTCGACGACAAACCGTTGGAGACAAGGATCTTCGTTGAAGGTAACAGACTGGATACCGTCGTCGATATCATCAATGACCAGCCATCGGTGAGGGTCGTCCCGTCGACGGCGAAGTCAGGGCACTCATCGAGTAGGTCGACGACGAGAGCTGTCTCATTGACGGATGGACCGTCGTCGAGAAATGGCCTTCCGACGACGACTTTGAAGAGACAATCTACTTCATTGACGATATTGGGGCTTGACCTGTGGACGATGACGTCATTGACGAAGAAATCTACGCTGAAGAAACATTGACGGTAGTGACTGTAGACACCGATGATGTGACCAGAATCACCTCAGGAGAGGATTTTCTCATCGACGGAGGTCTTGTCGACAAGTTATCCATAGGTAGAGCTGAAGTAGGCTTCTTGAAGGTATGCTTTAGCTTCATAGGGAGAGTAGAAGGTTCTGAAGCTGGCTTTTTAGTAGACAAAGTTTTTTTTTCTTGTTGAGTAGCTTTGCTAACAGACCCAGCCTGCTTCTGAAAGAAATCAGATTACTTTTTTGATGTTTTCTTAGGAGGCTGCGACGATGAACCAGCAGGGTCAACTAAAGGTCTTTTTGAGGCGTTTTGGAGGAAGATTTGGAAGAAGTATCACTTGCTCTATTTTGCAGTTAGAATTGGTAAATTTCCCTACTTTTAGATGAGTTGCCTGCACAAAAAACCTTTACCGACTATGAAAACCCTGAAAGAGGACACACTCTGGAAATTGACCGACCTTGAGAATCGCTCAAGGAGGAATAATTTGTGGATTCTGGGTATTCCTGAGGGCAAGGAGGGGGTGGACGCTCGGCAGTTTGGGATTGAACTTTTCGTGGAGGCATTCCCAAAACTCAAGCAATGGGACTGGAAAATTTAGCTACAAAGGGCCCATCGGTTTCCCTTTAATCAGCTTAAAAACGGGGGGCTAGTTGATGATTGACCACGGGCTATCCTCATTTGTCTTAATAATTTTCTGGCCCGAGAGGCATTGTATGACTTGGCTAGACCAGACTGGAAAAGGATAATTTTTTGTGAGACCTGATTTTTGTCAGGTAACAGTTGAGAAAAGGTGGCAACTGCGCCAATTAACTCCTATGTTTCAGGCAAAGGGAGCCCAGGTTTTCCTACACAATCCTGCTAAATTGAAGGTAGTGTTTCAGGGGCAAACACATTTTTTTCTGTCTGAAGTCCAAGCAAAAGAATTCATGCTATCAATGTAAGAGATAGAAGGATTTGTTAATAGAAGACTTCAGTATTCATTTTTTTTTATGGTGGGGGGCGCTTTGGGATGTCCAATCTAAGGTTAGTTATTGCTTGAGGAGGTTTTCCTTCTTTCTTTTTTTCATTCTCTATGGCTCTTTTTGCTTTTGTGTCGTGCCTCACTGCATATCCTGTCATTCTATAGGGAGGGGAGGTTTGCCGTGAGGAAGGGGTGGTGGCTAAGCTCTTCATCACCAGGGACCGTTGGTCCTTACACCTCATATGGTGGGTAGCAGGGACGGGGGGTGGGAGGGTCGAGGGGGTATGGGGCAGTGCAGGAGGGGTTAGGGCGGTTGGGGGTGCACAAATGTTTTGCATGTACTGTCATGGCATTTGCTTCATGAAAGCATATAATGGTGTTTTTTGTAAAATGTATTTGAACTGTATATTAGTTTACGAGTCCTGGTAAAGAGCCTGTACTTCATAAGGATGATGGATAGAAAGGGTAAAATACGTATCTGCTCCTTAAATATTTGCGGTCTGAATGATATACAAAAAAGAAGCCTGTTGGCCAAGCTCATACGATATATGCAGATAGGTGTCTTATGTCTGCAAGAAACGAAAATACCCTGGAGTTAACAGGGCTGGCTGAAGGACTTGGGCCTTGACTTATTGGCAAGTACAAAAGGCACTACAATAAGGGGGGAGTCGTTATCTTAGCAAAGTGAGGAGTTATAATAAGTAAGCGTACCAAGGAGAATAAATTGGATCGATGGGTGATTCTGGAAGCCGTTATCAGTGAAACTCTGCTTTCAATCTGTTCTTTGTATGGGTCAAATCTGAATGACCCGGAAATCCTGAATTACTTAAGCATAGAGTTGGCCTTATGTCCATACCCGCTTAGCCTTTGTGGTGATTTTAATATCCATTTAGATAGTAGTTTCAATTTTCTTGGTAATTCCCCCGTTTCAGGGAAGAAAGGTTAGGACTTTCAAGGCTTTACAGGGACTAGACAGGGAGCATGGACTGGTTGATGTTTGGCATAGGCAGGGTGATCCTGGATTCACTTTTTACTCAGCTACCCATAATAAATGAGTCCGCTTGGATTATTTTTTTATGTCATATCAATTTGCCGAGAAAGTTAGCATAGAGCTCACCCCTAGGATCATTTCAGATCCTAACTCATTAGTTGTGGAACTTCGATTAAGCGGCCTCCCAAGAGTCCAAAGGACATGGACTTTCGAAAGGAAACTGCTATTTGATCAGGCATATTGTGTGCATATGGCTAAGCGGATTATGGATTTCTTGAATATAAATAGAGGCACTGCCTCTGAAATTATAGTGTGGGACGCGTTTTAAAGCAGCTGTACGGGGTGAGACTCTTAGTTTCTCTATACATCGACAGAGGATGGTACAGGAAAGGATCAGAGGGTGGGTTGAACAGCTTAGGCTGGCAGAGGTTGAGTTTATAAGGAAAATTGGGGAGGCTAAAAAAAATAGATGAGTGCCAACAGCTTATCGCGGTTAAGAAATCTAGGATACACCAACACTTTGGGGAAGAACTTGCTATCAAATATGTGCAGTATAGGGCTGATATATATGAACTTGAGAAGAATACAGGGAGAATCTTGGCTAAGCGCGTACAACAAAGGAGAGTGTCGAATAGAATTTATAGGATCAAAGATCAATATGATCAGGATTCTCCGGCAGGAGTGTTGGAAGTATTTCAGAAATTCTACCAACAACAATACACTGCGGAAGAAGATGGGACCGCGGAATCTGTAGAGGAATTTTTAAGTGATCAGGAAACAATGAAGGTTTAATCTGATCAAAATAAGATTCTCGCAGCTCCGATTGCATGGAAAGAGATCGAAAATGCTATAATCTCTCTAGCTGCCGGTAAGGCTGTCGGGCCAGATGGGATACCTTTAGAATTCTATAGGATATTCCGGCAAGTTCTTCGGACAGAGCTTGTGTCTATTTCAACTAGCTCAAAGGGGTCAAACGTCCGAGTCCTGGCGGAAGACCACCGTAGTAGTATTTTTTAAAAAAAGGACAAACCTGAACTTAACCCATCATCATATAGACCTATTTCGCTTATTTGTGCTGATAGTAAGATCTATTCGAAAATCATTGCCTCCAGGCTAGGTAAGATCATTACCCCTTTGGGTTCTATTCAGGATACAATGGATCATGTTAGGCGGGTTATCGCCCTTCTTGACTGGGCTCAAGCCACAAAGTCACCGCTCGGTTTGATCCTGTTGGGCGCAGAGAAAGCGTTCAACAGGGTCTCCTGGAGGTTTTTGTGGTCTGTCCTGCAATGGAAGGGGCTGTGCACTGAATTCGTTCAAGCTGTGCAGGAACTCTATATATTAGCTGAAGCTCGAATTCGTATACCTGGACAAGAATCTAATCCATTTGGTATAAGTAGAGGCACTAGGCACGGGTGCCCCTGCTCTCCTTTGCTGTTTTTGCTATACATTGATCCTTTCCTCAATAAAGTAGACGCGAATATGAATATTAAGTCAGTGAAGGTCAACAATACGGAGTAGAAGTCATTGGTGTATGCTGACGACATTGCGATACTTACTAGTGATATAGGATCAGCTCTCTCAGAAGTAAAGGATTTGGCAAAACAATTTGGGAATGTCTCAGGGTACAAATTAAACATTGACAAGACATTGACAAGACCAAGGTTTTACATTCGGATACCTTATTCCCTGTAGATCTCCCAACTGTTTCAGAAGCAACATATCTGGGGGTTAAGATTACAGCAGCAGTTGACCGTATTCCAGATTTAAATATTTTGCCAATGATCGATACTGTCAATAAGACACTGGAGAGATTAGATTATTTGCATTTATCATTGCATGGACGAAGGAATGTCATTAAAATGTCGATCTTTTCAAAAACGTTATATTTGTTCCGGACCATACCTCTGGAATTATCTGCATTCTGCGTCGCACAGGCAGAAAGGGTATGTTTTAGATTTCTATGGGGGTATCACAGATCTAGAAGGGCAGGCAAGGACGGGGCGTACTCAGTCTTCTCTTTTATCACTGGGCAGCACTCCTGCAACATATGGGGATACTTGTGGTAGGGACTAAGGCGGAAATTCCGGCATCAGCCAGACCAACCATATATGAAATAGCAAATCGGGGATGATGCTAGGCAATGCTTAGTGAAGATATTGGAACCTAGTTACTACAAAAAGACCAAATTCAAAATAATCCAGTCAGCCTATTCGATTTGGAGCCAGATACGACAGACTTAAGATTTCAAACATAAATGCATATTCCCCATTTTTGGCTTGTGGCCTTCTACCGTCAATTTTTCAAGACCAAATCACTTTTAGTAGGGGAAATGTAGGGATTAATGTTTTGGGGGATGTAAGTAGTGAAGGCCAAATAGTTTCATATACGGTTTTACAGGAGAAGTTAGGGCTCTGCAGAAGAGATTTTTAAAAGTTTTTGCAGATTCTGAGTTTTTGGGGTAAAATTATGCAAGGGTCTAAGGTAAATCTGGAAAAAATCGTTCTGGTGGAAACAATACGAAGTAGATCTCGGATTGGGAAAATCTACCAAATATTATTGGAAGCTCTTCCTGATGACATAAGTACCCAGAATACTAAATGGGAGAGAAAGTTCGGGAAGGAAGGGGTATATGTAGAGGGTGCATTGGAATTAGCTAACCAGATATTAATAACAGGAAGCCTGAGGACCCAACATTATATGTCTGTTTTTGATTTATATTATACTCCTGCAAAGGTATCTAAATGGGGTAGCTCACAGGGTTGCTCATGTAGCAGATGTGGGACACGGCCGTTGACACCATACACATGTTCTATGTTTGTCCTAAAAGTTCTACAGGACATTGAATCCTTTTTGAACTCGATTTTAAGCATCCCGGAAACAATGACATCAGATTTAATCATTTTGGGTACAGATGTAATATGGAGGGAAACGCGCGGACAAGGTTTGAGATCGGATTTGTATTTATTTCCATGGCTATAGTGCGATTATGAATTTACTTCCCTATGGATAAGCCCTGATTCTCCCACTTTTATTAATTGGCGGACCAGGATATTAGCTACAATAATGTTGAATCCTTAGTATATCGGTTAAAAGGACGCAGGAGACAAGAATTGGGGCAAAAAATATGGGCTCCTTATATGGGATGGATAGAGTAGAATAGGACAAGACGACCTAATGTAGAAGCAGGGACTAGCTTCTTTCTTTTATTTTTTTGGTGTCTTTTCGCCTTTCTCTTACTGCTTTTTCTTCCTTCCTTTTTTTTTCGGCAATGCTTTCATTTTTTATGATTTGGAGTATGCAATTATACGTATTCTTTTTTTCTCTGGTGATTGTATTTATGATGATATGAAGATCTGTTAAGATATTATAAAAGCCTGCATGTATTATCTGATGAATTTGCCATGACATGTCGATACAAAAAATAAAATTCATTAAACATTTTTTTTTTTTTTAAGAGGTCTAGGGCCTTATGTTCTATGTCTAATAGGACATTACTTTTAATAAAACCGGGGTCTTACATCTCAGCGGCGGGGAATGATTCAAGTTACTGTATACACAAGGACCTGTCACTTAGCAGTTCATCTGTCCCTGGATTCAAATATCATGTTTTTTTTTGCTCTTTCTTACACTGTATAATAGAATTGAGTTGTAGCTACATCCGTAATATCATGTTAAATATGACTTAACAGTCCAAGGCATATGTCTGCCTGAAGGCATTCTCATATTAAAAAATAAATAAAAAAATACTTGGAACTGCACAATATTTCCCTTTGACATGGTATGTTTAATCGGCTGGACAACGAGGAGTCTTAATAGTATTAAACAAGCATTTTCAGTGCAATAGGTCTCCCATTTGAGAGAGTTTGAGCTATTGGCATTGTAAGTGACAATGCCTTTTATTTATGTGTTTTTAAACCCAACACACTTATAAAAGGCATTATTAAGTATAATGCCAATAGCTCAAACTCATGCAAATGCAAGACCACTTTAATGGTGGCCGCGCCCCTTTCTTTAGAGGCTGCTCACTGTATTCAGGTTACAGCGAGGAGAGCCTAAAGAAAGGGGAGCGGCCAACATTAAAGTGAAAGCGCAGTATGGGGCGCTTTCATCCCCCCCAAAAATAAATAAAGGTTCTGTAGCCCAGCTGCTAAAGTTGAAGCAGATCGCGCTGTAAAATTAAATAAATAAAAAAGTGCGTCCTCTATTCTTAAAGCTGACCACGCTGTAAATTACATAAATAAACAATGCTGCTATAGTTAAAACGGACCCGCAGCTATTAATATTAAAAATATAAAAGCGGGCAACACGCTGCCTCGTAGAAAAGCTCCATCGTGGGTGGAATACTGGAAAATCATTATGTGGGAGGTTACAAATGCAGACAAGGCCGTACCAAGGAGAGACTACTAAGCCTATTTAATCAATCAAAAACAACGATTTCGAAAGGACAGTAACAGGAGCCAATTGAAAAGATGGGCAGGAAATGGGCGGAGCTTCTATCCCACACCTCAATACAGCATGCCTTGTAGCAAAAAGACGTTAAAAACAAAGATGAGGAAGAACACATGTACTTGGTCCATGCTCCAAGGAGCAGTTAACACAAGAAAGGAAGGGAAGCCTACGGGAGCTAGGCAATGGAAAAATTGCAAAGAGAGTGACATAGAAAATAACCGATGGTATGCTGTGGGCGGGTTGTAAATCCGCTGATTAGTAAACAATACATCTTACAGCACAGTGCATACACATTTTTTATTTTATATAGTGCAAACTCTATCCGAAGGTATCAGAGCACTTTATATGAGCACCAGTTGTGTTAGAAGGGCACATTCATTTTTTGTTAGGCACAAGAAGATTAAGTGATTTGCCAGGAATCACAGGATGTTGAGAGTCCTTGCTGAGCCTCGAACCAGGTTCCCCAGCTTCAAGGTCGACCGCTATAAAACGGACATTTGAGATGAGCATATTTATAGTCGGTGGTGTTGTAATGCGCTCTATATAAAGTTACAGCTCTCCACCTAAAACTTGGGAACTACCCTGGTGCCCTACTTCCTTTTAGCATAATTTATGCAACACTCTTAGCCTGAAGTGCGGGGGGGGGGGTCTGGGAGGGAGGGTGTGTGTGTGTAAAAACACAGAATTCTTTTTTTTTTCTTATGCAACCTTTGCATTTTGCATCAGTTTTTAACATGGACATAAAACACTGCAATGTGTAGCATAATTTGCCCGTCTCAATTTTAAAATAATTTTAATAATAACTTTATCATTATTTTAACTTTATAATAATTATGCCAATTTCCATGCCTCAGACTTTGCCTTTCGGCTTGAATGAGTAAAACTTGCCACATAGTTTGATCATCTACTGCTTCAAATTCCATTGTAGTCCTACCTATGCATGCCCAGTACTGCTGTTTTTATACCGGTAAGGTAGAATGAAATTAATAGGGCATACCTAGTAGCTCTAGAGAGCTTAAAAATAACTGTGGTGTCAACCTCACAGAAACGATATTCAAAACAATAATCTATAGAGCAAGTACAGACGTTATGAAAGAGATGGAATGTTCTCTTTTTATGCACATTTTCTTCGCGCATTGATGCATTTTCCGTGCTCCTCCATGCAACTTGTTGGCCCACCCTAATTCTGGGGCTGGGCCCACCCAACTTACCCTAACTTATCAAAAGTGCCCCGCTTGGCCGGACCCTGCAACCTGCAGAACGGATTCTAGTCATTCCCATTTTAAGTTTGAGTTAAACAGAGTAAAAATGCACAACATTGGCTGAAGGCGCCTCAAAATAACATGCTGTCACTTTGGCATCTATGACTTGGTGACAGAATGGATTCACCCGATGCCCGTAAGTGAGAGGAGGCATCTCGATGCAATTCCCCAAAAGCACTGGGTCACTGATTAAATGAAATGTGTGGTGACTAATAGGGCGCTTGGTATTCCCCGCACTCCTGGTAGCACACATGGTAGCGTATAAGACCTCACAGATGAGATGCGCCGTACAACATTTAAAATAACACAATTGGCTGCTTCGTTGCTCTTACCTCCAGGGCGGTAAAAGGAACAGACGTCACTGCCTATCCACAACGGACCACCACTGCCTCTACTACGTATAACTCTTGCAAACCTCGTTTCCCCGGTATCCAAAATGGTATCAATACAAGCCACCGCTCGCTCCCTCTGAGGTTTTCGAACTCAAGGTCACGAGCCACAAGAGCAACAAACGGCAGGAGGAGTTCGGATTTCTCTCTGCCGCTGACAGGCTAAAGTGCATGCTTCAGCGTTGTACCGCCAGCTTGCACTCTTCGCCACTGTCAGCTACTGTTTGCCGACTTGAGAGGAGCTCACGCGTGCAAGAGGAGGAGGTACCTAGGCGAGTACAAGCTCAGGGAGGCCAAAGAAGATAGCCGTCAAAATGTATACCCTTTCGAAAACGAGCCCAGGAAGAGTTGGAGAGCGGGGCCAGCAGCAAAGAGAGCATACCGAACATAGCAGTTGGCCTGAGGGAGGACTACAAATAACTACCATGTCTAAGATCGGTGCACAGAAGGCAATGTGGAATTGATGAAAGCCAGAAGATACAGGCATGCAAGCAGCGTGCGCGCGGCTGCTCTCTCCCAAGGCAATACTCCATGCGAGATAACTTTTTAAAATTTTATTTAAAGGTAGGACATGCACCGACCTTCAGCCATTTGGAGGCTATGATTTTGAAATGACTCAGACAAAAGCCAATCCAAAGAGGTGGGAGGAGTCAGACTCCACAAAGTACATACAACAGATCATCCTGCAGCGCAACAACCGTAGGCTCAAACCTAAACAAGCATTGGCATAGCCAATAGGTCTCGCATTTGGGACCTTATAAGTGGACTACTGTTAACAAGTAGGCAGTAGAACTTGAGAAAAGCACAGCGCTGTAAAAAAAATAACATATGCAAAAGCTTGGAATTAGAGAGCATTTCTGCGGGTACTCTAAGGAGACCGTTTCTGTCTGTGGTAATGGAGCGCAAGAGCTCAGACAGAGTGCGCCTGTGCATGGCGAAAGAAGTGCAGGGAAATATTTTCTGTTTGTGCACGTTCAGAAGCTGCATATAGTGTGTTTCCATGTACATTGCAGGCATTGCGAGGTAGAGGTGGGCGAGCCAATACATTATAAGGGAGAGGCGAGCCAAACGTCTGTGCACGAGCTGAGCAGTAAAAATGTTTGGCATGTTAAATAATCATTAAAATCAATAAAATAATCAATTACAATTATTTCACCAATACTGGGAGTTCTGATGAAGCAACAAATGAAGTAATAGTTCTCGAAACATGTGCTGACTTGAGTTACTTTTTGTCAAACTTAATATAAAAAACTATGAGACAGTAAAATATCAAGTACTGTGAGCATCACGTTGTTTCAATTTAACTTCGAAAACCTGTCTAGTCCATTGTTGATCAGCGCAAGAGACATTATAGGAACTAACTTAGTGAATAGAAACTGCCCCCAATGTCCAGCAGTCTTTGACATTTCTCCAAAAATCAGCCACCCGATACTAAGCAATGTTTAGCGAAAACTCTTTTTGGGTGGTTATCGGGGTCTGTTTCTACTGTCAAAACCGACCCTCCCTCTGGGTCTTCTCTCGACAATGGAGTGACTCAGCTACCGTGCCGTCCAAGAGGAGACATACAGCAGCACAGCATAAGAGGGTAAGGAGCTGTAGCCCCACTTGCTGGACTTCGTAATGTCCTAAAGAACGCAAGCAAGAGGTACACTACTAGTCATAACAAAATAGGCGGCCATGGAACGATGCATAAGGTGCGTCGCCTATGCCGACTGAAGGTCACGCACTGTGCACTAAAGAGGACAGGCGGATGCCTAGGGACTCCGGAGAGCAGAACTGACATGGTGAAAGTAGCCCTGACATATTCTCAAGATGTCGAGCTAGGGAGAGGATCTCGCGTTGCGACCAGAGCTACCAGGTTATTCTGGCCAAATCGCTGAATCACTCTGTACCTTAAGGAAAATATGAGTGACCGTGCGTGATGTAACTAACTAGTGCTTATTATGTAAAGCACTCCAATACCTTCGGGTGAAGTTCAAGTTATATAAAATGCCACCAAAAAAATGTCTTGAAAAATAAAAGTGCGAGTGAAGCTGCACTGCGGACTAAGCGCTATGGCTGTAAAGAGACGCAGTGTCTCCGTAAGTACGGCAGAGCAATCTATTTGGCTGCAGTGTGCTCCCCGTGAAACAAAATAATTTGTGCATGATCCTCCGCACTATTAAGCTCACCCACTATTAAGTGCACCACTGCTCCTGCCTCCATTCTGTATAGTGATTGCCCCGGTGAAATTACATGTGAATTCGCCTATTGGAAGCATAAAAACAAGTGGAACCTCCTTCGAAAAAAAGACCGAAACACCCGTGCTGGCAAAAGTTACCACCTACATAATAACCATGAATGATGAGAGATGGAAGGACTGGCGGTTGCCGGGTGTGTGGATGGAGAAACAAGTGTTAAAGAGGAGCGAAGTGACTGAGAAAGGGAGATCGCAATAACAGCAAGCGAACAAAAGTGAAAGCGTCAGGATGTGTAGCCACGCGCTGAAAGCTCGCGCTGAAAGTTAAAAAATAAAAAAAAAGTACAGGCTGCAGCAGTAGGCGCGCGCGCGCTTGGGAGAGCAGTCTTCACTTTTTCAAGCACTGTGCTTGTGGCGCGCCGCTGCACATTCCTGCAAGGTGGATGCCGCCACAAGCACAAGTGCAGTGCTTGAAAAAGTGAAGAGCGACGGCTAATGGCCCTCCTATGCAAAACATGCGCGCTGCGTAGGCGAGACCTAAAAATTTTATTTATTCCTGGAGGCAGATGTGCTTTGTTAGATTTCTCTTAGTGTGTCGGGACACCTTTGAAGAACAGTTTTACATTTACAAACCTGAATCAGAATGAGTGACGCTTGCTCCTTTCTAATCTTTTCTATTCATTTATTCAATCACATACTTATTTTAATACAGATTTCCATCTTGGGCACTTCTGTCACAAGTTATTTCAATCTAATTTCTTTTAATATCACACTTCTAATGTTTGGCCTCACAGTAAGAAATAAGTGACGAACTTGGGCAATAATTATTGGTACATTTCAAGCAAAATGTAATTACAAATGATTAGGACACAAACATTAAAAAAAATATCATGTGAGACTTTAAAAAAAGTTGTTTTTAAAATGTATTTATGATCAAAATTACAGAATCTTGAAAAATGATAAATATTAAACTTTGCTACATGTGTCTCTCATATTTGGTATCTTATCAAATGCCAAAGCTTGGGACCGTTAGCGTTTCAGAGGAAATTATTTCTAAAACTAATATTTACCTTCTTTGCAAAGACCAAAGTCAGCTATTTTCACAAAACCTTCTGTGTCCAGCAACAAGTTATCCAATTTCAAATCTCTACAATAATACAGATAATGGAAACCAATTTAATAAAATGATTAAAAACAGTTTCATCAATTTGCCTTCTCTTAACAACATTAAAAAATGGAATATAATACATTTTTATTTTAATTCCCATTTGAGGCCTTCATAGTAACTCTTGCTCCTGTTATATTCAAAACTATTGCTGGGAACCACCATCTACCTTGTAAAAAGAACACCAATCAGCAGAATGTACCTCCATTATTAACTTTCTTTGTACATATGGTATGGGGTTGCTGTTTGCCTTTTCATAAGATACTTCTATTCACTTATTTCCATTACCATTGTAAGGTCTTAATACATAACAACTGATGATATCATATGTACATAGTAAGTACAAACATGTTTAAAACCTAATCAAAATGATTAAAAAAACAAAATCAATCAGCATTTGAACATGCCAAAAAACAATGGACGTGGTCGGTGAGCGCAGCCAAACTGATTATGGTTAGCTTTACGCTGCTGCTTGCAATCCAAGTTAGCTTCTTTGCCACCTTTGTAGTTTAATTGATTTGATTTCTAATCATTTAAATGTAGGCCTTTGGATGAGTTTAGTAGCTTAATGTCTTTGCCTTTTATCAGTTCCTTCTAAATAAGAACGTCCAAGGCACAAAATGTCAAAGGTTCATAGGGCCTCTGCATTACCCTATTGCATTGTTTGCCATCTATTATGAAACTCTTTCAAAGGTAAATCTGTTAGGGTCTTCAAAACACATTTTTTTGAGGAAGGTTCATAGAGCATGTGTCGCCATGCTGGGGCTAGAAGGATCAGCCATGTGTTTCAAGCGACAGGAGTTCACAAGATGCAAGGAAGGGATTAGATAATGGAGGCCTCAATTAAACAACCCAGGAGAAGAAATGCACTTCAAACCAACAGGAGTAAAAAGAGGTCTGCTCTCTCATAAGGAGTGCAGTGATGGAAGTAGCAGCACTTGGCTGCTTGTATCACTTCAAGCAGAAAGCTACCACAGTGAAAAAGTGGGTACTGCCCTTCTCATCGATATAGAACAAGAGGGTGGTGTAGTATGACTGGATCAGAAGTATGTTCCACATCAGATGGGCAAAACACTTAGTTTACCTATAAAGAGTCAAACTTGGGAACCGCAAGTTACAATGAGATTTCATTTGAACATCGGCCTTGCTATCTCATCAGATAACAGGATGATTGAATGCTCCGACCAAGTCCAAGATGTACTTCATAATATCAGGCACTAATACTGGGCCAGAAAATAATCTAATAAGACAACTTGAAACTCCAACATAAACATAGATTTCAGCAGAATGAGGATATGAGAGTCAATATCCCTGAAATTGGTTGTGAGAGCATTATCTGATATACCCCAAACGGATAAAACATGCTGCGTGAGCTAGTGAAACAACAAAAAAGCCTTATGTTAGACTGGACTCTAAATAAAATAATGAAGCTGAAGCTAACTTTTTCAGATAAGTACTGGACGTACAATAAAGAAAAAGGTACATACAAGCGCAAGCAAGCGTAAGTTGGTTGACTGTCCACAAATCGAACAGCCAGTGGAAAATGCTATACAAAGACTACGCTTAACTATGGGGCCTGGCACTCCTGAAACTCAGATCACAACATTAACCTAGTAGAGAATAACACTTTAAAACTAGAAATCAAAAAGGCAGCTCAGAATTGAGGGCTGGATCTTAGAGATGGGAATGGTAGCTACACTGGCAACAGTTACTATATATGCTAGGGGAATAGAGGATGAGTTCCAGTAAATGTGTGGAGGCTACACAGAAATTATAGGTGTCTAAGGGCCGGTGAGATTGGTTCACTGTTGTAATGAACCTTAAAACCTTATTATACAGAGAAGATGTACATTGATGTAAGAATATTTGTAGTAAAAAATATTATAAAAATAGAAGTTGTCATGGAAACTACTTACCGGTAAACGATCTTGTGTTCATGCAAATACTGTAGTCCGAGAACTACACATGCAGCATAAAACCTGTTTATATGCATAGAGAAAACAACATTTAGTTCATGGAATGAAATTCAATTTCTCAATTACATACTATCAGTGCACAGCTAAACAGGGGACAGAGCTCTCAGATACTGAAGTTATCCAATTAAATGTTTACCTCTTCTTTCCACAAAAACATGCAAGCTTTTTTGGGGCGGTGTTCTTGAACATCAATTAACTGGACAGATTTCCAAACTGAGTTAAACGGTAAATATAAAGATCTGCATAATGACTTAAATTCAGATTATGAAATACCTCAGAAAACAGAGCAGACAGAAGAGTAAAGGGGTGCACATTTAGCTATTTCCCTATATGTTTTAGGAATGTACATTGATATTGATATCTTACACGGTTTGGAAAGACAGGATGGCAAGCTGATTCTGGCAGTGTCAATGTGCTGATATTATAGGCATGTGTCAGCTTCATTTGGCAATGTTGATCATGCCATTCTGCTGGATTAATTGAGAGCTAGAGCACCTTACTTATGTTTCCGATCAGTTCATCCTTTATGGCCTTAATATTGGGGTCCTCCTTAATGATCTAAGTTATCCCATAACCACTTAAATGTATCTGCTGGGTATTTGGATAATCTGATCCATTCCAATGGAATGAATTTCCACTTGTTTGTCAATGGCACCAAGCTCATCATGATTTCATTTACGGATACTGAGAAAGACTTTCTCTTTTCTCAAATGGCAGAAGACTTGCAGTTGCGTTCATTACTGGCTAGCGATGGAACAACTAACAATGGATTTATGTTGGTGTGCTTGACTATCTTTGAATTGCATCATGATGCTTCAAAATCACAGAGCCAGTTTAGTAATGGAGGGGGAAAATTGTTTTCTTAAGCTTGCCCTCTTTTTGTGGTCCCCAACAGGTTTCCAATCAAACAACAAATGTATTTTAAGATAATTTGCACTATCCACCCATCCCCCATTAGATTAGCATTCCCCTTATTAATTTACAAATGCATCTCTGCCCTTTCAGCTAAGCCAACGTGGTATTAAAATCGCCCTTTAGACTGGCTCACTTTGGAATGGGGTGGTTGGGAAAGAGAGAAGAAAGTAGGGTAATAGCTTTTCAATAGAAGATGCTGCCTAGTGGAAGCAAATCTCCCTGCCTAGGTTCCACACACTATTCCAGAAATGTAAAAACCTGGCTTTTCAATAAAATTGCTAATCAAGAAGGCTATCTATTAACACTCCCTCCAAAAAACCTATTGGAAGGCAAGCAATGAATAAATGTTAACCCAGCAAATGATATCAAACTAAGATTGCTATTAAAGGACAGGTGGACGTCTTTGGCAGTTATCCTACATGTAAGAGCAGAAAAAACACCTTTTAGTACATGCATAAAAAACACACTCCCATTTCGTCTGTTTATGTGATGCATGAAATATAAAACAGGCAGGAGGCCAAAACCTAAGTCCCCTTTGCTTTGTCAGATATGCAGCAAAAATGGCAAGCTTGAAACAATGTAAAGAGGTCCAGATTTGATTAAGAGGCTACCTTCGGACACACAGGAGACAACCTTTTTCCATTTTTGCAAAATACATAAAGGAGATGAGACGCAGACAAGTAATAGTGTATTCAAGGTAATACGTTGTTCCAACTACAAATCGTGCATAGAAAACCTCGTCTAACGGGTCTGTGGTACCATGATTTTACAGGGTTAGAAAGAAAAGTATATGAAAAAGGAGTAACAAACATAGGGTAGGAGATTAGAAATCGACAAGTGAAAACACTTACACAGCTCTTGGTTCTGGAAATACATCAGTGTGAATATGCATCATGAGATCTCCGCCAGCAGCATATTCCATTACGAAGCAAACATGGTCTTTGGTTTGGAAGCAGGCAAACAGGTTGACCAAGAAGGGATGCCGGACACTATTCACAGTTTCAAATATTCGCTTCTCACACATAAGGCTATGAATGCAAAATATTTTAATTGTAATTCAGATTCAGAAAATTAAGTTCAGAGTGACTAAACAGACAATAATACCCAAGTCATATCCTTTTTTGTTTAGTTATGAAAATGTAATTATTTTAGGCAAGCATGATGACATAGGTATTTACCACAAAAACACTTTGCTGCAGTTAAATACATTGTACTAAAGTGGTAAACAATATGTTGCGTGAATTTTGGATCTTACACATTGATTTCAATTATGTGGTTTAGATTTGGTAAGACGATTTTATGCATCAGGAACCTGATCTTACTAGAAGAGCAGAACATACTCAAGGGTTAGAGGCTTCCCTCATCTGCACTGTAAAGAAAATTTCCCACTTCCTCTCCTGCTTTTCAAGTGCATGATGAGGAAGCACTCTGGGCTCTATTGTAGTTTACAGATCTTGTTGAGTCACTATGCCCGCTAATAGTTATCTTTGATCCATTTTTGCAGTGTGTAAACTTACATAACATTTCTTCCCATTTCCAGAATTCCAATTCACAGATCAAATCAGAACAGAACAGATAACTAAGCCTCAGAACTAATCTTACATGTAAAGAGCTGGTCTTTCCTCTGCACGAGTCATGAAGAGGATCCCTCTAAAGCAGACCAGGCATAACATTTTGTAGCACTTTCACTTTTTGAATTTCCTCTCAATAATGGAATTTAAGCTAACCATACTTTGAACATCCATTTATCAGCCTACCAAATTTTCGAAGTGTAGGCCAAGGTGTAAAATCTCGCCTCCCTGTTAAAACAGTCATGAACCTGGAGATCAAAATGCGAAGTAGTTGATGTGTACGTATTGATATTTGGCATTCCATGGACCTTGTACTGAGAGATCCTGTAGATCAGCCCCCAACAAATCTCTGATGTGTCTGTAGTGAGAGTGAGGTGCGGGAACAGGTTCCAGAAAAGGCTGCCCCTATAGCAGGTTGTATGTGTTCCCCCATTGCAGAGAACAGTGAGTGCGGCAGTCTATCAACACTAGATCCTCAAGGTTATCCAGTGATTGAGACCACTGGCGAGCTACACATTACTGCAGGGAAGACATGGGCAACTTCTTGTGGGGAACAATGGCAATGCAGGAGGCCATCATTTCTAGCAGACGCATCACGGTCCTAACTGTGAGAATTCTGTTTGGTTGGAACTGTGGTAGAGTTACCTGAAAGTTCTGAACTCTAGAAGGATTAGGATAAGCTTGTCCTAACTGTGTGTTTAGAATTTCTCCTAAGTAAGGTTGAATTTGGAGAGGGTGAGGGTGAGACTTGGGAACGTTTATTGTAAACCCTAGTCTGTGAAGTAGATCCACTGTCAATTGAGTGTACTGTTGACACTGTAGGTCGGTACTGGCTTTGATGAGCCAATCTTCCAGGTATGGGAATATGTGAATGTTTTGTCTGCGCAGATGTGCTGCAACTACTGCCAAAGATTGTGTAAAAACTCTAGGTGGTGTGCTCATCCTGAATGGTAGAACTTATATTTGGCAATGTTTGCCTGCTATGACAAATCTGAGGAATTTGCGGCGTGCAGGGTGTATTGGTATATGGAAATAGGCATCCTTTAGGTCCAGTGTTGCCATAAATTCACCCTGTTGGAGAAGTGGAATAACTTCCTGTAGAGCATGGGTACTCACAAACTTTCTCTCGGGGGCCAAATTTACAGTGTGGTTTGTGGCCGAGGGCCGCACTGGTGGGGGCGGGGCCAGTGGGGGAGGGGGCGGGGCTAGAGCCACAAAAAAACTGTGACCACGAGGTTGAACACAGTTGAACATATATATATATATATATATATATATATATATATATATATATATATACACTCTCTCTCTTTCCCTCCCTCTCTCTCCCTCTCCCTCCCTCTGTCACCCTCTCTCTCTCCCTCCCCCTCCCTTTCCCTCCCTCTGTCACCCTCTCTCCCTCCCCCTCCCTTTCCCTCCCCGTCACCCTCGCCCTCGCTCTCTCTCTCTCCCTCCCCCTCCCTCTGTCTCCCTCCCTTTGGCTCCCTCCCTCTGTCTCCCTCTCCCTCCGTCTCAACCCCTTTTGGCTCCCTCCCTCTGTCTCCCTGTTCCTCCCTCCTTTTCCCTCCCTCCCTCTCCCTCCGTCTCCCTCCCTCTACCTCCCTCCTTTTCCCTCCCTCCTTTTCCCTCCCTCCCTCTCCCTCTGTCTCCCTCCCTCTACCTCCCTTTGTCATCCTCTGTCATCTCACCCTGCGTGTGTGCCAACCGGCTGACGCAGCTTCCAGGGCACACTAACAGCCGCACCCGAGCACTTCACAGGTCTTTAAAAGACCATTTGCATGTCAATTGTTGTTTTTCACCTCTTCTGAGGCCCCGCAGATCCACTCGGACTACCCCTGGAACCGCCCGGCCCCCACAGAGCAGAGACAGAGATGCGCTGGTGCAACCAACAGTGTTTAGGAACACTCATTATTTTAATTTTTTTTAACCACGGGTACGATGTCTGCAAGGTCCGCGGGCCGCCAAGGGAGGCTTGCCGGGTCTCAGGCGGCCCGCGGGCCGTACTATGAGTACCCGTGCTGTAGAGTAACCATGTGGAACTTTTCTGCTAGGATATATTGGTTGAGGGGTCGGAGATCTAAGATTGGTCTTAGTGACCCACTTTTTTGGGAATGAGAAAGTATTGACAACATATCCCTGATCCCTGCTGTTAAGGCGGGCAGGTTCTATAGCCCCTTCGAGAAGGAGGGCTTTAACTTCTTGTTTGAGAAGTGTTAGATGATCGTGTGATAACCTGGGAGTGCGAGGTGTTATGCTAGGTGGTGTGGCAATAAGCTTTAGAAAATAGCCATGTTGGATAATGGCTAGTACCCATTGGTCTGTGGTGATGGATTCCCAGACTGGGTGGAAAGATTGTAGTCTGCTCCTGACAGGTTGGGGGGAGGGGGGGGGGGGGGGGGGGGAGGATTAGGTAGTTACTGATTTGCAGTCGGTGTTGCTCTGTGTGCGGAGGCACCCTTGCCCCTTCCTTTGTTGTTTCTGCCTCTGAAGGAACCTCTAAAATAGACCATACTATAGGCGGACTGGCCTTGTTTTTGTTGGGAAGTGGAGACGTCTTCTGTGGTGGCAGATTTATATGAACCCCTGTAGCCTGTGCGATGAAAGGACCCTCTAGGGGTAGTTATCTGTAATGCTCCCATGGCTTTAGAAGTGTCAGTATCCTTTTTCATCGTATCAAGGGTAGTGTCTACTTGTGGACCAAAACGTTGCTCTTTGTCAAAAGGCATATTTAGAACTGCCTGCTAGACCTCTGGTTTGAAACCAGAAAACCTAAGTAAGCCATGTGTGTCGTCTAAGAAGCATGCTGGTATTAACACCCCTAGAAGCTGTATCCACTGCATCTAATGCACATCGGATGGAGTGGTTGGTGATGGCTTGACCTTTTGTGACAATTTGTTGTACTCTTTAGCGGTGTTCTTTCAGGAGTTACTGTAAGAGTTCCTCCATCTCATCCCAATGGGCTCTGTCATAGCAGACCGGAAGGGCTTTAGAACTGCCAATATGCCAAAGATTAGCTGCCTGTGCTGCAACTCACTTTCTATCTGAATCTATTCACTTGCTCTCCTTTTCAGGAGGCCAAGTTTCTCCAGTAGCCTGGCTGTTTGCTCTCTTATGAGCTGTTGTGGCAACTATGGAGTCAGGTGGAACTTGATCACTGATAAAGAGTTGATCCGAAGGAGCCGCTTTGTATTTTTTGTCCATCCGTTTGGTGATAATTCGGGCATGGACTATCTCTTTTAAAATGTTGTCAGCATGCCTCATCATGACGGGTTGTCCTTTGTGGCTTTCGTGTTGGTATACCGGGTACATTCGCAAATGTGTTTGTCTGATCTTGTGTTTCTTTGGATCTATTCAGTTTCCTTTCACTAGATAGTATTAGTCAGAAATACAGTGCATTTCCGCTTCCGTAGCGGTTTGAATAGTTTTACTGTGTGATAATTTAGTGTAGTCTTTCTTTTAAACTCAACCGGAGCTAGGAAACCCACGGTGTCTAGCTCACAGTGAGAGACTGGGCGACGTAGGTAGTTCTGACTCAACATGCACGCAGAGGTCCCGTTAATCCTGGGCCTCGTTTCTGCCAGTCTTTGGCAGCCGCGGAAGTAAGAGTGGTTCCTTTGCGACAGAGCAGCACTAAGTAAGGTTGGCAGATCACGGGGATTCCTTTAATGATTTATGATCAACCACGGGGCCATGCATGGGAAAAATGACTTTTTCCTTATCCTGCATATTTTTGCAGATTTTCCGGGTGATTTATTGCCCTTCTGAATATGCCGCATTGAGTGTCCCACTCTCTTCTGTTCATATAGATTCTTCCATTTCACCACGCATATAAGCGAAGAAATTAAAAGCCACACGTTGTATTGTAATTGCATTTGTATAGCGCTTACTACCCCGGCGAGTAACACGCTACTCCGGGACCCATAGAGGATTAGTGTTGAATTAGTATAGTGAAACATGCAAGTAAATTTTAAGTGGAGGATGCACAATTTATTCACCTTCGGTAACGATATATCTGTAAGAAACATTAGTAGTGATAGATTCCTTACCTTAGAATTACCCCCAGGCGTCAAACTGGATTCGGAAAGTTTTTTAGCAGTACCTCTGCGCGTCGGTAGGTGTCGTCGTGCGGCTCCGCGTGCTTCGTTGGCGCCGGGATGACGTCGCTGGAGCAACTTAGACGCGCCCACGCAAGCTGACGTCAGTTCTGCACACGACTTTCCACGCCAGGAACGCAGAGCCAAACAAGAAACTGACCACTGGTGCCATGAAACTAGGGCTCTGAAAGGGATGACCTTAACCCTAGAAATCAGTTCGCAGAACGGGGAGGATGGGTGGGGCGGTAAGGATTCTATCACTACTAATGTTTCTTACAGATATAGTGTTACCAAAGGTAAGTAACTTGTGCATCTGAAAGAAACACGTAGTGATAGATTCCTTACCTTAGAGTAGATACACCAGCAATAGCAACCACGGTGGTGGGTCTGCGAACCAAGATCACACCAGAAAGTCCTAAGAACAGAACGGCCAAAGAAGCCGTCTCTCCGGACTTGGCTGTCCAGGCAGTAGTGCTTGGTAAAAGTGTGCAGCGAGGCCCATGTAGCTGCCTGACAGATGTCATGCAAGCGAACTCCCTGTCCCAAAGCAGTAGTGGCTGCCATTGCCCTGGTAGAAGGGGCGCGCAGCCCCACCGGAGGCTCTTTTTTAGCTAACGAATAACAAGCCTTTATGCACAGAACGACCCACGAGAGATGCTCCGCTTGCTCATGGGCCGACCTTTCTTAGCACCCACGTAGCCAACAAAGAGCTGGGCATCCACCTGGAACAGTTGTGTGCGGTTTAGGTAGAATGAGAGCGCTATTTTGGGTCCAGACGGTGGAGCCTCTCTTCCTCTTTCGAGGGATGCGGAGGCGGAAAGAATGTGGGCAAAGTGATGGTCTGCCCGATGTGAAAGGCAGTGACAACCTTGGGCAGAAAAGATGAATGAGTCCTTAGAACCACTTTGTCCGGACGGACAGAGAGAAAAGGAGGTTTAGAAGAAAGAGCCTGGAGCTCACTCACTCTTCTGGCAGAGGTGACGGCCACCAGGAAAGCGGTCATTAAAGTGAGAAGACTAAGAGGACAGTTGTGAAGTGGCTCAAAGGGAGCATACATCAGATACGTCAGAACCAGGTTCAAGTCCCACTGAGGGAAAAGAGGAGTAATGCCTTTTAAGAGACTATTTACAACAGGGGACTTGAAAAGGGAAGGCTGATCTGGAAGCCGTAAAAAGGCTGAAATGGCTGAGAGGTAGCCCTTGATAGTGCCCAGAGTAGAGCCCTGCTGGGCCAAAGAAAGAAGGAATAGAAGAACCTCTGAAAGAGGGGCAGAAAGGGGATCCACAGCCTTTGCTGTGCACCATGCCACAAACTTGTTCCACAGGCAGGCGTATACCGTCTTAGTGGAGGGACGCCTGGCTGCCAAGATTACGTCACAAACTTCGGGAGGCAGGTCAAAAGACGTCAACTGTCGCCGCTCAATCTCCACGCAAGGAGGTGGAGGCTGGACAGGTTCAGGTGGAAGACCGTCCCCTGTTGCTGCGACAGAAGATCCTCCTGAAGAGGCAGTCAGATCGGGGGATCGATAGCCATGCTGAGTAGCACGGGATACCACACTCTTCGAGCCAAGTCCGGAGCCACAAGAATGACTTGGGCCCGGTCGCGCTTGATCTTCTTTAGCACTCTGGGCAGAAGTGGTATAGGCGGAAAGGCGTATAGAAGACCGCAACTCCACTCGCGACGAAAAGCGTTGCCTAGCGAGTGCCGCCTTGGAAATTCCAACGCGCAGAACTGCTGACATTGTGCGTTCTCTTCGGTGGCGAATAGATCTAACCAAGGCTCTCCCCACTGCTGAAAGAGACCTTGCGCCATATCCGAGTGCAGAAGCCATTCGTGATCCATCATGCACCGGCAGCTGAGTTCGTCCGCCCTGGCGTTCAGAGAACCTGCCAGGTTTTGAACCACCAGGAGAATGCCCTGATGTTCCAGCCACGTCCAGAGGCGCAGAGCCTCCTGACATAGGGTCCACGACCCCACCCCGCACTGTTTGTTGCAGTACCACATGGCGGTGGTGTTGTCCATGAACACCTGTACTACTTTCCCCTTGACAGAGGGAAGGAATGCCTTCAGTGCAAGTCGGATCGCCCGAAGCTCCAGAAGGTTGATATGGAGCCGGGACTCCGCCGGAGAACAGAGTCCTCTGATCTCTGCCTCTCCCATGTGGCCGCCCCAGCCTAGAAGGGACGCATCCGTTACTACTGTGTGTTCCGGTTGAGGAAGGGAGAGGGATCTGCCATTGACCCACACGCGATTCGTGAGCCACCACTGCAAATGTCGTGCAGTGCCCTCCGAGATCTGGACCTGATCAGACAGGTTGCCCTGATGTTGTGCCCACTGGAACTTCAGGTCCCACTGTAGAGCCCGCATATGCCATCTGGCATGATCCACCAACAGGATGCAGGCGGCCATCAGGCCCAGTAGCCAGAGGGTCATCCTGACAAGAACCCGGGATAAAGGCTGAAAGATCGGAATCATAGCCTGAATATCCCGGACTCGCTGCTTGGGAGGATAAACCCGAAACTGCACCGAATCCAGCACCGCTCCGATGAAGAGGAGCTTCTGAGAGGGGATCAGGTGCGACTTCGGTACATTGATGGAGAACCCCAGCAAATGCAGGAGGTCGGCCGTAGTCTGAAGGTGGGAGATGACTGCCTGGGGCGAGTCCGCCTTCAACAACCAGTCATCGAGATAGGGGATGACTGGGATCTCTGATCTGCGCGGATGAGCTGCGACCACCGCCCTAACTTTCGTTAACACCTGAGGGGCGCTGGTAAGGTCAAAACGGAACACGGTGAGCTGAAAATGCTCGTGGCCTACCGTGAACCGCAGGAACGCCGGCAGGACGAGAATATGAAAGTAAGCGTCCTGCAAGCCCAACGCTACCATCCAATCTTGCAGGTCTTAGGCAGACAAGACCTGAGCAAGTGTTAGCATCTTGAACTTCTCCTTACGGAGGAAGCGATTGACGTTCCGAAGGTCTAAGATAGGACGCAGACCCTTGTCCTACTGGGGGACCAGAAAGTAGTGGGAATAACAACCACTATTTACTTCTGGCCCAGGAACACGCTTGATGGCCCCCTTGGCCAAGAGGGCCGTGACTTCCAGCTGAAGAAGTGCAAGATGGTCCCCCGACATGCAGTGGTATTGAGGTTGCATGGCTGGAGGGGAATTCTTGAAGGGGAGGGAGTAGCCCCTTCGGACAATTTGCAGCACTCGCTTGTCCGAAGTGATGTTGCACCAGTGGGGGAGATGATGGCGAATTCTGCTGCCCACTGGCGTTTAATGAGCCTGAAAGGTTGGACTAGGAAGGCTTTGCAGTGGATGCTGAGGTGTTGGAGGTGGACTGACCCGCCCGCTGGCCCCCTGAACCGCCTCGACGGTTCCCGCGGCTGCGCAGTTGTTGCTGCTGCGCCGGCCTGTGGCCCTGCGAACGGTGTAGGGTACCCCTTCCGTGGCCACGAAAGGCAGAAGGCGGAGGAGGCCGAGTGGCCGACAGGCCCAAGGACTTGGCTGTAGCCCGCGAGTCCTTAAAGCGCTCCAGCACACTATCTGCCTTATTACCAAAAAGGTGAATGCCATCAAAGGGCATGTCCATCAGAGTGTTCTGGACATCCCCCGAGAAGCCAGGCGTGGCGCCTAACTGCCACCGTCGTGGAAATTGCCCTGCCCAGCGAGTTGTCAAGCCCACAACGGATGGTGAACTTAGCTGCGTCTCTCCCTGCAGCAATAGCTTGGGCACGTACTGTCTGGGCCTCCTCCGGACAGCTAGGCAGCACCTGTACAACTGCGTCCCACACAGAGTGGGAATAATGGCCCAAAAGGCATGCAGTGTTCACCGACCGCAGCCTTAAGCTGGCAGATGAAAACAGATTCTTGCCAAGCTGTTCTTGGATTCCCTTTCCGGAGGTGCGGAGGGGTACGCGCTCTGGGACACAGAGGCCCGGACAACCAATCTCTCGGAGTGGGGTGTTGGGAGAGGAAGAGGGGGTCACCCGGAGCCAGGCGATGGCGTCAGGCCACGTTCATGTCTACAGGAGCCCCTGTGTTGGGCCAGGACCAGGTGCCCAAAAGAACGTCAGACAGTGCTTCATTAAAGGGCAGCAAGGGCTCCGAAGAGGTCGCCACTGGCTGGAGCACTTCTGTCAGGTTAGTCCTGAAGCCACTGTAGGGAGTTCGAGGTGGAGAGCCTCGGCCGCCCTATGCAACACCACTGCGTAACTGGCTCCCTCCTCCGTGGCCACGGTAGGAAGAGACATCATCCCCCAAATCCTCTGCCCAGTCCGGGTCATAAGCACAGTCTTGTGCGAGAGGGTCCTCAGACCCCTCCCACTCCTCCCCTTCCTCCGAAGTCTGTGGAAAATACGGAGGACGGCCATAGGGAAAAAATTGCCCCATCAGCGTCGGAAACTGCACCGTGTCCGGTTCAGAGCTGAAACTGGGGACGAAGTCATCCCGAGGAGCGGGCGATGTCAAAGGTGGTGCTGGTAGGGTCGACGTCGGTGGAGGCATTATAAGGTCAACCGGCATCGACCGGGGTCTGATTCCGGATCCCAGGAGGTCCTGAGGCGCCGGAGCCACTGGCGACGCCGGGGCCAGAGCCGCCAGCGATGGAAGGACAGGACCCCCAGTCGGGCCCGCGTGGCCCGACAGCCCAAAGAGTAGGGCCATGGCAGCAAGAAACTCTTGCACCTGGGCATGTGTCGCCGACGGACCCGGGAAAGGCGGGTAGATCGGCAGCAACCTCGCACCACCTCGCGCGATGGGAAGTAGAGGAGCGTCGATGCTTCTTCGACTTCTTTTTGGAATGCTTAGACTTACCTGACCCCGAGTGCGAAGACTTAGATCCAGAAGAATGATGGTGACGGCTCCATGACGGGTCCCTCGACCTCCCACGGGACCGGGACCTTGAGCGGCGCAGCGTGGAACCGACTGCCTGACTTACAGCAACTTTCAGGACCGCTTCCGCAAAGTCTTCGGCGCCATGGCCAGGTAGTCGGTGCTTGCGCCGCAGGCAGTAGAGACACACGCGGTGTGGGTCCGTCACTGACATCATGCAGTGACAGTCCCCACAGTTCTTAAGCCCGGGCATGCCTACGACACCAGGAGTCGATCGACTAGAGAAAAAAAGAGACAAAAGGCCTCAAAAACTCAGTCAAAAAATGACTGGGAGTACTAGCTATTCCCAGATCTGTGCTTTCTGGGGCGGAAAAAGAAAGAACTGATGTCAGCGCGCGTGGGCGCGTCTCAGTAGCTCCAGCAACATCATCCCAGCGCCAACGACGCACACGGAGCGGCACGACGACGCCTACCGACACTCAGGGGTACTACTGACGAAAACTTTCTGGATCCAGTCTGACGCCTGGGGGTAATTCTAAGGTAATGAATCTATCACTAAGTGTTTCTTTCAGATATGTTAGTCAGTTATTTGGATTCGGAAGGATAGAAGAGGAAAGAAGATTTGTATTTATATAGCGCTTCTAACCCCTGATGGGGTGTTGAAGCACTTTTTTTGGCGAGTAGCACGCTACTCCGGAAAGCCATAAAGGATTAGTGGTGAATTAGTATGGTGAAATATGAAAGTAATTTGAGTGGTGGATATTAGTCAGTTATTTGGAGTGAGAAGGATAGCAGCGGGATAGAAGAGAAAGAAATGTTTGCAACTGTGTTGGATGTTAACACCACGCACTCCTCATGAATGTGGGGGTAAGTACATTTTCGTTGTTTTGAAAGTCGCGCTTTCCAAATCATTCTTTCTCCAACGTGGATTTGACTTTTCATGCTCCCCCCCCCCTCCCCCGACACCCCGTTTTTTATGTTACAGACTACCCAGTCACAGGAGCTGTGACCTGGCCTGCCACATCAGGCGCCAGCCACTGGTCAGTAGTCCACAAACCGTTTTGCATTTCTCATTGAATCAACACACCAGGGAGACAGATTATAACTTAGTTTATATCTCATTTAGGTTCTCTCTTACACCCCCCTTTTTGTCCTGATGAAGACATGCAAGCGGAGGTCCTAAGTTACCCTCTACGCATTAAGTCGGGTCGAAAAGTCGACATCCCTCAACCCAATGTCCTGGACTACTGTGTCTAAAAGTAAACAACAAGAATTGTCTTGTGGATAGGCCCACCCACATTGATATACCGTTCTCAGCATAATCCCTGCGAGTGTCCACTGTGAATTGTGATATTTTGTTTTTCAATATTTTCCTTTGAATTCTCCTTCTCTCCCTCACTTTACACATGAGCACTTCTTTCACTACACCCTTTCCTAGAGCAACCTTTCATTGATACACTGCTGAAATTGCAATGATTTTGCTATTTGTATAACAAGAAAATAAAAAAACATTTTTTCCTCTGGATACCGCTGTTGTGTCTTTCCCTCTGGTGTGTAGAATATACAGCTCTCTCTAATGCAAATATCAATTGAGAAAAGCTTCTGACTCAGCTACTTGAATTTCTGGAGTCATAACCTCTTTGGTCTTTCCAAAGAATAACGTTAGGACCACTTGTTTGTATTGCACTATGCCCATGCCCTCTTTGACATACATTGGGTTACCCATTAGTTTGTAATGGTCATCATGATGGGAAGCATGGGTAAATACAAAGTGTCTCTATGTTTGGAAAAGAGGGTGTCAAACAAAAAGTCCTGTTCTGGGGACTCTTTGTGCAGCTCAACACCGTGGAAATAATAATAATAATCAACATTTATAAAGCGCGAACAATCACCCGTAAGGGTCTCTAGGTGCTGGAGGCCGTCGGGAATTAAGCAAGCTATTGCCCAGAGTCACATGGTGCTGGGCTAATCTGCCGCCGGCGCCGGGGATCAAACCGTGATCCCCGGATTCCGGAGTCAGTCGTCCTGGCCGCAGCGCCACACCTCTTCACTAAAGAAAGGAAAGAAGCTGCCCTAGCAATTACTTGTTGAAAAGATGTGGCATCTTGCGGAGGGAGAGGCAAGTGGGATATAGACCCGGATCATTCGGGGTAAGGGGATCTTTGTCGTATGCATCCCATGAGTCAGGATCCCCTAATAACCTTTGCAAGCCCCCCACCCCCATCATCTGTACCTTGCGACCCATGAGGTGAAACATCAAGTGGGTCAGGTAGTGGAGATGTAGGCGGGGAAGGAGGAGGTGGTCTTGGTGGAGGAGGAGGCGGAGGCGGCTGGTGTGACAGACTAGTGTCCTTCATTTGCCTTTTTGAGGGACGGGGCTGTCTAGGGCTTGGTGGCGGAGAAGCAAGTATCCATCCTGTACCTTGCTGGATGTGAATTTTCCATAGTTGAATGTCCATTTTATCAAGAATGGGCTTGACTGGAGACATAGAAACCGATGAAGATATAGAGGCTTTCGACTCTTTCATTTTCGCGACCGATGCTTTCGATGTTGAAATCGAGGTTCTTGCCCGACACCGAGGTAGATGTGGTTGGTTGCTGGGTCAATTCTGAAGGTCTGTCTCAGACTGAAGAGGTCGATGCTGAAGGTTTGGGCTTTGCATTAGTTTTCGGTGCTGGGTGCGAGGGCAGGGCGGGGTGTTCGAAACAGTCATTTGGATCGGACCATGGCCCAGATACAGTTGTGGTTCGGTGACCTCTGTATGAGAATGTTTAGAGGCCTGCTTGAGTATTGCAGCAGGGTCAGAGGCCATAGCACTCGAACGCTGACCAGATGGAAGGGTACAGATCCCCAGAACATCTCATTTTCCACAAGTCACATAAGATGACTCCAATACAAAATGCAGGAACACCGTGAAGGCTGGAATGCTTAAATTAATCTGACCTACCGACAACCATCAGTGCCACATTCCAGTCCACTGTTTTTTGGCAAGCATGCCACTTTAGACAAAGGCCCAACCTATGTAAATCAGTACTAACTCTACTCCTCATGGGAACAATTTCCACCAAACTGTCAGAAGAGGCCCTATCCAGAAGGAACCCCAGACCAGTTTCACCCTACTTAGGGCTTGTCAGTAGGGTGTAAAATAAGTCCTGAGGCACAGTGAGCACAGGACCAAGATCTGAAAATACATGTCGCAATTAAGCTATCAACTGCAACGAAGTATATATCTTGCAGTGTGATACACTGTAGGAAGCTGGCTCTTTATGTGATATATCAATAAGTTGATAAACCGTGTAAAGGGTCCAGGTGTTCCTTCAGGAGTGGACAGGGGTTGGCTATATCAGGGGGTGGTGTGGTCGAGCAGCCTTTAGCTTAACACAGAGGAAAAAAAGACATTTGCACACAATGATAAATACATGAGACACAACAGTTCTGCAATGTTATCCTATGGAAGGAAGAACAAGTTCTGTAAACAGGCACAGTACATTGACTTACAGGACCAGTCTCCAGGAGTTAAGGTGAGTTGTGGACAAGGTCCAAGACAGCAGCAGTAGTACACCACCAGGTGCCGGGTAAACGGAGCAAACCAGCATTGGGAGCCCAATTTGTATTTGTGGGGGTATTTGTAAAGCGCGGCGTTCGCTCCGGAGGGAGCATCTTGGCGCTAAGTGGTTTCAATGGGGATCAGTCACCGTAAAAAGAGGCTGCAGTCTCCGGCTAGGAAGCCAGCCGGGCTGGACCAGGAAGTAGGCTCAGGCCTCGCGATTCTCGGGGATGGGGAGACACCTTTGGTCCTCCTTTTCAAGGCCCAGGGGCGATGGGTGCAGGGTTGTCCTTATCAGTCAAGATTTTCCTTACCGGAGCAGTCGTGGTTGAGGGGGCATGTGTGCAGAGGCAGCAGGCGATGTTGGGGAGTCCAGGAGGGTTGAAACCACAATGGACTCGAGGGCTGGGGAACCTTGCTGGCACCGTTGGCCCACTTCAGCTAGGGCCAGAGGCGATAGATGCAGTGGTGGCTTCTCTTTTGGAGATTCTTTAGAACAGGTCAGCTGTTCACTGGAGGTCTTCAGCTTTTTTTGAAGGCAGGCATTCCTCCCAAGTTTCTGGAACCACAGCGGCAGGAGGAGTTGACTTTGGTGCTGTTTTTGATGAGGGGTGCAGATAGGCCGGCAGGGTTGGTATCAGGTCAGCTGTTGCTTCTCAGCTTTTGCAGCTCTTCTGTGTCCTCTCTCTTCTTGGGCTATCAGGATCTGCTTCTCTGGTGCCAGGGGCTACTCTAAATACATAATTCATGGGCGTTAGGATAGGAGCTAATGGGCTACTGATCCTTGGGGTCACTACGCCCCCAAGACCACTTCCTGTGGGAAGGAAGAATAACCCTGTCCTAGAATTCCTAAGCATGTGTCACAAAGATGGCTACTTCTGAAAAATCGTGTCCAGCTCACAGTAGCCCACCTTAGGGTGGTACTAGCCTGGAGGTAGCACACCTACCTGATTAGCTAATTTTCCCATCTGTCCCGGTGCCAAGGGGGCTCTGGACTTGAAGGGGGGGGTGGGGGGAGGATGCCCTTCTCTACTGTGAGGGGAACAAGATTCACATTCCAAAGGTGGTAGCTTCTTTGAAGCTTGCTAGCCCTAGGAAGCTAATCAGTAGGTCTTCTTGTGGGAGGGGGTGCTACACCCTCTTCCCGGACAGGTTTTTGTTCTAGGTCGCCTGAGAACAAAGCCTCTCACCCTAGGAGGTCAGAGCAGCATCTCGGGTCGCAGGCTGGCATAGAACCAGTCAGCAAGGACACCAGAGGCTTGTAGGTTTTCAAGGGGCATCTCTATGGTGCCCTCTGGGTGCATGTATTGGTACAGCAGACACTGGAATAAGTGTGGGTTTACCAATACGAGATGCTTGATACCAAACATCCCTAGTTTCAGTGAAGCCATCATGTAGCTGGGGACTTCGTTTTCACCTGTGTCCAGCACGCACAAGCTTTAACATGGCCTACCTGGTCACTTGTACTGGCAGTAATAGGACTGACCAGCACAGGGGCATATCTGCTCATGAAGGTATGCCCTTACATGTGATATTCAGCACCCTGTTTTTGGGGCAGGAAGGTCTGCTGTAGGGGTGACTTACAAATACGCCATGCAGTGGTAGGGGACATGGCGCAAAGGGATGTGTGACGTGTTTTCACTTTTTTCTGCACCAAGACCAACAGTCTTGAATGTGTTTGATGAGTGGCCCCTTAGGGTGGCACAATTCATGCTGCTGCCCTTAGGGACCCTCTTTAGCACCTCAGGTCCTAGGTAGTAGGGGTACCATTTACATGGGACTTAGAGAGTGCTAAAGGTTTTGCCAAATGGATAAACAATTGTGCATTTTGGGGGAAGGAACACTTGTAGTGGGGACCTGATTAGCAGTAACCCACTACACTTCAGCCAAAGGTGCATCAAATACCAGGCAGAATGTGTGTGTGTGTGGGGGGAGGGGGGTACTGCAACAAGTACCCAGCTTCCTACATATTTTAAGTGTGATGGGTATGTCCAGACGTGGGTCCCCTGCTCACTGTGCCACTGGAACCAAGCTACACCTGACTAAAGAGGCCTAATCAGAGGTAAACCGGTTATAGCAAGAGACAGGGTTTTCGTAAGTAGGTAGGAAAATGACGCTTGCCCAGGGTAACGCGTGATTCGCTTAGTCAAAATATTAAGACTGTGCGTCAAGGAAGGGGTTAACCCGGAACCCCCTACCTTAAAGACCAGAGGTCTTAAACAAGTGATAACAAGCCTGTGCACACGTCATAAGAGTAAAGCAAAGATCTATCACAATCCAGCAATACAGTATAGGTATATATTTAATGACACAATCACAGGTGCAAAGTAAAATGTGGTGTTCTTTTATTCTTTGAAGATTGCCCAGCCAACACGTGTTTTGTCTGGGTGAATACCCGAAGACTTCATCAGGGATAGAGGCAAGTAATGGAGATCAAAATAACAATGCACTGGGATGTGTCCAAGTAACTAACAGTGGCCGAGACTAATTCAAGCATTCCATCCATCACTATTTTCTATAATCCAATACAAAAATGGGCAGTAAGCTTACTCCCTTTCTGAAGATCATAACATTGTGGGAATACATTCCTGAATTAATGTAGTGAAGGAGCAGTCTTCGGTTGTAAAATGAATGAACTTCATTATAACACAGGTGAAGAGAATGCCTTTTCAAAAAATAGGTCAAATAGCAGATAAAACGTCAGCTGGAGGTGGCCAAAAGTTGGAGGCTTCACAAACTACTGGGTGATAGTTTATGAAGGTAATCTAAGGTGAACACACCCTAAAGAGAAAGTATGTTGAACTAAGCACAAAAAGCATATAGAAAGCACATGAAGGAACTACTTTTGATCAGACATGTAAGCGAAAATGAATATAGATATCACTGAAAAACATAAGTAATGCCTCTAAATTTTCTGTTAACATGTAAAAACAAGACTGGAATTGTAGCATAACCTCTACCTCACAGGTTAGAAAGATAACATATTTAATTATATGGCCAAAAAATACTATATACAAAGGATCATTCAGCAGATAAAACAGCCAGGTTCTTCCCGTCAGCACACTGTCCTCATATCGGTCCTTAGTTTACTCAATCATTTTTATTTCCTCTATCTCCACCGTGTTTGCTGGGAAACAGTTTCATTTAACCATCTCCAATCATGACCCCTTTCATGGTCTTTAGTTAAAGGAGTGTCTTATGCATTTCACTATTAAAGGTATCTATATTGTGCAGATCTAGCCAGTAGCCAACAGAGAACTTCACTTATAAAACCCTGAGGATAATACAAAACATACTTAGCTTTTTACATTTAACAACACTGGTGAAGGATTTAATATAAGAGAAATATAGAAAAGCATAGCAAAAGAAATTGGCACTTGCATGCCCCTTTTGCTCCTTTCTACTACCACAAACGAATGGATTTTTGAACAACTCGTTAAACCTGCAGCCTAAATCAGGCAGCAGGTTAGTCGCCTGTTTCTAGCCTTTTCTCTAGGACAGCAGAGCCTTCTTATTAAAAGTGGGATAAAGGAAAAGGGCCTCCAGGAGGAAACAAATTACTTAAGATTGCATTGAAGTAAAAGTAAAGCTTTTGTTTTTCGGTTACCAGAAATGGACCAAACTTGTCTTGCAGCCCTTATTCTCTTCTCAAATATAAGGCGGCATCACAAGTCCCTCTCCTATGCAGGTTTCTAGCCTTAAACCCTTACCTACAGTGCCTTACTTTTATATGTACTCGTATTGTTGTATGGGACCAGAATATCATGGCCTAAATACAGTCTCAAAAACAAGCATTTGCAATGCAATAGGTCTCGCACTATTAAAGTTTGAGCTATTGGCATTGCTATTAATAATGCAACACAAATAGCTCAAACATTCAGTAATGCGGGACCTATTGCATTGCAAATGCTTGTTTTCTTAAGACATGGTACGGGGCAGAGTGAGAAAGGGGGTAACAAAAACGAGCAACAACATCCTTCCAAACACTGCAGTTTGTTATTACAGTCTGGCTCCAAGGAAACCTGATAAGCATTCTTTTTCTCCCCCACACAGCCCTCCATGACCTCTCTTTCACAGCGTTCGAGGCTCCCACCGTGCTAGTCGTCGCTGCCGCTCTCGTCGCTCATGAGCCCGTTGGAGGGGCTTTTGGCGCCGTTGGGTCGGGTCCTCCCCAGGAACTCAATCCCCTTGTCCATCATGCCAGGCATGGTGGGGCTGCGGTGTGTTAGGTGTGAGTAAGGGGCAGCCCCGCGCCTGGCCGGCTCTGGGTCTCTGGGAGGTGGGGAAAGTTAAACATGGAGTCGCGGTGGTGCTGCTGCAGGCGGCGCTCGGTTACGCTTATAAACGACGCCCCTTTACGCACAGCAGGAACGTTAGAGCAGAGGCGGGGTGGTGGCTGAGGTCCGTTTGCTTTCCGTTATGCTGTCTGAGTCTGAGGACAGTTACTGGGTGCCGCTTTTCAGTCCCTGGTTGTTCCTGTCCGTCGGTCTGTGCGCTGCTGTCGCTCATCGCAGGCAGCCGAGGAAAGGAGCTTTGGTCAGTACTGCAGGAAACACCGAGGTTTGTTAGCCGCTTTCTATCTCCTAGGAGGAATCCCGCCCGCATGTGTGCTTGGACAGCAGCAGCCCTGCTCCAGGGGTGAGGGACACGGATGGGAGCGGTGGTGGGGGAAGCGGAGGGCACAGGGGTGTGGGGGTTTGGAGCAGGAGCACATAGTGGTTGCGCGGTGCCTAGGACGTGCGTGTTGAGAAACTGCATGCTGGCTTGCGAGGGAAGCGGGACAGGAGATGTGCACGCCGCGTGGCTGTAGGCGCGTACACCAACTCAAATCCGCCAAAAGCCTGCGCGTGCACATCTCCTGTCCCACTTCCGAGGCAAGTCAGCAACAATAGATCTCGCTTGCGAGCAGCGCTTCGCGCTGCGTTCGCAGGCGAGACCTAATGAGTGTCCTAAATATAATTTCAAAAATGTTTCCTCATTGGAGTTAATAGAATATCTACATCCAATTGAGCAATATTTTTGTAAATGATATTTAGAGAGCAATATTTATGTCAGACAATATTTCAAATTTTTGTTGTCTATATTCTGATAATTTTTTTTACTTTAATGTGACGTCTCACTTGGTGTTTTAGGTGGCGATCAGAGTAATCTCATTTCTAAAGCTTCTGGAGAGGGCATGTAACTCAAATTTAATGTGACATTGCCTTTTAAACAATCTAATTTCAAAGCCCACCAGTTGCATTAAAGAAAGCAATCATGTTAACTGGGTCAACTATAATTCCACAATAACCAAAAATTAGCTAACCTTTATTTCTTTAATTAGGATTAACAATACTGCCCCTCCAAGTGATTTTGGGGAACCACATATTTGTTGTATGCCAAATTTTCACTGTGCTTTAGGCTCTCTGACCAGCACACTCCTACATATCTCATTTGCTTTCTAATTTGCGTGCAAACAATTTGTTCTCACTTTGCAACATTTACCACCATGTTCTACTGCTCAACTTCAACTGACCTGTCAACCTCATCCCGAGCAACAATGTCTCCCTTCTTCAAAGCTTTAATTGCAAACATCTCATTTGTATTCTTGTATTCAACCAGCAACACCTGAAACATATGAGACATATAAAAGATGTATGAATGAATTAGGCTTGATTTTCACATCTAATGAATAAAAAACGTTCTTGACTCTCAATACGTACTTTCCCAAAATGACCTCTGCCCAATACGGCACAACATCTGAAGTCTTGAAGGCTGAACTGGAATCTCTGCTGTATTCTAAAAGAAAAATACCCAAAAATGAGAACACTTTAAATTGGCAATATTCTTTTTCTTTAATATGGCAGCCAGCAAAACCAGGACTCATTCGAGTAGACAAAGTAATAACAAGTTAGATCTAGATTGTAGGATATCTGGACAAAAATTCGCTGGCGGCTCGCCTGGAGGAGAGTGGTAGACTGAAGGCATAACCATGGATCCAGGCCAAACAGTAGACGGAAGCCAGTGCACAAAACTAACAAACGCAGACGAGCCAGTAGCTCCTTAATAGGTGCTAAACATTAATGGCAATGGGCAAATAGTCACCATTCACTCTTACAGTCTTCCCCAACTGAGGGCCTACCCTAGATGACCACTTAAAAATCGAAACAAATTGGAGTAATGGAGCAGACTCTCTCAGAAAGGCATATGCCAAATGCATAATGTAAATTATCATTTCTATCTTCGCAAACTATAGAAGATCAAACCTCTCTCCATTAGGCACAGGCCATCTTTGATGGTGGCAGACGTTTTATGTCTGGATTATGACTCTACATAATCTAGTGGCTCACAAACATTGTCTTGCAGCTGCAATCCATCAACAAGAAGTAAAGACAGCTGTGAGGTCCATCCTTAAATTAAACCCTAAAATCATATCTTCCCCTACTCTATCTAACCGCAGATTGTTCACCTTGTGAATACCCACAGGCACTAGACTGGATCTGGGAAATTTTAGAGCACTTTACTCACGCTCCAATAGGTGACTTCATGTGGTTCCATGTTGACTCAGTCCAGCCCCAGGAGTGATATCGGAGCGACATAATTCCCACTCCTGGGTACGATTGTGAGTTTGTTACTGAAACTTGTCCATGCGGTCGGATGCTTAGTCACTGGCTGATTCAATATGACAGTGAGAGTATCTCTAAACTAAGACCTTTTTAAAATGGAGAAAAACCATTCCATGCATTGGGGAAGTGAGGGGGTCAGTGAGGAATCTGCGGTCAGATAGAACATCCACCGGAAAGGGTGTCACTGATGGTAAATAACTTGTTCTTCTAATGGATACATCTAAACACAGATTCCTCTCCTTATGAGATACCAAAGCAGTATTTCCAAGGAGTTGAGTCTGTTAAATGGCTCAGACCAAAATGACCCTGCGGACAGAACTGGCATAGTGTCTGTCTTGATGGTGCTAAGCAAACTGTGCGCAACTTTTATAGAGTGATGTGGAATGAGGTCTCAGCTGGAGACCAGAGTCCTCTGATCTCCATATTCCCAACCCAGCAACAATGCCTCCATTATGGCGGTCAGCTGTGGGTGGGGTACGGAGAGGAGTGAGCTGCTGGTCCTATTGTGGTCAAGCAGCCACAGATCTTTCACACACTCTGAAACCTGAAAGGATTCAGTATGTTGACCTACGAGCTGAACCAAATGAGACGTCAGATCCCAATGCAGAGCACGCATGTGCCATCTGGTGTGGATGCAGGAGGCCAAGAAACCTCAGATCTGCTCTTACTAAGATCCAGTACAGATACTGAAACATCAGATCACAGCCCCAAAGTTCTGGACTTGTTGAGTGGGGGGGGGGAATGCTCAAATGAGCACTGTATCCAAAACTACTTCGATGAATGAAAGCCTATTGGACGGAGCCAGGGTTGAATTTGGAACATTGATGGAGAACCCCAAAGAAGTGAAGAGATTCACCATCACCTGCAAACAGGTTTGACTGTCTGAGTAAAGTCTGCTTTTAGCAGTCAGTCGTCTAGGTATGTGAAGAGATATTCTTAACCTCAAAAGATGTGCTGCGACCAACTCAATCACTTTGTGAATGCCCGAGGGGCACTCGTAAGGCCGAAAAGAAGCACAAAAACTGAAAATGCTCTTGGCCCACCTTGAACCGCAAATAATGCCTCTGGGACTACAGGACAGGTACGTGAAAATAAGCATTCCTGCAAATCGAGCACAACCATCCAGTCACCTGGCTCCAGGGCAGAGAACCCGGGACAGAGTAAGCATCCTGAATTTGTCCTTCTTTACAAAGCTGTTGAGAGGTGAAGAGCCAAAATAGGGCAAAGGTCTCTGCCCTTCTTCGGCACTAGGAAATAACATTCAGTCCGTATTTCTGATCCTCCCTGTGGCTCCTTTGCCCAAAAGAGTCTATACTTCTTGCTGGCAGATGGACAAATGGTCCCCCGAAAGATCGTCTGTAACAGAAGGTATATGTGGTAGATCATCCAAGAATGGTAAGGTGTATCCTGGCCAGCCAATTTGGAGCACCCACTGATTTGATGTGATGCTTTACCAACCTTGGAGAAAATGTTGCAACCGGGTGGCCACTTGCCAAGCGGGGCAAGTTAAGGCAGTTTTGTGACTGTAGCGGTAGGGTAAGAGGGTTGGTGATTGGGCAGGACACTGTACCTGCACTGTAGGATTGGTCCCTGCCAGTCCTTGATGTGGCTGCTGTTTAAAACCAATTGCCAAGTTTCAAAAGGCACAGAACTGTTGGGGATACTGCGGCACGGGTGCCGAGAGGTTGAGAAAGCATACCGTCGCCCTGCTTTGATTGAAACGCTCCAGTACGGTCTACTTTGCTGCCAAAAAAGACAAGTCCCTTCAAATGACGCGTCCATCAGTGACAACTGAAAATCACCAGAAAAAAACACTGGCTCTCATCCAGCAGTGACACTTAAGCACCACCCTGGTACCACCTGCCCTTCCCAAGTAGTCGGAAGTGTTCTGTCTTGATCAGATGATGTACTTTGCTGCATAATACCCATTCTGGATAATTTGTGCCAGGTTTGCTCTGTTTTCCACTGAGACAGTCAAAGTCTTGCCCAGCACGCCCCACAATGCATGCGATTAACATCCCAGGAGACAGCTGGCACCAACTGATCTTAAGGCCAGATTGGCAGAGGAGAACATCCATTCCCCAAAAGACTATACATTTGAACTCCATATCTTCTGTAGTGGAAAATGAATTTGGGTTAAGTCTGCTGAGGAAACCTGATTTATCAAACTTACTGGAATAGGACGTTGCGACAAAAAGGCTGGGTTTCCCGTCCATGGTCTTCTGGACACTTGCCTATTTACCAGCAGGCAAGAACAGGGTTTGGCCCGTGTACCAGTAATGTATCAGTCAGTGCTTCATTTAATGATAGGAGAGGTTCAGAGAGAGACTGCCTAGGCTCCAAGACTTCAGTGAGGACATCTGTTTTAGCTTCCGTAAAGAGCAACAGGAGATCGATAACATCAGCAGCATGACAGATGACCACTGCAAAGGAGGCAGATTCTCCAGTAGAGGGCACAGGAGTAGAACTCAACTCAGTGTCTGGGGAAATACCTGCCCACTGGCCTCCAGTAGATCTATATCATAATTATCATTATCATAGAATTGGTCATCTTCTTGACGGTCATCAAGACCATGTTGACTATTGGCTGAACTTGAGCCAAAGACATTGTGAAGTGGATGTCTGTTCTGGGGAAATGCCAGAGTTCTATCCAAGTCTGAAAGACAATGTCAATTGAGGCAAAATTGAAGGAGGAAGCGACTTTGCCTGAGGTCGTGTCTGGTTCTGTTCAGAGTCCGATAACACAAATGGGTTTTTTCTCTAGGGTGGACACAGAAGGTACCAGTGTGTGCGTAGTGCCAGAGTCAGAGCCGGACGAAGTCGAGAGGCACAGACTAAGTCAAGGACGGGTAAGCTGGTGGTAACCTAACTGGAGGCCTCCTCTGATGCACGGGGCTCTAAGGAATACCAGAGGGAGCTGGCAGGGTGCCAATGATATGCAACATGGCCTCCTTGAAGGCTTCCAGCTCTGTTCCTACTTCGCCAACTGCCTAGGAAACTCGAGTCGCATTGGGACAAGTTGGGGAAGCGATTCTTTCATAGGAGTTTGTGACTGAGAAGTAGCTAAGTAACCATGCCACATTTCAGAATGGGATGTGGAAGAGTCCCACTGCGACAACTTTTGCATCTTTCTTGATTTGTAGTTACCCTGGAGAGGTACAACGATCCGTCGAGGGAACAGCCTTGAGAGAGGGAACTTTACCACGCCCTCTGCTTAGATCAAGAACAATTCTTCCTCGCTTTCTGACTATGTTCTGCACCAAAGTTTGTCTTAGCATTCCTGGCTCAGTCTTCACAAGAGTTGGATTAGTCTGATATGCAGAGGCACTAGAGACATTCCTAGTGAGCGCTATAAGTTTCAACGCTGTCATTCCAGAGGTGATGTCCTCCTTGCACACTATAGAAATTTTAATTTTAATTTTTTTGTTGAGACAAAAGAGTGAGGGAATGAACTCCAAATCTGTGTTGGAAGGTGCAAGATAAAGGGTGCAGGGGTGCTGATTATATGTGGCTATGGTGTCACTTCTGGGGTGGGACGAAATCGAAGTTGGCACAACCTACCAGCATGTGAGAGAACTGCTAAAAAATGTTCCGAATCCAGTATAGCACCTGGTGGTATTCACAAGGTGAGGAATCTGTGGTTAGCAGTATCCAGCAGAAAGGGAGAAACACTGTACCTGAGGAGGCATCTTGAGACAGACACATGAATTAAAGCCTTTTCAATTAGACAGTTTGGAACACATCTGAAGAAGATATTTAGCACTCTAATTAGCACTCAGAGTATACCAATTGGGAACATTCTACTACTGACCACAAAACAAATGGACACCATTGTTAATGGTGGCAAAAAAACTAAAAGTTTCACCGCTCAAAACTGAATGTAACTGTTACCTGTGGTGACTCAGCTTGCTGGTCCCCGCTTATGGTACTCTGGTGCTACCTTGCCATAATACACCTTTGTTCTTAAGTGGCCTTGGCCACAACCTAAATCAAATACATACCTTTGGTCCTCTGTTTCCTGGCCATTGTTGAACTCTGGTTCAGGCAGTAAAATGTTAGGCTCCTGCAAGACTTCCATTTGTGGTCTTGAATTAATACTGTTTCGTTCATTTTCAAACTCAAAAGATTGTTCAGAATCCTAGAAAAAAAGAAATACAAGGTGTCCATATTCAAAATCTGAGTAGGTTTAAGCACCATTGTGACTTCTTACAGCAGAAATCCCAATTCACTGAAAAAGGTTCAACAAAAGGGAATGCTTGACCAGCAATACTTTGCTAATTAACCAATGGATGAATTCAATACCGACGAGCCACACTTCTGGGCATGCTATTTAGCATACCATGGCTGGTGTAGTCTAGCTTAGCTTGCAATGCTATTTCTCTTTAGTCCTTTGACAAGCTGTATGTGTATAAGCAAGATATGCTGACTGTTATTCTAGTCATTAAATTTAAATTCTAAAAAATTGAACCTTTTTATATTTACTTGTGTTCTGATTAGGTAGAAAGTTAAGCTACATGTGTATCTCATTAGAAAGCGACACAATGGTACAGCCTACACTTAGGACACGTTTTACCCAACAACTCAGAAGTGTATCTTTACTTTTCCAAAGCAATACTTTGCAATTTTTTAGAGGAACGATATGAACAGCATAAGCAAGCTGTCGAAAACATACCTTGCTGTGGTTTCAGTTATTTTTCAATGCTTATAGCTTTCCATTCAATATTAAACTACTTCACATCAATCACATAAGTGTATTTTTATTCATATAAAACAGACTTTAGAGTATATGACGACATACTGTGACTAACCTCTACTGGTGAGTCGGGAAGCTTTACTTCATTAGGAGGTAGACAGATCTCACTAGGAGTTGCTGGAGTAGATGGAGGAGCCGGTTCGAACTCAAAACGCAATTTTGGAAATGGCGAGCCACTGAAGAGAACAATTTTGATTTTAAATATTTGTGGGTTGTTAAATATTATTTAGTAAAAGCAAATCTATCTTCAAATTAGAAACAGTTTTCAAAAGTAAATCGCTTAAGTATTTCATAGATGTTTTTGCCTATTATGAGAACTATACAGGCTAAAATATATGATGTTCCTTATATGTTTCAGTGTACAATCAGAGTAACAGGATAAAGAAGCACGTTTTCCATTGCTGCAGTCCATACATAAAGATTAGTTTCTAGGCCTTGTTATTCCATGACTGCAAGTGTATACAGCAGAATGCAATGAGTGAACAATAGCATTCAGACTTCTATTCGAAATAAATTACAAAATGACTAAACTAACATTGTAACACATAATAATGTAAAAATCAGCTGCTAATATGTAATATGATTCTAAAAGAACAGATTGTGTAGAAACATGGATGGTTATAGTCAAATAGACCAGTGGTTCTTAACCTGTGGTCCGAAGACTCTTGAGGGTCTGCTAGGCCTTCCTCAGGGGGTAAGCGAATGCGATATCGAATTAGGTAATATTAAAATTAATGCATTAAAAATAAATTAATAAACTATACACAAATAAAGAACAATTGAATATGTGAAAAAAAATTCTATATAGGATTGTGAATTAATTTTTAAAAAAAATATTTGAGCATTTGTTTAGTGTATACTTGTTTTTGTATTTTTCTCTAATGTTTTTAAATTCAAACCAGAGAAATGCTTTGGGCGGGGGTCCCCAACTTCCAATAATGACTTAGTTGGGGACCTTGGATTCCAGTAATGATTTAGTGGGGGTCCACAAAAGTCAAAAATTTAAGAACTGCTTAAACAGACAATCTGCAACTGGTGGTGCTACAAAATGAATTGCTATGTATTTTTTTATTTAGCGATCAAACCAGGTGTGTGAAAGTTGTGTGCCTCATAATTAATAAGTGTGACATTTTGTGTATGAAACGGATGATCCTATTCAGATAATGCATTCATGTGTAATGTAATATCAATTAGGGTCTTAAGTAAAGGCTGTATTCAATTAAAATGATATACTAAATTGCTTGGTCTTCCTTTGTGTCAGAATGGAATGAAGGTTCAGTGAATGCGAAACTTTATAAGGAGTGATTTCACTGCTTTTATCTGTATTGTGCAAAGTAGATAACCGGTGCATATCTCAGGAGAATATTCCTCTTGCTACCATTCATTATATGACAAATGTTTAATAAAGCAATGCTTAAAGGAGCAGATATTTTCAGTGTTGTCCAACAACAGCAAAAATAAAGTCTAGTATCCTTCTGCATATGGTAAAAACCGTCCTTGACCAGGAACATCATACCAACTGGAAAAGGGTCAAGAATAGTGGATTGAATAATCATGGCTTTCCCAGTGTCGTTCAAAGACGGCCTCTTTTATGGACACTTGCAAGAAAGTGGTTTCCAGAATGACCAGAGACTAATGCCATGTAATTCTGTCTCACAGTATGTTAGGGAGGCACCAACTCAATCCTTTTTATGAGAACGAATAATGCCGTCCAGACACACTAAATTTGTCCATGTGCTGTGACCGTTAAACTGTTCGGGGAAATCACAGCTCTAGGAGGTCGTACAGACGGCAGAGTTAGATACTTTGATAAAACATTGTACAGTAAACTAATTTGTAATGTTTAGGTATGCTTTGTAGAGCGCATGGCTGCCTGAAGGCTTCCCTGTGCTGGTGAGTGCTGAAGTCAAAGCGAAGCCTTCTAGCGAATTAGAGGAAACAGCCAGGTCTTGAGTTTTTATCCTACAGGAGAGTTCATTTTGCAGTGATCTCAGGCCACATGGGAGCTCATTCCACAGTTTCGGTACAAGGTGTGCAAATGATCTTCCTACCCATCTTGTCCTTTTGATTCTAGTTGTGCTGAGGAGGTGTAGGTGAGAGGACCTTTAATGTCTGGTGGGAGCATAAGTAGATATCAGATTTCTGAGCTTCACTGGACCTTTATCATGTATGGCCCTGTGTGCTATGCATAGGGATTTGAACTTGATTCTTGACGCGAACAGCAGCCCATGGAGCTGATTAAGGGACTCTCTTACGGAGATGTAGCTAGGGACCTTTAACAGGAGCCTTGCTGCTGCATTCTGCACAACCTGAAGTCTCTTTATAACATATTTGGGCGTACCTAGGTAAAGAAGTGCCATAGTCCAGGCACAAGACTATGAGGGACTGAATGACTATGTTTTCTTAACTGATCTGGGATCAGTGCTACTTTCTTTCTGATCATTCTTAGTAGCCCGAAGTAGATTCCAGACAGTCTGTTTGCTTGGTAATCCATTTCAAGGGTACTATCCATCCAAATACCTAGATTTTTGTATAACGGGTTTGGGGTCAGGGGGATTACTCATACAGGTTGGCCAACTATTCAGTGATCTGGATATGGTCAGGTTACCTAATATAATTAGTTCTGTCTTATCTCCGTTATGCTTTAGGCAACAGTTCGACATCCAGTGGACCACTTTATTCAAGCAGGGGACCAATTGTTGGTTTCCTTGATTGGGACCATTAGACAGAGAGGCAATCAGCTGGGTGTCATCTGCACAAGAGACAAACAAAATGCCAAACTTCTGCACTATGGTGGCAAGCTGTTGAACGTATATGTTAAACAGCATAGGGCTGCGTGACGATCCCTGTGGCACACCACATTTAATTGGCAGGCTGTCTGAGAAGCAGTCTTTTTCCATAACTTGTTAATATCGGTCTTCCAGAAAAGAGATAAGCCAGTCCATCTCTTTATCCTGGATTCCTACTTCCCTTAGTCTATCTTTTAGGATGGCATGATCAAAAGTGTCAAATGTTGCGCTTAGATTGAGCAATATGATGGTGGCAGACCCTCCGTTGTCTAATAGAGCTTTGAGCTCCTCTGTCACTACCAGAAGAGGTGCTTCTGTGCTATTCGGAGCATGAAAGCCAATCTGGGTGGGGTGGAGAATTTTATTCTCCTCCAGATAGTTGGCTTATGTCTGATTGACTTGTTTCTCCAGGAGTTTGCCGAGAAAAGGAAGTAATGAGATGGGTGGGTCGCAGATTGCCAAGTATAGCTGGATCAAGATGGGGTTTTTAAAGTATAGGTCGGATTACAGCATGCTTCCAGTGTTTTGGAACCAGACCAGTATATAGAGAGTTATTGAATAGCACAATTAGTGAGGGAAGAATAACATCTGTCACTTTGAGTAGGGCATGAGTTTCCTGATTTGGGTGACCTTGTCAGGTTGAGAATAGCTTCTTCATTGAGCCTGGGGAATTGAGATCGAGTTGGAGCGGATTCTCTGACCTTAATTACCTCTTCATTACCTCCAATTTGTAAAAGTTGGTGAGTTTTGCATAAACATGGAATAAGATACAGTAATATTAAAATGTCTCACTCTAAATTGTAGTCCAGTTTGCATTGTGCAATTCTTCACACTAAGGTAATTGCTCCCAAGAGTTTGCAATTCTAGTGACTTTAGAGAGTACTTACAGAGAACGCACTTCATTGAAACCAGGTAGCTATTCTGACGAGATCAGCATATGTGACATGTCATGACTAAGAGTGGATTGTTGTGACTAATCATGAAAAAGTAGCAGACTGAGATTCAATTAATGGAATTGACTCAATAAAGTAAAGATACTCAATGTACACAACAGAGAAAAGAAATAAGTGATTAGCTGCTGTTTAGAGAACAGAACAGAGAGAAAGGTTCAATGGTAGTGCTGACCAGGGCAAACAAATGGTTTCCAGTGAGACTGTCAACATAATTTTGATAACTTATTCTACTATGCAACTGAGTGTCAAAGAAAGAGAAAACAGTCAGTTAATCATTTAAGGAAAACTCTCTTACAGGCATGTAACTAAATTGGAAAGGATTATTCGGGTTGACTTTTTTTTGTTTAGGTAGAAAGTTCTACTGAGCAGTACACAGGTTTCTGAGATCCATGTGGGAAGATCTGTCACATTCTAATCACCAATTCGTTTACAGAAGTGGCTTACAGCTTAGGTCAGGGAAGCCCATATCTATGCCCTATGGTTAGGATGAGAGAACTCCATTTTACTACAGCCAATCTTTTGGTGGTAGCAAGATTTTTCAAATTAAGGGTTGGAAGTTTCAGGTTCTCTGCGTTAGCTCTGGATGCTTGGAATTTTCTCCCATTGCATATTCTATCAATCACAGAATAAAAAATCTTGCTCTGTAAGAAAGCAATTGAATTGCACTCCTAATTTTTGGCATAAGGTCCAGAGTTCTGATTTCTCTCTTGTGTCTATTTAGCACGGTGGTACCTTTGGGTAAATGAGCACTCTGTAAATACTGCATAATATAACATCTACATAAGAGTGAGTCTACATAATATTAATATGAATACAGTGAAGCTCAATGTATCTAATACATCACTATTTAGACAAAACATTTGGCATGGACCTAGGACACTTGAACTTGCATTAGACTGCCATGGTTTAAGGTAAAGTAGGTGTGGTCGGCACGGTTAGGCCCAACGGCCCGCGTCGAAGATCGAGGTCGCGGGTTCGGATGTGATTTGCTGCGCTCCAGGTCGATATTGGTTTTGAAGCCCCCTTCGACGCGCAATACCTCTCCACTCGGCGGTATTGTCTCGATCGTGTTTCCCTTTCGACGCGCATCTTTAAAACAAACTCCTTGACCTCGATCTTCGACGCGGGTCATTGGGCCTATCCGCGCCGACCACACCAGCAGTAAATGGAAAGGACTCCTTTCAAAAAATTCCCCGGGCGTTGTGCTAAGTTCCCACACAAGGGCTTGCACGAGGTTTGTAATCTCTGCCTCTCCCCGGAGCACGAAGACCAGAACTGCGAGGCCTGTGCATTGCTCAGGTCGAAGAAAACAATTAGTGACCGTTGGGTGCGACGTCACAAAATGTCTTGTGGAAGCAGCCCGATTCCGGTCATCTTCACAGCAGATTCCAATGTCCAGCCGGAACAACAAGGTGATGAAGAAGACCTCTCCATCACCGAGGCCGACAAATCCGATGTCGAAGAGGAGACAGTCACCCCGGCGCAGCGGTCCATGAGTACCGAAGCCCCTCTCCTACAAACCAAACCTAAGGCTCCGGTAACACCTTCGCCCTCAGGCTCAGGTCGACACCGGCAACATGTTTCATACGCCCCGCCCTCAGGCCCGGCTATGAACCCTAAACACAAGCCTTCCGGCTTTGGCTCAAGCTAGCCCCATTCTGGTGCCGAAAAGTCACCTTTGGCACCGAAACACAAGACGAAAGATGTGCCACGCCCTTCTTCGTCGGCACTGAAGACAGCCTCGACGCCGAAGCCCTCTGCGTCGAAATACACCAAGGACAAACATTCAGAACCGAAAAAATCTTCGGAGCTGAAAACGCCTTCGGAGCCGAAGAAAGTCTCGGAGACACAAACTCCTCTACCAAAGCCTAAGGAGTTCAAGACCACGCAGAAGGTCTCAGAGACTCAATCTAAAGAACATTCCGACCCTAAATCTTCGGCACCGAAAAAGGACCTCCTACCCACACAGTCTGTACCAGATGTTTCGGATCCAAAACAAAAACTCTTTATATTGAAACAGAAACTGGTAAAGTTGTCACCAAACCTCCTAAAAAGAGAAAACTGGACACTTTACAGGAGTATGAAATACCCAAAAAACGAAAGGAAATGGGCACTAACACTTCTCCACCTCCTTTTCCTCTTCACCTGATCCAAATCTCTTAATTTCTCCAGAACACTCCCCACAACATATTTTTTCACCTCAACCACAAGATGATGATGATACCGATGGGGGTGGGAATGCAGCTCCAGATGGGATGATGATGATGCACACACCATCCCACACAACGTAGACCCTTGGGATGACTACAACAAAGATCCCGACCCACATAATGACCCGGACCTTTATCCATCTAGGCCATCACCACCAGATGACAATATTGGATTTGCACAACTAATTAATAGGGCTGCTCAATATCATGGGGTACAATTACATTCTGATCCCTTAGAGGAAGACTTTTTACTCGAAACCTGTGCACCCTCACAAAAGTCCACGCACACCTTCCCAATGTTAAAAGGCATGCTAAAACATGCACCAGAAGTTTTTAAGGACCCTGTCAGAGCCAGAGTGGACAAAAAATATAAAGCAGCTACCAATGACCCAGTTTACATTAAAGGTCAGGTCCCTTTCGATTCTCTTGTTGTGTCTAATGCATGCAAGAGAGCAAACTCACAGAGTACAGGTGACACCCCTCCTCCCGATAAGTAATCAAAAATGATAGACGCATCTGGAAAACATATTGCGTCACAGGCTGCAAATCATTGGCCAGGTATGACTGAGCTCATTATGAGCTTGAAAAGCTCATGCAACACCTTCCTGACCAATATAAAGAAAAAGCTAATGACCTTATACAGGAGGGGAAATTAATAACTAACACCTCAATTAAATGTGCGCTCGAAGCAGGTGATACCGCATCCCGTGCAATTAACACTGAAGAGGGGCAGTAAGGGGGTCCGCAGCCTTTGCTGTGCACCATGCCACAAACTTTTCTATCTACAGGAGTATACTGTTTTAGTGGAGGGACACCTGGCTGCCAAGATGACATTACAGACTTCAGGCGGAAGGTCGAAAGCTGTCAACCGTCACTGCTCAATCTCCACACAAGGAGGAGGAGACTGGACAGGTTCGGGTGGAGAACCGTCCCCTGCTTCTGCGACAGAAGATCCTCCCGAAGGGGCAGTCTGATCAGAGGATCTATGGCCATACTCAACCCGCCAGGTGTTGAAACCACCAGGGTCATGCCCTGATGTTCCGGCCATGTCCAGAAGCAAAAAGCCTCCTGACGAAGGGTCCACGACCCCACCCCGCCCTGTTTGTTGCAGTACCACATGGTGGTGGTGTTGTTTGTCAACACCTGCACCACATTCCCTCTGAGAGAGGGAAGGAATGCCTTCAGTGACAGTCGGATCCCTGGAGCACTAACAGGTTATGGAGCCCAGGCTCCACTGGAGACCAGATGCCTCTGATCTCCACCTCTCCCAGATGGCCTCCCCATCCTAGGAGTGATCTCCACCTCTCCCAGATGGCCTCCCCATCCTAGGAGTGACATATCTGTCACCACCGTTCGATCTGGTTGGGGAAGGGAGAGGGATCTGACTCAGACCAAAGCTTGGTTCGTTAGCCACCACTACAATTGTTGTGCAGTTCCCTCTGAGATCTTAACGTAGTAGGAAAGATCACCCTGATGCTGCGCCCGCTGGAACTTCAGGTCCTACTTCAGAGCCTGCATATGCCATCTGCCATGATCCACTAGCAGGATGCAGGAGGCCATGAGGCCCAGCAGCCTCAGTCAGTCTCACCAAAATCCGGGATAGAGGCTGAAACATCGGTATTGTAGCCTGAATATACCGACTCGCTGCTTGGGAGGATAAGCCAGAAACTGCACTGAGTCCAGAACAGCTCAGATGAAAGGGAGCGTCTGAGAGGGAGTCAGGTGTGACTTTGGCATGTTTATAGTGAACCCCAGTGAGTGCAGGTGGTCTGCAGTAGTCTGGAAGTGACGACAGCCTGGGGCGAGCCCGCCTTCAACAGCCAGTAGTCGAGATTGGGGAAGACTGGAACCTCTGATCTGCGCAGATCAGCTGCGACCACCACCATCACCTTTGTGAACACTCGAGGGGCACTGGTAAGGCAAAAGTACTTGTGGCCCACTGTGAACCGTAGATAGCGTCTGTGGGCTGGCAAGAGGGAAATATGGAAATGAGCATCTCTCAAGTCCAACACAACCATCCGGTCTCCGGGTCGAGGACAGACAGGACATGAGCCAATGTGAGCGTCTTGAACTTCTCCTTCCAAGTTGAGGGCCCTGAGATCTAGAATAGGACACAAGTCTTTGTCCTTCTTGGGCACGAATCCTGCCTCCAACTAGCCGATGGTCGGAGTTGGAAGGTTTGGAAGCTGTGGCCAAGGGGAGTCCCCGGACTGGCCTGCCGACAGGCTCCCAGATTTGCAAGGTCCCACGTCCGCGGCCACACAGAGGCTGGGCAGATCCCGTGAACTGTACCCACAAAAGAGACGAAAAGCAGACTGGATTGGGCGAGAAGGCGCAGTGAGGCCCATAGATCTGGCCGTAGCTCTAGAATCTTTAGAGCGCTCCAGCACGGAGTCTGCTTTGTTGACAAAAAGACGACAACCATCAAAGGGCACGTACATCAAAGTTGACTGGATATCCCCCGAAAAGCCACATGTCCTCAACCAGGCATAGCGCGTAAGGGCTACCGACGTGGCAATCATTCTGCCCAGTGAGTCGGTGGTATCCAGTCCACATCGAATGGCGAATTTGGATGTGTCTCTCCCATCCACCACTGTCTGGGAAAGAATGGCCCGGGCCTCCTCTGGGCACAGAGGCAGCACCTGCGCGACCGTATCCCAGATGGTATGGGAGTAACAGCCCAAGAGCCACGGGGTATTTACCGACCACAGTGCCAAGCTGGAGGAAGGAAACATACGCTTCCTAAGATGGTCCAGCTTATTGGATTCCCATCTGGAGGGGCAGAAGTGAATGCGCCTTTACAAGAGACTTGGACCACCAAGCTCTCAGGGTAAGGGTGTTGGGTCAAGAACACTGGGTTGCCTGGGGCAGGGCAGTAGCGGCAGATATTGTCCTTTCCACAGGAACCCCTGTACTGGGCTTGGCCCAAGTGCCCAGGAAGACATCAGTGAGGGCCACATTGAACAATACGGGTTCAGAAGAACAACTCAAGCTGAAGCATCTCTAGCAGGAGGTTAGTCCCGACTGCCACCGAAGGGAACTCAAGGCCCAAGACCTTGACGCCCTTCTCCCCACCACAGCATAGGACGCTCCCCTCCTCCATAGTCACAGTACACGGAGAAAGCAAACTAGTGTCTGGAGAGGTGTCCAGACCACTGGCATCACCCAGGTCCTCCCGCCAGTCCATTTTTTTCTAGCTGGTCAGTTAAAGGGCCCAGCGACCCATCCCAGTCCTCATCACCACCCTCTGGTCAGTTGGGAACACCGGGGATTAACAGGGGAACAAAAAGACCCTCCGGCTTAGGTTCTCAATTTGGCTCCGGGTCCAACGTCGGCCAGGGGCGTCGTCGTCAGGATCAGCGCTGGGGAAGGTCGTGCAAGATCGACTAGCGTCGATTCGGATCCAAGCCTGGATCTGCTGGGCCCTCTGGTGCCAGAGCCGTCGGCATCGAAGGCTCAGGACCCACGACCTGCTCTGGCAAAGGCATGCCGGCAGAGTCGGGCTGTCCAAAGACAAGGTATAAGGCCTCGTAGAACTACTCAAGTTGGGCAGGGTATGCTCCGGCTCCCGGAATGGGGGGAGGCATGGAGTCGTCCCTGAAACAGGCATCGGAGATGGAGCCTTTGAGCGACGACGCTCCGAGTCCTGCGTCAGGTCAGCTGCCCGTGAGAAGGTGAAGAGCGATTGTGAGTCTTCACCTTCTCCTTGTGTTTCGACTTACCGGAAGACCTCGCCTAAGAGTGCGATGAGGAGTGGAGGCTCTGCTAACGGTCTCGAAAACTTCTTCTCGAACGAGGCTGGGACTGGTCTGACATTGAGACATCACTCGCACACCAGGAGCCCAAAACTCGAAAAAGATGCTGACAAAAGTCGCAAAAAGGTTAGCCAAGAAACAGCTACGGGGTAGCTCTCTCCGGATCTGCGCTAGGCTGGCGTAGAAAAAGAAAGAACTGATGTGAGCACGCAGGGGTGGCGTCTAAGTAGGTAGCGCAACATCTTCCCGGCGACCACACCGCCGATGACGGACACAGAGTCGACCAACGTGACCTACTGACGTGCAGGGGCACTGCTAAAGAAAAAATCTCCAGATCCAGACTAATGCCTGGGTGAAATTCTAAAGGTAAGGAATCTCCAACTGTCTCTTTCAGATTTGCTGCTGTGTAGAATACAGTATTCAAGATAACAATTACGCAGATACAGGTGAGCATACGTCAACCTGTGTCTGAGGAGCTCTAGGGAGAAGGGTACTCTAATTCATGCACTGTGGAACTGTACTTGTAGAGAAAAAGTGGAGGAAATAGGGGCAGAAGTGGAGAAGGAACTGCCAAGAATTAATTGGAATGACAAATGAACTAACGGCTTCATCATCAATCCTGGGGACCTGGGACGTACTGGACAGGAAAAAGGTAATCAAAAACGGTTTGTAAACCAGGGCCATTTGGGGGTCAGAAGAGAATGCAAAATAATATGAAAGCTGAGCAGGGCTGACACCTGCGGTCTAGAACCATGCAAAACAGTGCAATGGAAGGATTGCATGTGTCAGATGGAGTAAGTAGTATTCCAACATGCCTTCTTGGCCAGGTGCACTAAAGATTTAGCTTCTCTGCACATGACAGAAGGACATAAGAGGAAGCCACAACTGCAGCTTAAGCATGAAGCTTTCACATGATTAGAAGTAGGGACTTCTAAATCTTTAGACCGCTGTATCTGAATGGAGCCTGACCATTAGTGACGTATGTAGAAGAGGGGACACATATTTTATTTCAGCTAATTAGAAATAGAGAAAACCAAAATAAACCCTTCCAGGAAGTGGGACAGTCAAAATGAAAAGGCAACAGCCAAAAAAAAGGGGAGGGGGGAGTTGGAAAACGAAAGGGTCTGATCCAGACCTTTCAGTTTTATTGAATACGTCTTTAAGCCAGAGAAACCATCTGTAGTATAAGTACTTAAACTGCAGCTTTGGGAATAATCTAAAGAGTTCATACAGGTAAACTCATCAAACTTCATTGTTAGTGGGTAGGTGACCAGGAATGGACTTGTCTGAAATTTAATGCATTTCCAAAGAAATAGGCACAGGGCTTAACAGTAGAAGAAAAATGTAGATGGGGGCAATGCCACTGCTGCCTGCTGTGCTGCAGAACCGTAATGAGGAGACACTGCATGTTTAAACATGCATTTGTCTACTTAAGGGTTGGAGCCTAAATTTGAGAAAAAGGGTAATTCTCTTTCGACATGTGAATTTTCTTGAGTGTATTTTTTCATTTTAATATAATATTGCACACTAAGTCAAAGTTAAGTTCATTGAACATACTATAAACATACCAACATTTCTGAACTGAAAGTATTGAAAGATACGATTTACAGCTTCGAATCTTGGGCAGCAAATCTCACCATCTCTGCATGTTTCGCATAAAAAATTAGAGACCACATGCCCTGTCCTTAATTGATCACACTGCATGCACAGGAATGAACACACCCCCATTTTTTAAATAAACCAGCAGGTAAATTTTTTGCAGACACTTATAGTTACTTTAGCGAAAATCAAGTCACTTAGGAACCAAAGTCTGAGCACTGAACTAGGCAAAGTTAAGTCCAGTCTTCCACCTACAGTTACGTCATGCTGCTGCATTTAACTAGCAATGTGGCATGCCTGAACCAGCGAAATTCCAGGCTTAGATGTGAGTCAAGTTAGAAATATCATTTTATGGTGGATTGAAGGGTCAATGGCGAAAAGTTTCTGCATGTGCTACAAGACTATTTGTAATCTAGAAAATGCATGGAAAGTAGTCTCTAGGCGAGGAGAAACAATAGGTCAGACCTAAGAAGGTCAGTCGCAGAGGATCAACGTCTTATAATCTGTACAGTCTCATACACTTGATATAATAGGGATGCCTGTGCATAACAATAGGAGAGGTGTCTCATGCTCTATGTACCACGCCTTTAATTTGGTGGAAGCAATTGCAGTATCAATTAACTGTCTTCTCTCTTCCTCCCATCAGTCGTAAATGTGAAGGGATGAGATTTCTGAAAACTATTTTCATGACAAAACATACAGCATTCGTGGCCTACTATGTGCTCAGAGAAAAACATATCCTTTATAAAAAAAAATTCAATTCAACTAAAAACAGCAGTGCTTTTAAAACATGTTTAAACTGTAAGATGGAGAACAGTTTTGCCTAACATATTACACCAAAGGGGAAAAAGAGGCGATTTAAATCGCTTTCAATTAAATCTTTTCCAATATTAAACATTTAAATATTATAGAGTTGATAACAGCTGCTGTTGTAAACTATTAACACTCAAAGATAAACACAAAACATGAAATTTCTTGCTGCCGTATATCAAGTTTATCCGATTAAATTAATGTCCTGACCTTAAACACTTCGTTAAAACATACCTCACTGGAGATGATGGTTCAGAGTTGCGTCTATCCACTGCTGGCACTGTAGAATGCCCGGAAACCTCAGGGCTGAAGGTACCAGAATGATTTACTGGTATTGCTCTTCTCACAAGTCTTCCCCAAGTGGCAATATTAATATTCATTTGAGGTGCACGGAGAAATGTTTTGCCTGTAAATATTGTGAACGTAAAAATAGGGGGTTAATGATTCCTCTAGAGTATATCTGGACCTGACAGTATTTTCATCCATTCATTATTTATCAATTAAATATGGCAAATACCCATTTCCATACTGTAAACAATGTCATGATATATTTAAAATGTATCAAAATGTAAAATCAAAACAAATCTTGCACTTCATATAAACAAAGATATTTTATTCCTACCTATATTTCTTTTTATTGAGAATATTCACTAACCCTCATCATAATTCCACATTCTTTCTTGCAATGTAAACAAACTGTCTGCAAAGCGTTTTACCATCCTGGCCCAGTCCTCTCTCTGCATATGGTAAGAACTCAATTGGGACAGATAAGTAAGTAATGCCCCGTGCCACTACCTTATCCAGTACCTTTAAGGTGTAGTCATTAGTAATGGAGATTTCATGCAAAATAAAATCTATTTACAGACCAACATCTCGAAAACATACCGAAACGAACAGTCAAAGATGGCACAAAATTGAAGACACACACAGACACACACACTACAGTTAAGAAAACTTTATTCTTTCTATATAAACTCAACTTAAACTACAAAAGCATTAAAAATTCTAAAGGTATAGTTCTAACTTAAATGTTTAATTTAGGAACCACCTTCAAATTATTATAACTCGCGTACCTCTGTACACACGGTTGTGACCTCACTCACCACACTACATTACTTATAACTCGCCACTTTACCATACAGTGTAGAGAAGCGTTGTATATTGGAGTGTAGTGGTATAGAGTGAAGTAAAGCGTTGGAGAGAAGCATACAGTGTAGTAGACTTGAGTTGCATAGAGTAAAGAATTGTTTTGTACAGTGAAGCTGCGTAGAGTGGATTGTTGTATAGTGGTGCAGAGTGAGGTAAAGTCTTGTACAATGGAATGGAGTTGCATAACGAAGTGTGAAATAAAGTATAAGTGTATTGGTGTGTCACAGAGTGGCATGGAGTAGCGTAGCGTCAAGTAAACGGCTATATAAATTGGAGTGAAGTCATTAACAGTACAGTGGAGTTCTGTGAAGTAGGTTGTTGGAAAGTAGAGTAGAGTATTGTACAATGGCCAGTGGAGTGTCCCAGGATAGTAGTGTCGTAGAGAGCCATAACCATAAGTAGTGTTTAACAGAGAGGAGTTATATAGAGTGGAGAAGGGTGTCGTACAGTGGAACGGGGTAGTATGGAGTCATACACTGGAGTAGCGTACAGTGAAATACTGTGGAGTGGCATATAGTTAAGTGGAGTTGCGTACAGTGGAGTGGCGTAGCACTGAGTAACCTGTCGAACTGAAGTGAGGTCTCGTACAGTAGAGTACAGTGCTGTGTAGTAGAGTGCTGGAAAAAGTAATAGAGTGTTCTGCAATAGAGTGCACGGGCATAGGGTGGAGTGCAGAGTTGGACAGTGGAGTAGAGCATAAAAGAGTGTCAGTTTTGTAGAGTGCAGTTATATAGCGCAGATGAGAGTATACTGGAGTGGCATAGAGTGTAATAGCATACAGTAGAGTGGCATACTGTGGAATAGCGTACACTGGATTGTTGTGGAGTTGTATACAGTGGTACAGAGTGGAGTGGCATACAGTGGAGTGGAGTAGTGTGGACTAGCGTACAGTGGAGTAGGGCGGAGTGGAATACCATACAGTAGAGTGGCATATAGTGGAGTTGTTTACAGTGTAATAGTGTAGAGTAGAGCACAGTGGAATAGCGTAAATTGGAGTACAGTGGAGTGGCATAGTGTTGAATAGCATATCGTGGTGTGGCACAGACTGGAATGGTGTAGTATAGAGTAGAGTGGGATAGCATTCAGTGGAGTGGAGTCCAAAGGGTAAGTGCAGAATGCAGTGGAATACAACTGAGTGGCTTATAGTGAAGTAGCCTACAGTGGAGTGGTGTGGAATGGACTGGGCTACGGTGGAGTTGGTTAGAGAATAATAGCATACAGTGTAGTGATGTACAGTGGGGTGACATCCAATGAAATAGTGTAAAATGGAGTGGCGTACAGTGAATGGCAAACACTGGAGTGGTCTAAAGTGGAGTAGCGCACAGTGTATACAGTGTAGTAGCATACAGTGAAAGAGTAGAGTACAGTGAAGAGGCAAATGGTGGAGTAGAATACAGCAGAGTGGGGTAGAGTGTAAAAGCATACAGTGGAGTGAATTGGAATAGAGAAGAGCGGAGTGGCGTGGAGTAACGTAGAGTGGAGTGGCATTCAGTGGAGTCTCGTGAAGTGGCATGCAGTGAAATAGTGTACAGTGGAGTGGCGTAGAGTGGAACAGCATACAGTGGAGTAGCATACAGTGGGGTGGTGTAGACAAGAGTCACGTACATTGGAGTGGGGGTAGAGTGTAATAGCATTCAGTGGAGTGGCCTACAGTGTAATAGCGTAGAGTAGAGCGGAATGCATGGAGTGGTGTAGAGAGGAGTAGCTTACAGTGTAATAGCATAAAGTGGAGTAGCATAGAGAGGAGTGGAGTAGAGTGGAGTTGTTACAGCGTAGAGTGAAGTGTCGTATAGTGGAATAGCGTGCATTGGAGTGAGGTAGAGTGTGATAGCATACAGTGGAGCGGTGTTCAATGTAATAGCGTAGAGTGAAGTGGCATACACAGGTACACTGGAGTGGCATACAGTGGAATAGCGTACAGTGGAGTGGCGTGGTGTGGAATTGAGTGGTGTAGAGTGCATTAGCGTATAGTGGAATGGCATAGAGTGGAATACTGTAGAATGGAGTGGTGTATAATGGGGCTGCTTACGGATGTATGTGAAATTTGGCAGGAATGTAGATTATGGCGTGCAGAGTAGCGCAAAACAACTAAGTGCACTGCCTTGCACTTCTCCAGATTTAGCAAGCAACACAGGGCCACGCATGGTGGACTTGAATTGCTTTGTAAATCTGATTTAAGTATTGCGCTGCTCATGTGACACCATGCGTTACACAGGGGTCACGCAATACAAAAACACAGCTAAGCATGAAATTATATATTGGGTCACAGTAATCTGCAGTAATATCGCGGTATGCCATGGTACACAGTGATAAGGCATTATATGGTTGACTAATGGCTGTTTTCACAAAATAAAAAGGTAGCCATATTTTTTTTATAACACTTCGGCTGCATTCTGTCTAAGGGCCTTAGATAAAGGTACCTATTACCACTTTATTAAGGTGGATAGCACTAGTACATTCTCCATGCACAGCTCATATTCTTTCATATTACATCACTTATTCATAACACTCATGACATCTCAAATTACATCATTTATGAGAATATTGTGCATGATAGCAGGGTGAGAGATCATGTAGTCTAGCTAGCGAATTCACAACACTATGTATGGAGGTGCGCGAGCCATAGTAAGTTTTAGATGGGGCGCAAATTATAGCTAAGTTATGACTACAATATTTGTGTAGTTTAAGTTAGTTTAGTATACAAATTAATAAAGCTTTCCCAACTAACCTTCAGTCTGATTTTTTCATTGAATAAAAAAAAAAAAGAAATTAAAATGGGTTTTAAATTATAGGTGAAATGGAGTATTGTCAAGTGGAGTGTTATCGATTGAAAAACAGTGGGATGTCGAGTGAAGCATAGTGTAGTGGATTAGAGTTGTATACTGGAGTAGAGTGGAAGGGCACTGAGTAGAGTAGATTGTAGAGTGGAGCGACATCGTACAGTGAATTGGCGAGGAGTGTCGTACAGCAGAGTGGAGCGGCGTGACAGAGTGGAGCGGCGTGACAGAGTGTAGTGAAGTGGCATGTTACAAAGTGGAGTTGAGTGTTGTAGACTGGAGAGGGGTTGAGTGGTAGGCTTAAGTGGAGCGTCATGTCGTCAAGTTGAGTATCGTACAGTGTCTTTTGTCATATATAAACTTAAAAGATTTCAATAGGTACCGTGCGGTGGTGTAGAGTGGAGTGGGATGTGGTACAGTGGAGTGGTGTGCCGTATAGTGTCTAACTCTAAAGGGGAGCCGAGTTGAGGGGTGTGTTGTATGCCACCGAGTGGAGTGGAGCTTGTAGGAAGCTGGCTCTGTATATACTTTACCAAAGTGAGGTATAGTGTGCACAGAGTTCAGTGGAACCCCAAAGGTAGGCAGAGGTAAAGTTAGATAGCACCTCACTCTCTACTTGTGGTAGTGTGGTCGAGCAGTAAGGCTTTATCAGAGGACAGTGTTAAGCATTTGTTGTACACATTCAATCAGCAAATGATTTCACACACTCAGATTGAACTTCAGACCAATTTTTCTAGAACCAAGCAAGCCTGGCACAGGTAAGCAATAAATACTTTACAGTAGTAATGCAGTTTGTAAATAGTTTGAATTGTAATTGTAAATGTACTTTGATTTGTTAACAGAGGTGTTACTGATAATGCAATGCTTTTCAGAATACAGTACATATACCTTGTATGGGATTTTTAGTAAAATTACAGGTAAGTTACTTTTGAGATTACTTTTCTTACATAGTGCAGTATACCTGGATACTACACTGGGACATTACCTGTAAACAGGTAAATAAAATCGTTTTTGTTAGTTAGTGCAATTTTAAAGAATTTCTTTAGGTTTTCAAACTCAACACTTAGAAACGTTTCCAAGAAAAACAGTCAATGTTATCCTATGGCGGAAAATAGTGTTATCTGTAGTGAGAGTTGAGGTTCTTGGGGTAGACTCAGAGGTCCCCCAGGGTCAGGGATGCACTCTCGTGACACCTTCAGCGGCCGCAGATGGCCGGGTGCAGAGTGCTGAGGCCCAATTTTATCCAATGGGGGATAGGGGGCCTCCGGTTGGTGAAAGCAACAAGTGGCCTGGGAAAGCTCACAAAGGTGGCAAGCCTTTGAAGCTTCCCCTTTGTGGACCCTGCCCATCCTTGGGGAGGAGGCTTGGCACCTCGTCCCAGGATGTGCATTGTTTCAGGCCCCCCGAGAGCAGCAGGCTCTCGACCCAGGGGTCCAGAAACATCTCTGGTGGTGGCAGCTGAAAGCAGCCACTCAGCCTGGACACTAGTGGTAGGTTAGTTTTCAGGGGGCATCTCTAAGATGCCCTCGACATGCATTTTTCATTAAATTTTAATGTTTAATGTGCTGAGAAGTTTGATACCAAACTTCTCAGTTTTCAGTGTGGGCTTTATGGTGCTGTGGAGTTCGTAATGAAAAACTCCCAGCACCATTTATTCTTAATGGTAGCACTGCACTTACAATGCCTAAGAATGGACTTAGACACTTCTAGGGGTATAGGGCTCCTGCACCTGTACCCTCACCACTGGTATAGTGCACCCAGCTAGAGGGGCGACTGGTCTATGCCAGGGCAGTGGGTTGTAGGTATGGCACACAGGGAGGTGAGCCATGTTGACTCTTCACTTTGTTCTGCACCAAAACACATAGCCTGCAAAGGCAGTGTGTGTGTGTAGGTACAGGACCTCTAAGGGTGGCACAATGAGTGCTGCAGACTTTAGAGGCCTTCTCTGGTCACAGTGCCTTGGGTACCTGTGGTACCATTTACCAGGGGCTGACCTGTGGCCAGAGATGGCAATTGGGTTTAGGCTTCAATTCAGTTTTAGAGAAAGAACATAGGCCCTGGGTACATGGTTAGCAGGAGCCCAGGGCACACTCAGTCAAAGCACATCTGCAATTTAGCAAAAAGTGGGGGCAACCATGCAGAAAGAGGGCACTTTCTCACACCGTTCCACTGAGTGGAGTGGTGTGCCACCAAGTGGAGTGGGATGAAAGAGTGCAGTAGAATGATGAAGAGTTGAAGGGCATAAACTGGAGTGGTGCAGAGGAGTGGCATGACGTAGAATAGAACAGAGTGGCGTACCGTTTTCATTTGCCATATGTCATTTTTTTTTTTAGATTTCAATTGGTACCACGGAGTGTCAGAGTGGCATACCGTAGAGTCTCTTAGAGTGGAGGGGCGTGGAGTGGCATGTTGTGGATTGGCGTGTCATACAGTGAATTGGCATGGAGCGTTGTTGAGTGGAGTGGCGTGTCATTGTATGGAGTGGCATGTCAGAGTGGAGTGGTGTGTTGTAAAGTGGAGTGACGTTACGTATCGTAGAGTGAAGTGGCCCCCTCCCCAAGTCTTAAAAAGCCCCAGGGCGAAAAATAGGGAGAAGATCGGACTGCTCCCCCCTCCCCCGGAGCTCTTACAGCCTTGAGAACGCCATCACCTGGGGCCAGCTCATGGACTGTGTCCTGGGGAGCAAATCCTTGGGACACAGTAGCCCTTGCGCCCTTATAAATGTGTTTCAGCTCAGGGGATGGGACACCTGGTGTCTATTCAGGCCGGGGAGGGGGACTGCATGTCCTCGCCCCTTTATTGCATGTCGTAGAGTGTATTAGAGTGGAGTGGCGTACAGTGGAGTTGGCGTGAAGTGGTGTGCCATACAGTGGATTGGCATGGAGTGGCATGTCACAGAGTGAAGTAAAGTGGCATGCCAAAATGGCAGGGCACCGGGTGGAGTCGAGTGTTGTAAACTGGATTGCGGCGGAGTGGTAGACTGGACTGTCGTGGAGTGTCGTACAGTGTCTTGTTTTATATATATCCCTCCTGCCCCGACATCAACAGCAAGGAATCTTGGAATAACTATTGACACCTCCCTCTCCATGAAAACTCATGTAGCCGCTATATGCGGTAAAGGCTTTGCAACTCTGAAGATGCTTAAAAGAGTCTTTCCATGGATTCCAATAGAGTGCAGAAGGATCCTAGTTCAGTCTCTCCTGATGAGTAGGCTGGACTATGGAAACTCCCTGTTCGTAGGCATGGCAGAGTACCTATTCACCAAACTCCAAATGGTGCAGAACGCAGCAGCCAAGGCTATCTGCATGAAAAGAAAATTCGACTCGGCCACAAATTGTCTGCGTGATCTACACTGGTTGCCAATGAAGCAAAGAGCAACTTTTAAAATGTTGTGCATCACTCATAGAGCACTGCACAAGACAGGCCCTCTCATCCTTAGAAACAGGATTCAGTTCTACACTCCCACCAGAAACCTCCGCTCACAAATCTCGGCGCAAGCCAGCATCCCCCGGGTAAAGAGAGCCAGGACGGGTGAACGAGCCTTTTCCCACGTCGCTGCAAGGAAGTGGAACGAACTTCCTGTGGCCCTCCGACTCACAGAATGCCACCTGGCATTTAGGAAACAACTAAAAACCTTCCTTTTCCCCCACTTCGACTAAACCACCCAACTATGCCCACTGCACCCACACTTTAGCAATCTCAGCGCCGTGATATCCCTTTGGGATGATTGTTAGCGCTCTATAAGAAACCTAAATAAATAAATAAATAAATGTGTGTATCTATATATATAAAATTATATTTTAATAGGTAGCGTGGAGTGGAGTGGCATGTGGAACAGTGGAGTGGCATGTCGTATAGTCGAGTGGTGTGTCACAGAGTGTCTTACAGTAAAGGGGCCTCAAGTGGAGGGGATTTTCTTACAGTAAAGGGGCCTCAAGTGGAGGGACCTGTTTTACAGTAAAGGGGCCTCAGGTGGAGGGGCGTGTCTTACAGTAAAGGGGCGTCAAGTGGAGGCACGTGTCTTACAGTAAAGGGGTATCAAGTGGAGTGGCGTTGCGCAGAGTGCAGTGGCGTACCGCAGAGTGCAGTAGAATGGTGTAGAGTGCTGTAGACTGGAATGGCGCATAATAGAGTGGCATGCTCTAGAACAGAGGGAAGTGGTGTGGTTTACATTTGTGTTTTGCCATATATAATTTTTAGATGTCAATAGGTACCGCAGAGTGGAGTGGAGTGTCAGAGTGGCATGCTGTAGAGTGTCTTAGAGTGGAGTGGCATGTCGTGAAGTGGCTTGTCATACAGTGGATTGGCGTGGAGTGTTGTAGAGTGGAGTGGCATGTCAGAGTGGAGTGGCATGTCATAAAGGGAAGTGGCATGTCGTAGAGGGAAGTGGCAGGTCGTAGAGGGAAGTGGCAGGTCGTAGAGGGAAGTGGCAGGTCGTAGAGGGAAGTGGCGTAGTGTGGAGTGGCGTGTCAGAGTGGAGTAAAGTAGTCCCCATCCACAAGCTCTAAAAGGCCCCGGGGACCTCATCCCCAGGGCCAAATTGCAAACAAGCAATGTCTTTAAGTTATGTTATAGAGCAGCGTGGCGTCTGTGCAGCAAGTTGTAAAGATATAATAAAAAAGTGTTATAAGCATTTTTGCTACCTTATCTATAACCAGACATTATGCAAAACTTAACAACCCTATTGTCCTTGAAATACTAGCAACCTCTTCCTGGCTGTTCTAATGCTTGCTTGTTCTAGCTTTTTTTTTGTTGGGGGTGGGGGGGGGGCAAACTATGGGAGGGTGCAGGTTGGGAAATAGTACCTGAATTGCAACACGAGCAGAGGACGGACACTAATGGAATATCAACAGTTCCCGGATTCTGAGGGCAGACTGAGGTGGTGCTGGGTTCTGGTGCGTAGGTGATGCTGAGTGATACTGCGGTGGTGGTGAGTGATGTGGAGATAGTGCTGAGGTGGTGGTGTGTTGGTGCGGAGTTAATGCTGAGTGATACTGAGGGGGTGCTGACTGATGCTGAGGTGTTGGTGCTGACTGATGCTGAGGTGTTGGTGCTGCGCTGGTGCTCAGAGGGTGCTGAGCTGGTGCTCAGGTGATGCTGTGCTGAGGTAATGCGCTGATGCTGAGGTGGTGCTGTGCTGATGCTGAAGTTGTGCTGTGTTGATGCCGAGGTGGAGTTGCGATGGTGTTGAGGTGGGGCTGCATTGGTGCTGCGCTGTGGTTGTGCAATGATTCAGGGGTGGTGCTTTGCTGATGATGAGGTGGTGGTGCTTCTCTGATGCGGAGATGGTGGTGCTGTGCTGATGCCGATTTGGTGCTGCACTGATGGTGGTGCTGTGATGGTGCTGCATTAATGCTGTACTGGTGGTGCACTGGTGCTGAGTGATACTGAGGTGGTGCTGAGGCGGTGATGTGTTTGTGCGGAGCTGGTGCTGAGTGATACTTAGGTGGTACGGGGCAAATGCTGAAGTGGTGCTGCGTTGGTGCTGAGCTAATGCTGGAGTGGTGCTGTGTTAGTGCTGATTTGCTACTGACGTGGTGCTGCGCTGATGCTATGGTGGGGCTGTGTGGATGCTGTGGTGGTGCACTGATGCAGAGGTGGTACTGTGTGGATGCTGAGATTGTGTTGAGTGATGCTGAGGAGATGCAGCACTGGTGCTAAGGTGGTGCTGAGTGATGCTTGGTGGCACGGAGTGATGCTGTGCTGAGGTGGAAGTGCTGCACTGATGCGGAGGTATTGCTGTGCTGGTAGTGAGGTGGTGCTGCGCTGGTGCAGAGCTGGTGCTGAGCTGATGCTAAGGTGGAGTTATGTGATGCTCAGGGGATGCAGTGCTGGTGTTCAGGGGATGCTCAGTTGGTGCTTAGGTGGTGCTGCGCTAATGCTGAAGTGGTGTGGCGTTGGTGCCTATTTGCTACTGAGGTGATGCTGTACTGGTGCTGAGGTGGTGCTGTGCTCGAGCTGAGGTGGGGCTGCGCTGGTGGTGCACTGATGCAAAGGTGATGCTGTGCTTATGCTGAGGAGATGCTATGCTGGTGCTGAGGAGATGCTGTGGTGGCTCTGAGTGATGCTGTGCTGGTGCTGCGCTGATACGGAGGGGGCTGTGCTACACGGATGCTGAGGTAGTGCTGCGCAGGTAGTGCTACACTGGTGCTGAGGTGGTGCTGTGCTGGGGCTGAGAGATGCTGCTCCGGGCTGAGTGATACTGAGGTGGTGCTGTGTGGGTGTTTTGGTGGTGCTCGGGTGCTGCTGCCGTGGGTGCTGCTGAGTGACGCTATTGGTGTTGGCGCGGAGGTGGTGCTGTACAGATACACTAGTGCGGAGGTGGTGCTGCGCTAAAGCTGCTATGGTGCAAAGATGGTGCTAAAGTGGTACTGTGCTGCTGCTGGGTGGTGCTGATTCATGCTGAGCCATGATGAGGTGGTGATGTTGCGCTGGTGCTGAGTTCCTGCTGAGGTGGGGCTGAGCTGGTGCTGAGGTGGGGCTGTGCTGATGCGCAGATGGTGGTGTGCTGATGTTGAGGTGGTGCTGCGCTGAGGAGGAGGTGGTGCTGCGGGTGAGGTGGTGCTGAGTGATACTGAGATACATAAAAGTACATAAAACAAATTAGATTGAAGGGATGGGGTTCCAGATGTGCTCTCAGAAACGGAGTAGTGAGTCTAGGAACTACAAATGTAATGGTAATGGTTACAGACTGGTTGGATTGAATTTTCTCTCTTTGACCATCAATCTTTGTAAAGCACGAGCACACCCAAGTGCGCAGCACACGTGCACTCAGCTATGATACACGGTTCTTATGCATTTTATAAATCAATGACATTTCTTTTCTGAAATTCCATCTTCTTACATTGCCTCAAACCCTCTGAATAGGGTAAAGCGCAACACGTTGGCAGCCAAAACAACTTAATAAACCGACATATAAAACAGCCTAAACTCAACAGCCCCATCATTGCTTCACAGTAAACACAACTTTAAAGCTTAAAATAAAAACTGGAGAGGGAAGCAAAGAGAATGAGGAACATCTGCCATAAAAACAAGGAGGGGGAGAAGAGGAGAGCGGAGGCCATGGAGGTGTTAATGTGAGTGGAGGACTAATCTAGCTGCTCTTCTCTTGATTCCTTTGTTTTTCTGATGAAAGAAACAAGATTTTGCAAACTCCCGGGGTTAAAACAGCGGGAAGCGCATTGGGGGATGACTGATATGGCAAGCGGCGGAAACCCGAGCACTTGGGTGAAGTACTCCGAGACAAAGTCAAGCATCCCCAAAATCCTGTATGTGGTTTAGAAATGTTAAAGCAAATGTCGTCAGCTGAGCGATTTAATTCGAAATGCACAAACGCACAACATCCTTAAGCAATACATGTTGCATAACATTTATAGCAACCTACTTAAATCTATAGCTAAAAGCTGGGGACCCGGATTTAAGTTTCTGCGTGCTCTTCCCGTGATAACCCATAAAATATATTTTTAAAACATGGAGACATGCCGTTTTCCAAAAAGTACATAACGCAGGGCTCGAAAGATGCACTCGCCCGCTTGCATTTGCAAGCCAGATTTAATTAGGGTGAGCTATTTTTAGGTCCTACTCGCCCTTTCTGGCAAGTCGGAAGGAAGACTGACTTTTGACCTCAGAGCAAATGTGACATGATAATAAGATTAAAAGGCACCAAAACACAACATTATGAAAACATGAGGCAAGAGAAAATAAAAAATAGAGTGCCGAAACAGACCGATATAGAGAGAAGGGAACAAATACATGTAATAGAGCCATGCTCTATGGGCGGGGATGAAACACCAAAAGCAGGGTCAATTTAAAGCAATGTACCACAGCAAAGTAAGGATTTCAGAACGGCACACCAAAGAACGAATAACAAACGTTGGGCGTGCTTGAAGCCCACAGAGTAGATACAGCATGTCTTGAGAGACCGTGCATGCGCAGCCTAGGTGAGACCTATAATAGGGCAGAGGACCGCACTACCTCCCCCCCGCCCTCCGGGCCGGCACCGGATTGAACGCAGATAGTTACTTTTGAGCCCCTGTTCTACCCTGGCTCTTTCAGACCAGATTGGCAGCCAGAGGAGAGTGAGGAGAACTGACCAGTTGGTGTGTGAACAGGACTGGAGAGAGGAACTGGGGGAAGCCAGTGGTTTGGATACCTCACCAGACCTTGGCATGTCGTCTCCTTCTACTGTGCCTACGGAGGAGGAAGCGTCATACGCAGTGGTGTTGCGTAGGGCGGCCGAAGCTTTCCAGCTCGAGCTACCTACGGTGGCAGTCAGGACTAACCTCCTGACCAAGGTGCTTCAACCGACAGTGAGCTCTTCGGAGCCACTGCTGCTGTTTAATGAAGCCCTTATGGACATCCTTTTGGGCACCTGGTCCAGGCCCAACACAGGGCCTCCTGTGGACAGGATGATTGCCCGATGCCATCGCCCGGCCCCAGGCGGCCCCACTTACCTCTCCCAACACCCCACATCTGAGAGCTTGGTATTCCCTAACGCTCCCCTGGACAGGGAATCCAAAAAGCTGGATCATCTTGGGAAGAAGATGTTTTCTTCCTCCAGCTTGGGACTGCAGTCGGTAAACACCGTATGTCTATAGGGTTGTTACACCAACTCCATGTGGGACAAGGTTGCGGAAGTGCTGCCTCATTGCCCAGAAGGAGGCCCGGGCCGTACTCTCTCGGGCGGTGGCCGAAGGGAGAAACGCAGCTTAGTTTACCATCCGCTGTGGGCTGGATACCGGCGACTCACTGGGCAGGACGATTTCCACGTCAGTAGTCCTCCGACGCAAGCCTGGTTGAGGTCGTTCGGTTTTTTGGGGGATGTCCAATCCACTCTTATGGACATGCCCTTTGATGGCCGCCACCTTTTCGGCGACAAGGCAGACAACGCGCTGGAGCGCTTTAAGGACTCTCGGGCTATGGCCAGGTCCTTGGCCCGCTCCACCTCCCACCCTGTGCAGTCTGCCTTTTGCCCATTCGTGGCTACGGAAGGGGTGCCCCGCCACGTCCCACCCAGAGCCACAGGCCGCAACAAGCTGTTCAACCTCCGCGCGGCCGGGGACGTGGGAATCCGTGCCGTGGTTCTAGGGGCCAGCAGCGGGCCAGTCCACCACAGCCCCCTCTGCAGCAGCCTCCAAACCCTCCTAGCCCGACCTTTCAGGGCCACCAAACGCCAGTGGGCAGCAGTATTCGCCATCACCTCCCCCACTGGTGCACCATCACGTTGGACAGGTGAGTTTTGTAGATAGTCTGAAGGGGCTACTCCCTCCCCTTCGAGATGACCCCTCCATCCATGCCACCTCCGTACCATCGCATGTTGGAGGATCATCTGGCCCTTCTCCAACAGGAACTTTTGGCACTCTTTGCCAAGGGAGCCATCGAGCGCGTTTCTGTCCCAGAAGTAGGTTGTGGTTGCTATTCCCACTACTTTATGGTGCCCAAGAAGGACAAAGGCCTGCATCCTATCTTGGATCTCAGGAACGTCAACCACTTCCTCCGGAAGGAGAAGTTCAAAATGTTGACGCTTGTTCAGGTCTGGTTTGCCCTCGACCCTGGATGGTAGCATTGGACTTGCAGGACGCTTACTTTCATATCCCCGTCCTGCCGGCGTTCTCTGCTGTTTACGGTAGGCCACAAACACTTTGTTTACCGTGCTCCCCTCTGGCCTTACCAGCACCCCTCGGGTGTTCACAAAAGTGATGGTGGTGGTCGCAGATCGTCTGGCAGATCAGGGGTTCCAGTCTTCTCCTATCTCGACGACTGGTCCCAGGTGGTTGTTTCCCACCTCCAGACTACGGGCGACCTCCTGCATTCGCTGGGGTTCTCCATCAACGTGCCGAAGTCACGCCTGACCCCCTATCAGAAGCTCTTCTTCACTGGAGCGTTTCTGGACACGACGCAGTTTTGGGTTTATCCAGCGAGTCTGGGATATTCGGGCAATGATTCCGATCTTTTAGCCTGTATGCCGGATTTCGGTCAGGATGAGCCTCAGGCTGCTGGGTCTGATAGCCTCCTTCATCCTAATGGTGGACCATGCCAGATGGCATATGCGGGCTCTGCAGTGGGACCTGAAGTTCCAGTGGGCACAACATCAGGGGAATTTGCCAGATTGCGTCCAGATCTCGGAGGGCACTGCACATCAATTGCAGTGGTGGCTAACGAACCAGGATTGGGTCGAAGGCAGATCCCTCTCCCTTCCTCATCCAGAGTTCACAGTGGTGACTGATGCATCACTTCTGGGATGGGGAGGCCACATGGGGTAGGCGGAGATCAGAGGCCTCTGGCAGAGTCCGTGCTCCACATCACCCTTCTGGCGCTGCGGGCGATTCGTCTTGCACTCAAAGCATTCCTTCCCTCTGTCAGGGGAAGAGTGGTGCAGGTGTTCACGGACAACACCACCGCCATGTGGTCCTGCAACAAACAAGGCGGGGTGGGGACGTGGACCCTAGGTCAGGAGGTCCTCTCCCTCTGGACATGGCTTGAAAGCTTTGAACTGGCTACTCTACGAGGCTAGAATACACGTAAAGATCGCCTGCATGACCCACAAAGCCCTGTAAAGCAATACCCCCAGCTACTTAGCACAAAAGCTTGAGCGTTCAGGAGATGCAGACTATAGCGTAGTGCGAGTTCTTTACTACTGAAACCACAATCCTTCCAGAGCATTCTCAGGGATCGCTCCGAAGATTTGGAACTCGCCACCTCCAGTGGTTTGCGGGATCACTTCCTTTACCTCCTTCAAAAAAGAAGTAAAACTGCTCCTAATGAACAAATTCACATCCTAAGACTGTAATTCTATGTTGACTACCAGTATCCTATGCTACCCTTATACCACGGTCGACCTCTTTTGTACTGAATGACTTATATCAAATGTATGCATACTACCTCAACCACCTAATATGTAATAACTTGTGTATTGTAAAGCTACCTGATTCCCTCTTGGATCATTCCTTAATAACTTCTAGTCTCCTATGCCACCCATATACTCCTACATACCTCTTTTGTACTGTATGGCGCAACAACTGCATTTTGTAAAGCGCTCTGATACCCCCGTGGGTCATGTTCAAATCTATAAAAACTTTATAAATAAATCAGGGTATATCCCTGGTGGTTCAACACCTGGCAGGTTCCCTGAACGCCAGGGCGGAGGAACTCAGCCGCAGGTGCATGATGGATCACGAATGGCGTCTTCAGTCGGAGATAGTGCAAGGTCTCTTTCAGCAGTGGGGAGAGCCTTGGTTAGATCTATTCGCCACCTAAGAGAACGTGCAATGTCAGCAGTTCTGCGCGTTGGAATTTCCAAGGCGGCACTCGCTAGGCGACGCTTTTGGTCGCAAGTGGAGTTGCGGTCTTCCATACGCCTTTACGCCTATACCACTTCTGCCCAGAGTGCTAAAGAAGGTCAAGCGCAACCGGGCCCAAGTCATTCTTGTGGCTCCGGATTGGGCATGAAGAGTCTGGTATCCTGAGCTGCTCACCATGGCCATCGATCCTCGGATCCGACTGCCTCTTCGGGAGGATCTTCTGTCGCAGCAGCAGGGGATGGTCCTCCACCCGAACCTGTCCAGTCTTCAGCTCCTTGCGCGGAAACTGAGCAGCGGCAGTTGTCATCATGTGACCTGCCTCCCGTAGTCTGCCATGTTACCTTGGCAGCCAGGCGTCCCGCCACTAAGACGGTATACAACTGCTGATTGAACAAATTTGTGGCATGGTGCGCAGCAAAGGTTGTGGATCCCCTTTCCGCCCCTCTTTCTGAGGTTCTCTTATTCCTCCTTCCTTTGGCCCAGCAGGTCTCTGCTCTGAGCACTCTAAAGGGCTACCTCTCGGCCACTTCAGGCTTCCTGGTCAGCCTTGTCTTTTCAAGTCCCCTGTTGTAAATAGATTCCTTAAGGGCATTACTCATCTTTTTCCTCCTGTTCCCTTCATAATGCCCCAGTGGGACTTGAACTTGGTTCTTACCCGTCTTATGTGCACTCCCTTTGAGCCACTACATAACTGTCCTCGCAGGCTTCTCACTTTGAAAACTGCCTTTCTGGTGGCCATCACCTCAGCACACAGGGTGTGATCTACAAGCTGTTTCTTCTGAACCTCGCTTTCTGGCTGACCATCCGGACAAGGTCGTCCTGAGAACTAGACCTTCCTTTCTTCCCAAGGTGGTTACTTCTTTCCATATTGGCCAAACCATCACTTTGCCCACCTTCTTTCGGCCTCTGCATCCTGCAAAAGAGGAAGAGAGACTCCGTCTGGATCAAAAATGTGTGCTTTCCTTCTACTTGGATCGCACAAAACAATTCCGGGTGGACAACCAGCTCTTTGTTGATTACGTGGGCGCTAAAAACGGACCATCTCCAGGTGGGTCGTTCTGTGCATCAAAGCTTGCTATTCTTTGGCAAAGAAGGAGTCTCCAGTGGGACTGCGCGCCCATTCTACCAGGGCGACGGCAGTCACCACTGCTTTGGGACGAGGAGTACCCATTATTGACATCTGTCAGGCAGCTACGTGGGCATCGTTGCACACGTTCACCAAACACTACTGCCTGGACAGCCAAGTCCGGAGAGAGAGTTTCTTTGGCCGTTCCGTTTTCCAGGACTTTCTGGTGTGAACCAGGTTCGCAGACCCACCTCCGGGGTTGGTATTGCTGGGGTATCTTTTCTAAGGTAAGGAATCTATAACAAACTGTTTCTTTCAGATGAACAAGCTACTTACCTTCGGTAACAATATATTTGTAAGAAACATAGGTTAGTTAAAGATTCCTTACCGCCCCATCCACTCTCCCCGTTCTGCAAACTGACTTCTAGGGTTAAGGACATCCTTTCAGGGCCCTTGTTTTGTTAACCATGGCTCTGCACTTCTTGCGTGGAAAGTCGTGTACAGAACTGACGTCAGTGCGCGAGGGCAGCGTCTATGTAGCTACCGTGACGTCATCCTGGCGACCACGATGCCAACGACGAACGCGGAATTGACTGACGCCACCTTCCAACAGGCATGGGTACTGCCGACAAAAAACTTTCCGAATCCAGTCTGATGCCTGCGGGTAATTCTAATGTAAGGAATCTATAACTAAATGTTTCTTCCCGATTTCTGGGTTGCCGAAAACTCCTTGTGAAATCAAAAAGATTCAGTCACTCAATCATTCAAATACCAGGGTGTCTCTTTGGCAGCAAGGACACGGTTTACTCAGGAAACCAAAATGGACCTCTGCAGGTAGGCTTCATGTTCACCATCATCAGCCTGTATAAGCTGGTTGGTCTGCCATTAGCTGCTAATATGAGTTTAATTAGGCACCCTAGATCTAGTGCAGAAATAAAAGTGAGTTATAACATGGTATAGTAGGAAAAAAGCGATCCAAATAAAACAAAAAATCCTGGCTATGCTAACTCCATACTATTGGGCATTAGGCAAGAACTCTAATATTTCTTGGGAAGAAAGAGGCAAGCTATTAACTCCAATTACAATCTGAGATTCCCAGTACTTTCCTCCTCTCTGAGACAGTAAGTGCTCTTACTGAGCAAGCTCCATAACATTTCAGCACCAAACAAGTTACTTTCATATACTTTTGTGATGCCACTGAGCATTGGCTTGCCTACCGCGAGGAGCTGTCTTACATTCATTGTACAAGTAAAATGCTCAAGGTTCTTACATTCATTGTATAAATAAAGTGCTCACGGTCCTGGAAATTCCTTTATAAAAAGAAAAACCCATCAGCTACTGATCAGCAGGCTCTGCTATTGCAACTGTGGGTGTTACCAATTTGGGGAGTCAGGTTGATATACCATAGGTATCTACCACAGAACGAAACAGCACACTAAAGGTTACTTTTTATGACAAAAACCAGCATCAGTCAGGCTAGAGTTGTGAAAATGCAGGTGTTTAGACCCCGGAAGCTAGATTGGCAGTCTGTGAGCTTTACCGCTTACAGAAAAAGCGGCTTCAGGATAAGCAGGATGTACGTGGTGGAGCTTAAAAATAACCTATGTTTCAAGTAATTAGTCATCTGACAAAGTGACATACTCTTCAAGGGATGACCAGGTTCAAATTAAAAGGCTCACAACTAGAATCCGGCACTCGGCAGTAACACAAAAGTGGAGCTCCCAAGAAATTCTTTTAGATACTTGAAATGCATGGTGTACAGTTTGTGCACACAATATACTTACTGAAAAAAATAGTTTCTCATTTGGAATTGGCAATCTTTGTATTCAGAGAGAGGTCGTCTAAAAATTACAAAATAAATCACAGTGCAGCTTACTAACCCCTGAAGAGCATTTTCCCTCTTGAAAACGCTTGGCTCTTTTGGATACAGTAAAGGTGGTCAGGTAGGCTAACTCAGCCCTTCATCTAATCTGCGAGGTTTTTGGAAGAGTGAAAGAATCTCTTTCCACAACTAAAGTTGTGACAACTTGCCAAATTATCACTATCTAAAAAAAATAACAGTACCAACATAAAGAAGAATAAATATAATCACTAAGCACTGGTGGAAAAGTGAGGGTGGTCAAAGAGGCTGCTGAACTTAACGGCACTGCAGATAAACTGATTAATCGAAGGGCAATTTCTGCGAAAGATATAGGTACTCATCAGTAACAGTAGTTCTCCACATATGTAGCGGATCCTGGAACCCTTTCATAAGAGTAATTTAAAACTGAAGTAGAAAAAGCAAGCCCACTGCCTTCCTCTATTCAACCCATCCTCTCATCAGCATGAGCCATCTCAACCTAATCACTACCACTAACAAATTATGTAAACCCAGAAAAAAAGGATCACTTCAAATTAGGGGACAAGGCAATGGTGGTGACTGATTATATAACTACTTCAAAGAATACAAGGTTGCTTGTTTTCAATAGACTGACATGCATACCCAGCAATCTCTTACTAGCACAATCATACAAGAGCTTCCCAATACTTATGCAACAGCTATCAGTTTCCTAGGTGCGAGTGTTCTCATCAGCACATTGGAGCGAAAGTAAAATAAACACACTTAACCATCAAGCCAAAAAAAGGAATTCGTTTTTCAATAGTAAAAGATCTCGCTGGCATTCACAAGAAAAATAAAATATAGAATCAAACAACTGTGTTTTGAACGGTAAACCCTCTAAGAGGTTATGTGCAGTCACCTGTTCTAATAAGTGGTTCTGTTTCACAGATTATGCTATTATTTCTCCTCTGGTGCAGTTCCTTTAAATGACTAATCCTTCAAGCATGGGCATTTGCTTATGCTTTGTTTGAGGAGATGAGGGATGGTGACCACACAACACTTTATACAAACATATGGAGAGGATCCCAGTCCAGATGGAGGACTTGAAATAGTTTTTATTTTCTTTCTCTTGTACTTTTTTAATACATTTGATTTACCACGAGCATATGTGTCTGGAAACACTTTCCTACACACTTAGACAATAAAATTGTCTTCAATGAAAATTGGAGTGATCATTTACTATACTGTCCGTCACTTTAGGGGTAGCTTCCACACGTGGTCTACAGTGATGGGTGACAGAGCGCTACTCTTATGTTGAGGGAGCCTTCTGGGTGAGCTGTTGCTACCAGGAAGATTCGTCATTGCTGCACCTACTTCCACAAGCAAATGGCTTCCCAACATTGGGTCCTCGACCCCACACCGCCCTGCCTGCCTCTTGATAGGATGACTAGTGGTAGTAGTGCCTTGCAGAGTACAGACTTTTCTCTCTAAGATGGAAGGGAGCTTTCATAGCAAGGTTGACCAGCTGCAGCTCAAGAACATCATAGGCAGGCGTGGCTCTGACAGGGTTCAAAAGCTCTCCATCATCATTGTACCCAGATGAGCATTCCAGGACAGTGAAGGGGCGTCTGTGATCATGGTAACCGGAGTCTGCAGAAGGCTGAATGGACAAACCCTTAGAAGGTTGGAGGGGGTCCATCTTCCAATGGAGATCTGGTTGCACTACTAGGAAAATCTTCACCTGAACCAAGTCTCTTCCTTTGTGTTGCAACCACAGCTTCCTCCACTGGAGGGCTCTCTTCTACCATATGGCAGGAGGTCCAAACAAGCTGCATGAAGCCCAACAAGGAACTTTGGATATTGTTGATGGAATTGCAGTTGCAGGAAGGTCTGGCTCAGAACACGGGCAATAACCCTACTGCTCTTGGAGCATGTCAAAGAAAAATCAGTTTTATATCCTAATAGCCATTCTTAGTCTCAGGGCATGTGCATACGTACAGACTGAACATCATGCAGAAAGCCAGTGGAAGACTTCCAAGTATGCCGCTGCAGCGAGACAGCAGTAACCATAACCACAGCCGTAACCATATAAAGGTAACAATGTCCACAGAGTTAAATCTTTATTTTAGATCTATTTTGAGGTATCCAGGGCATCACGTACTGGGGCAGAGAACAGCTTCTTCATGTTTTCTTGTAGTCTAACAATTGTGAGTTTTACTAGATCCTTATAAGACATGGAGGACAGAGCAACTCAAAAGCCAGTTTGCATTAGCTATGCGTACAGCTCAACACTGCAACTCAAGGCATCAGGCTTCTTCAATGCCATATCTGAATGATCCGTAGGAAAGGGTCCTATTTAGTCTGTGCTAATGAGGGTCGAGAACAGTTGGTTTCAACTTTGACATAAGCTGGAGGACGTGAAGATATGGAGATAGAGCAGGAGCAGCCCGAATCTCCAAATCCACAAAAATGGACCTGCATCAAATAGAGTGGCCCACAAGGTTGCGGGGCCATCATGAAAAGATTCAGCATTATTAGTAAGAAGGTTGCAACAAGAGCAGGGTCAGCCAAAGGACTTGGGAACTCCAGTCTTTACTGCTTAAGAGCTGGGAGTCGGCCTGACATTGAGGATGATCTCCAAGTTAAGACACCAAAAGGTTCCATTAACAGAACCTCTTCTTCGAGGAAACCAAAGACTTATCTTGTATATGCTTTTGGTTAGTTTTGAAGGAAGAACTCTCAGGAGAACATTCATTGGAAGCTGACTTGGCTTTGGAAGAGTGAAGGGTTTCCCTATGGAACCTAGACAAAAATAACTACGCTTTCCGCTCCCTGATGGCCTTCGGGTGTCTGGAGGTGAAAGTTGCATGCTGGCACTTTGTATCTTGACCAAAGAAACCACATACAGTTGTCAATGGGATTCAAATGTGATAATTTATTGCTACATTGTCTGCAAGACCCAAAGACTGAAGAGACATTTCACCTAGTTGCTGTTGAAAACTGAGAATATCGTTAGTAAGGGACTGAGCGCAAACTCCGGACTGCAGTGAAGAAGAACTGATGTCCGTGTACTGGTGGGTGTCTTATATACTTCAGTAATTAAATGAAATTAAATAAGTAAAGAAAACATACTAACAGTATTTCTCTAACAACTGAAGGAGACCACATATTTGCACTGTAAAGACAGTTCTCTGCAAGAAGGGCTAAATCAATATACTCCCTGTATTTCTAAAATTAGAGACAGAAATAGAACAAGGACCAGATTACTGACTCGTGTACAATACGTCAAAGGACATTTGCAGGCAGATTGGAAATCAAAAGATTAGCATCAGAGGTGTTTTATTGTACATGCATCTGTAATATGCAGTGCAAAATAGAATTCAAATGTAAAATGGGTCATCACGTGTAGGAAAAGAAAAACAGTTCTCGTTACTCAGTCCAGCATGCAAACAAATACCAAAAATAGGAATTCTGGAATATTGCATTGTTTGATTACATCATTTGGGTTTTTTAGATGTACTGTGACATCATTTGCCAGAAGACTCATTTAAAGGAAAAAGTTGTACTCCACACGCCTTTGCAATTTGAAACCATCTTTAATGACATTATAAACCCTTCTTGGCGGAGAAATTATTTGGTGTTTTAGTAGTTAAATAAGGCAGAAGTACTTGAACGAACCGATTTATATCACCTGAAATGATTAAGCATAAAAATACTGAAATTGGGGATTTAAAAGCAAAAATGCTAAAATGTAACCTTTTGTATGTCCCATATTACACAGGATATCAATTGGAAAGTCTCACTTTCAAAGGCAAAAGCAGTCAACTTAATGGTTTACATGTACTATCTATCACATATGAATACATTACAGAGATGCATTAGCTCCTACTAGACAACCTTGTTTAAACATCACTCAAAACTACTCATGAAACTAAGACACAAACATCATGTATGTCATAATTATTTACATGATATCCATACCTTGTTGTTTTGAAAATATTTTCTTCTGCCTCTGAAGTTTCGGTCTTCTTTCAATCACTGGGTTAAAAAATGTGACCTGCAAAACAACAACAGGAATGTTACAATTGCTATGTGTACATTTTCTGTATCACTAGCACAACAACTGTTCCTGTAAAACTCTAGATGGAGAGCCACTTCACCTCACACGCTTGATATGGCGCTCTCTTTACTAACATTCATGTTAGTGCAGGGGTTCACAGTCTCAATTGATGAAGGATAGATGTCTAGTCGCAACAAAGTTTGGGTGAGAGAACATTAAATGTATTGACAAACACTGAGGGATCCAGAGCCAAATACGCCTGGTTGGGCATTCCATCTAATTTTAAACATGAATGTAACAATCTTATTATAGTGTAAAAGCCTTTATGGATATTCTTCTTTAACTGTCCTAATAATAATTTTTGGGGTAGTTTTACTGCTCTTCACTTGTTGAGGCAATTCACTGAAACTTGGAATAAGCATGTCTCAACCTATGGGTATCACAAACATTATTCCCATACCATGCACAGTTCACATGTTGACTGTTCTGCCAGTAAGAAATACACATTTGAAGGCCACTACAACTGGAATTAGAAGAGTTTCCAATCTGGTTATGCTTGATCGTTACCTAGATAACTAAATCATAATCAAGTGTCAGTAAGGACACTTTGATAAAGGTCATTTTTCCATGCTTTTTGACAAAGATTACATGCAACTTGCCACATAAATAGCATGTTTTCGAATGTGCTTGATGATGCCATATAAATCTGTCAATATGTACTTTGTACAAATTTATGGAGAACCATAAAAACCATTATTAAAAATCAGACTGACAGACTTTGTTCCAAAGTTTAAAATCAAAAGAAATTGTCAGATTATTTTTCTTAGTCATTCTACCAACTGATCACATCACTAGGAGCACAATCATTCTTTAGAATTTTTAACACAGGAGAAGCATTTTTAATTTCAGCCAATTTACTTTCCTGTGATGATTTTCACACTAGATTCAGATGTTTATTATTCAAAATGAATTCATCTGAAACTTTTTTAAAGACTGGGACAATGTCTAGTGAACATATAATTAACTGACACGACTTCTGTTTTCATATAAAGACAACTCAAAAACATTCCAAATCCATTTAATAGGTTTAGTCAGCCACACTGAATGGCTAAAATGATCAATCCATTAACTGAAAAATCTCAGACGTGTCCACCTAATTGATGATGACCATTTCTGGCACTGGTCTCATGTAAATATGCTGGGTTAGATAGTATGAATAGGAAAATTACCCATGAATCTCACTCTTATGCCTAGCGAACATTAAGGTAAGAAGCTAATCGCATTGCTTTCTGGTAACTGTCATAATATTTTGCTTTAGTTTAAAAGCCCCCATTACATACAGTGTGCCCTTTCACCAAATATCTCGTTTTTCCAGAGAGACACTTTTGGAAGCATAGCAATTATTGGATATAGATGATTTAAGCTTCTTGTCCTTGAAAGGGTAGCACATAAAATCAGTAATCTGATTTTGAAATTCAGAGTTGTTTAAGACAGCAGAGTTTACCTACCATTGTGGAGATTCAAGATGATATGGCTGATAATGAATTGCTAAAGAAACAAAGGTAAAAACTTCTTTCAATTCAATGTATGTTAAAAGTAAACATTTTGTGGTACTCTTAATTATAAAAAGGATACCCATTCCCAAGTAGGAATCAGGGGTAATGACTGTGGAGGCAGATGGATTATAGCCTCAGCACCTCCTCCCATAAAACTTGTCGGTGAGGGGGGTGGAGGGCTTGCCCCCGGGAGGAAAGGCCTGTTTTAAAGTGCACAGAAGCATGGATAATGGGGAGAGTCCTGATTCTTCTGCAGGCCGACCAGCATCCCACAAGTCAATAAAATACCTCTACCACTTCTGTGATTTTAATTTTCAAAGTACTCAGCTAGAGGCTTTAAGCTGATTAATCTAATCTCTTGCTTACGTTTTCAGGAGTCTTTGTTCTACTTTGGTGCTCAGGGATTTTTAGAATTGTTTGCTATCCATCAACCGCTCTTGCGCAACTCTTCGACAAGGTCAGGTTTCTTTTTGCATCCTGTGTGTCAGAAGTAGCCTCGATGGAAATGTTGAGACCTCCAACTCATTCCACAACATCTAGAAGGGGAACTAATAAGGATGGAGAATCGCCCTTGGTTCTCCATATGCTTAGTTAATGTTGAGAAGAATAACATACTTCTTTTAAGCATTATGAGGAAGTGCAACAACACTTGAAATGAGCAGTGAACAGTGAAGGCACAGACAGGCATTAATTCATAATCAGAGGGCTCTTGTGTAAAGGGAACGAGCATGTTCTTACTGAAAGTTTGTAAGACTTGAAAGGATAAGAGCAACTGTTTAGTAACTGGTAATATTTAAATCTAGTAAAAATTATTTAAAAAATACAATATATCCAGGTCTGATGACATTTAATGCAATCAATTTTCTTTGTTACTTTAATATTTTTTTTTATAAAAAAACTACAATTATTTTGTACACATTTTACAACTAAATTGCTGCAGGCTCACAGGTCAACATAATTTTCAAATTCCCAAAGATAAAATGTAAACCAAAACTGAACGAATGGGATGTTAGTCCTTCAGAAAGTGGCATGCTAGCTATTTAAGTATAAGAATGTGACACGCATTGGTTGTAAAGTACAAAATGAATCCACCCGCCAGATCCATGTTTGGAGAGGGTTTGTGGCATCATGCTATGGCCAACTTCCAAAGTGTGCACAGCCCAACCTGCATGAGTAGTGAACACATTTGGGTCACTAAAGCTTATTTAGCCCCGGGAGAGGTAATCAAGCTGTATCGAACAAAACTCATATCGCCTGTTGACACTCTGGGAGAGCAGTTCTTGAGGACTTCTTAGAATTTGTCATTGGGGAATCAAGGAGAGGTATGGGTGTGTGTTACTACTGAAATAGAACACTGACATGATAAGAGTCTGACTGGGTAAGGAACTAAGATCTCAGCCTCCTCCTTCATTTGTGCACAGCTAGATCTCGTGAACCTTCTTTGGCACCAGTAAAAACATGTATTTGATGCAGTTTAGGATGCTTATGAGCAGCAGCGTTACACAAGTGAGAACAAAATCTACCTCATGCTTAAAAACATTGAGATTTAAATATGGAAAATTATTCTTCTTCAGCCATACTGATCATTGCAGAAAGCAGACTGTTCCACTAAGTGCTTGAAGGCTAAGAGTGAAAGACTTGTTTCTGTGGGAGGCTCAAAATGGTTAAGCTAACCATTAAGAATGAATAAGTGTTACCTTCTTCCTTCCTTCCCACTAAGCTTGTTCGACTTGAAAACCACTGGACTTGTAAAAATGCAGCATATGATAATAAAAACAACCACAAGAAACAGTTTCCTTGTACGTAAGAGGTGACTGGAGCTGCAAAACACTAAATGCAAAGCAAAAAGAGCGAATGGAGGTGAACTTTGTAATCTCGGTCTAAAAGGCTACAGGAGATTATACATGGGTTGGTAAATAAAAAAAATTCTCATATTTTCTCAGTATTAACATGTCTTCACCCGCAACATACTTCACTTAATACTACAGTCTGACAAAAATCTGTCCTTCATCTAGCTGGTTCAGCAGTGCAAGGGTATCAGCCCCTAATCTCTAGTGTGAGTAATCCTCCAGCTCTTCAAAAATATTTTAACCAAACCCCCTTACCTCACAAGACCTCACCGCCCCCCTTCCCCAACTTCCCTAATTCAAAAATATACATCTAACCACAGGGATGTCAACAGTAAATTCAACTTGGACGAATACTGCAATGCCAGAAGACACTAAACATCTCTGGCATGATGGCAACTATAAAAAATAGCTTTATGCACAATTTGTATTCGGCAAAAAGCAGTAAGTATAATATCGTCAAAGAAATGACAGTGCTAGCTGAGGTGCCTGCTTAATTTTTTCCACAATTTTGGCACCCTTTTAAACTTGTCCATGTATTCAAATTGTAATGAGTGACAAAACTATGTTGTCACCTTTCTGCCTCCATGGGTTTATTTGTAGCTACCCTTAGCAAACGCTTTCTAAAATTGCTGGATTTCCGGGTAGGTTGGTGCACCTGCTGCAGAGAGCTGTGCAATCCAATGATTTTACGGGGTGACCTGTCTGCAGGGCCGAGTCAGTCTTTACTGTTGAAGGAAATATTGTATTTCAAAGATAGACCCGATATTTACTCAGCATTTCTATATAGCAGTCCAAGAACCGGGTCGATTGAGGCAGTGGGTTTGTTATGTTTGAGAAGCAGGTCTCTGAAGTCTAAACAGCCACTTGAGAAAACCACGGTATGCTAGATGACAGCAAACAAAAACAAGCATTAAAAATGCAAAAGGTCTCGCCTTTCATTAAGTTAAAGCCATTTGCTTTCTATGCAATAGCATTAGCAAAGCTAATGGGTTTAACTTAATCAAAGGTGAGACCTATTGCATTTCCAATGCTTGTTTTTGTGTGCGCATATTTATATAGCGTGAACTCGACCCGAAGGTATTGGAGCGCTTTACATGAGCACTGTATTTACATTACACATTCAGGCACGGGGAGATTAAGTGATTTGCCCAGAATCACAGGATGTGGATGCGACCCCGTGGCTCGAACCCTGGTTTCCAGGACCACATCCTCTCCCATAAAGAGAGAGGGTTAGTTTGGGGATTGCTCTGAATAATCTGGAAAAAACAGAAGCGCCTGGAAGCAGCATTTATTGCAGCAAAGCGCTCGTTCGGTTGTCTTGCGATCTTACAACACCCCCAATTGTAGCGTGTTTTCACCTGCTGGAACCGGTCCTGGTGTGTATTTGGTTTCCATGGCAGCAGGATGTGGACAACGGCATCTTAGTTACCGCGATAAACCATGATGAGCCTGTGTGGCAGGCACATGAACTAGTGCATTATGGAAGTTGTATTCCTGCTTCAGTTAAACTGAATAGATTTGACATGATGACATCTGATAACGTTATCCATCGGGGACTCCATGCACAGCCCCGTAACAGCACGACGGCCATGACACCCCTCCTGTTCCCCACTCCCAAGGGCTCCTCACTGCTGGCGTAGAAACCCGCTCTTCTACTGACTGGGGCAGGGATGAAGCCGATGTTTGCTGGTTTTTCACATAATAGGCAGGAACAGGTGAGGGTCGTATGCCCGCTACCTTGCCCCAGGAGTATTTTTCGTCAGGGAGCAGAGCCGGGTTTTATTCACAGTAGCAGGCTGAGGATGTCGTCAAGCACAGTTTAAAAGATGATGACGGTGAGTAGTGTTTCTGTAGAGTGGGTTTACCTGAGTGCGAGTCTTTTGAATATTAAACTCAGGACCCGCCCTCCCTTCTTGTGCACGTGAGGTGACCGTTGCTCTTTATGACCAGTGACATGGGGCATACATCATCAGTGTCTCAGTAGAACCACTGGGCAATGTTGTCACAGTAGTCTCACCCCCCCACCTCATGGCTGCCCACATCTCGGCACTAGCACCCCGCCCCCCCCCCCACCTACGTGTAAAAAACCACCGTGAGAAAAGGTCCCATGTTCCCAGTGCCTCGCCTTTCAGTGGATTCTTCCGAGTGCGGCAACTAATACTGCCCCCCAGCGTCCGTGGCATTAACTGTGTCTATATCCTCACTATGTATAAATGAATAAAGGGTCCCTCTTCCAGCCCACAAGCTTGGCCTCAGGGTGTGCTAACCCCTTCACTGCTCTTAGTGGGGGCACTGGGGCTTCTCCGACCCCACGTGCTCCCCTACACTAATATCAGTCACTCTGCCCCCAGTTTTGAGCTCCCCGCCCCTCGCTCTGTGGCTATCACATTTAATTTGTCTGTCTGCCTCCTCTCCAGTGTACAACCCCCTTCATCTCCTCACTAATGCACCCTGCCCCCCAGGACCCCTATTTACAAGCAGCCCCACAGAGAGCTACTTCACTAAGGGATGAGCTCATCTCTCTCAGCCGGGAGAGGAGGAGGGGTCTTCATTAATTCTGGTGGGAGCAGGAGAGAGTCTCCCCCGGATGAGAGAGTGAGAGCGCTCTGGGCGGCCAAGAATGGCATTGGTCAGCAAAAACCTGCTGCGTTGCTTGAAAGGACAGCTATTTTTTCCTGGGGGCGGTAAGGAGGGGCGTCGGGATCCACCCATGCATCCATCCATCGAGAGGGACTGAGGCCAGCACCCTGAGTCACTCATGGAAGATGGGCTGGGGATAGCAGCCTAGTTGTTTCACTCATCAGAGGTGGGCAGACTCAACCAATGGAAGAGGTGTCATTCATTACAAAGTAGTCTCACCCGCTAGAAAATGCGTCATTCAATGAAAGGTCTCACTCACTAGAAGTAGGTCTCACTCGCTGAAAGGTTGTCGCACTCACTGGATGGTGGGCTTACCCACTATGTTTGTCCATCTAGTTCGGGGACAGAAAGGGTAGTGCTGTAACAACGGAGGTGCCTCGACGTAGCTGGAGAGGGGGAGGGATGGGGCAGAGGGGGTTCCATTTTGATAGACAGGAGTAGTGCTGTAAGAACTGAGGGGCCTCGACAGAGCCGTGTCTATGTCCCCTATCTGGGTGGGGGGCGGTGTCCAGTTCGGCGACAGAAGGGGCAGTGCTGTGAGGACTGAGGTGCCTTGACGGAGCTGTCTGTGCTCCAGAGCTGGGGTGACAGAGTCTGGACTGGGGCAGCTGGACTGGCCCCGGGGCTCCATGGTATGAAGTGCATTGGTGGAGCTCTGTGGGGGTTTCTCTCTTCTTCGAAGACACCTGAGCTAAATCTATTACCCCCCACACCCTGGAATGCCAGTTTACCGCTTTTCTGTGCGGTATCTTTCTGATGCCCCTCGGCCATGTAGGCGCTATATAAAATCATAGCTCGTCCGTATTGAAGAATAAGGTGGGGAGCTGAATGTCAGGACTGAAATACATTGGCTGAACCAGGGGGGGTTCTAGTTCGGAGACAGAAAGGGTAGTGCTGTAAGAACGGAGGTGCCTCGACGGAGCTCGAGAGGGATGGGGCAGAGGGGGTTCCATTTTGATCGACAGGAGTAGTGCTGTAAGAATTGAGGCGCCTCGACGGAGCGGTGTCTATGTCCCAGATCTGGGTGGGGGGCGGCGTCCAGATCGGCAACAGAAGGGGCAGTGCTGTGAGAACCGAGGATGTGCCTCGACGGAGCTGTGCCTGTGTCCCAGAGCGGAGCTCCCGAAAGAGGATCTCTTGTCTTTATGAGGCCATGTGTTTGAAACACATGGCCCCATAAAGATAAGAAAACGTTTACGACGCACAGAAAGCAGGAGAGCCCGTCCAAGTAGGCCATCCCAAAAAGCCAAAGGGAGGCAACCTAAAACCCTCCTTTTCAATGGGAAGCCAGCGTTTAACAAACGCTGATGCTACCCAATGAAAATGAGGGGCGCGCCTCGATTTCTCTTCACCAAACTTACCTGATTACTATAGGTCTCGAGGCGAGGAGCGCATGCTCGCTCCAACGCCAGCCGAGACCTAACAAAGCCTCTATTAATGCATCGTATTTGAAAGAATACTTTATATACTGTACAACAGTTTTCCAGGTTCTGCTATTTGGTGAAAATATTGAAAGATAGATGGTCACGTGTGTTCATGTGGTATTCCAAGCCCACAATAGAGGTTCTACATGTCGTTTTAACCCATTTGGCACTTTTTAGAGTTACATGTTTTGCCCTGAAAATGATGCAGACGCATTGCTCCAAGTTTACAAAATAGGATAATGACAAACGTGGATGGCCGCAGACCTTTGACACAAACTATGGGAAGTAAGAGTTAATATATCTATAGAAACAGCGAGTAAGGGAAGATGAGATGTCATTGGGAAGCATTACTGACGATTTATAACGGCTGAACGAACGCTCAGATGCATTATATAAAAGTAGCTGTAGTAGGTTTCAGGGAGATAACAAGCTATCAACATTGGCAGTAAATAATTGCAACTTTTGTGTATTATGTGTTTTTACCTCTGCGAAAAGTGTGCCCTGTGGTTCCAGGTAAAGGCACATCCCATGTCGCTGGTTATCTAAAAAGTCTTCTAACCTCAGGAATTTCACAGCACACAGAGACCTCCAGTCCCTCCAATACACTGAAATTTCTAACTCACGTGACTGAAAGACACAAAAATACATTAACGTTAGAGTTTCAGTTGAACTTTAAAAGGTGCTTACACATCTTGGAAAGACGTTTTTAAAACATCCATTTTTGACTGTTCTCAAACATAAATGGAGACCCCAATGAGAAGTTTTTGAACAAGCACTCGGAGAAAGTAACAAGTGCTACTTTACACTATACTCACAGAAAAAAAAAAATACGGTTATCACGTTCGACCATTACTAGCGTGTGGATTAAAAATTAAGTGAATAGAAACAACAGAATGAAATCAAGTAAAATATGCAAATGCATTAAAAGCACGCAGCAGTAAGAGCTCTGTCAGCAGTTTTGTTTGATCCAAATTATGATTAATTCTAAAAATTGAGAGAATTGAGCAAGTTTGGGGCTGTGTGCGCAAGTAAACACTTGAATGCTGTTCGTCAGCGGCACTAGATTATTTGGAGTTCATTAGCAAAGTAAAGAGCTCTTTTTTTAATTAATGGAAACAAAAAAGTTAAATGCAGCTCTGAATTCCCAAGCTGGATGTATTACATAGTGGCAGATGAGTATGTTGTATCTTCTAATATGCCAACACTACATTACACAACCATCGCTCAAGAGTATAACGGACCTTTGCTAATCGTGAATCAGAGCATCAGCGAAGAAGGAATAGTTCTGGAAGCTAATAAGAGAAGCTATAGTGAGCACGTTGGTAAGCACCACACAAAAGCTGCACAGAATTCTTAGTTACAGATTAGTAATTTATTCTTTAACAATAATCCCTTGCACACGCCTAAAGTGTATATTATATATCATTAACCTTAACAAAAAACACTCCTGTTCCTCCGTTGAAACAGTCTCCTTCTGCGGATATGCCGTAGGCAGTCCTGCTACAAAACAGAGGGCTTGCATTTATGCCAGCAAAGACTTGATTGCTGGTACGAGGGACTTACTTAGCCCCCAAGAGTGGTTTTACTACACCACGCCGTCCTTCTTGATGGATTAATGATTCATACACACAAGATCCTTACTTAACTAAAGACTTCTGGAAAACGCTAAATTTTGGACACAGTATACCCTGATGCCTTTTACTGTGTAATTATCTCTAGCGTGCTAGAACCCATTCCGGGTCAAAAATACAACCGACTTAAGGGTCCATACTAAGATTATAGCCCTGAAGAAGTCGCTGTGCACAACCATTAAGCGTGACAAAACACGTGTTGGCAAACGATTGAGATTAAACTGAAGTGACTGTTTCAACGGAGGAACAAGAGTGTTTTTTGTTACTGTAATGATATATAATATACACTGTTTGCATGTGCAAGGGATTGTTCTTTTAGTTTATCAGTGTTTATCCACACATTGGGGAGGAGGGTGGCTCTCCCCACCCTTATGCACCACAATCCTAATTACACACTAGTATACACCCACTGCGTATTTCCCAGGAGCGCCATTACCCTACATAATCCACCGACTGAAAAGTTCCATTAAAGTAATTTATTCTTCTATGCCACCATGCGGTGTGTGAAGATAGGCCTGTGTATTCATACCAACAGTTTAGCATGTTGTGCCTTTATGTACAGCAGTCTATATGGCAAACTCGCAGATTGCAACAGTAAGAATGCTCCAATTTCCATCAATTGCGTGTCTTTTTGCTTACTCACCCTAAGTGCGCCGGGTATGCCCACACTTGGATCCCGGGCTCACTGTGCCACTGGATTCAAGCTATCCTGGGTGATGAGGGGTGAAACCCCGAAACCGGTCCAAGGATGCTTGCTTCTGGTCCAGGGATGACCTGGTTCGGCAGTTCGGGCTGAACTGTTCCCATGAGGCACAGGGTCAAGACTGATTTGCATATGGCCAGGTCTGAACTGGGGTGGCATGGTGAGCAAAAGAATGATGGATTTATCCCAGATCACTTGACTGGGGGTGAATGTTTAGATTTGTTCTAAATTCCGTCCATCAATTGTGTCTTTTTTGCTTTACTCGCCCAACGTAAAAAGATGCAGCAGTAGTTTTTTTTTTGAGTCGTAATTTTTTATTGAAATAAAACTGTACAATAGGGTTTTAATGCAGATGAAATTCAATAGTGAACAACAAGATTAAATGGTGCAATAAAAAGAATAAATGTGGGGGGGGGGGGTTTGGGAGGGGTAGCGGGGCAGCAGTAGTGTTAACTCTAGTAGTGCCCACTTATAACCTAACTCTTGATGACCACTACAGACTATGGTCTCGAATTTCTGAACGCTCTTGCGGTGACCATATAGTACACCAAAACGTTCAGTTTATAAAAAACGTTTCTAAGGGCTGCTTGATGCATCTAAATGAGCACTAAGAGTTATTGATTAATTTCTATCAGCTGCACAAACCACCTAAAGAAATAAACTGCGGTTTAATCTGACAGACGTCTGCACGAAGACGCTTTTGTCGAGTTTCCCTGCATTTTGGAATCCCATTAAAAATGCAACTAAACAAGATTCGCATCTCCGAAAAAATAGGCACAAAACGATTCAAATTTCAGCCATGAACAGGAAACGCACCAGATGGAAAAAAATATAGTTTGAGGTGTTCATTAAACTATCACACTCAGGCAGTAAATGGATAAATTAGTATCAGGAACGTGCTTAGGCATCATGCGGATGCTGAGGAAGATCTTCCCCTGGATCCCGGTGGAGGCAAGAAAGACCTTAGTACAGGCCTTACTAGTCAGTAGACTAGATTATGGCAATGCGCTACTAGTAGGAATAAGGGAGGACCTAGCGGCAAGGCTACAAGTAGTGCAAAATATGGCGGCACGTCTGGTTCTCAACAAACCAGTGCGTACCCCCTCTCGCCCTCTCTTACAACAGCTGCATTGGCTACCTATAAGGAAGAGATCAGTGTTTAAGCTTCTGGTAATGGTGTTTAGAGCTCGGCAGGGGACTGGCCTACTCTACCTAAGGAGGAAGATAATAGCTTATACACCTGTACGCTTACTAAGATCTAGCAACCGGAATCTCCTCATCCCATGTACAATCAGGAAAGTCAAAATGGGAGGACAAGCTTTTTCTCATCTGGCCCCTCTTCATTGGAACAGTCTTCCTGAAGAGCTCTGCACGTGCTGCAGTCTGGACCAGTTTAAGAAGTGGTTAAAGACCTGGCTGTTCTAAAGTCGTTACTCTGTCTTTGTCGTTAGCACTGTCCTGCCACAAGCGCCAAGAGATCCCTGCAGGGATGATTTGTTGTGCGATACAATCCTAATCATAATAAAGCAATATTTACGTTGGTTTGGTCACTCCTAGGGCTCGTTACTTCCCTGTAATTCCGACAGGACTGGTAAGAGCTGATGGGCCCTACCACAATCACAAGGGACACAGGAACAAAGAGGATTTTTTTAGTTCCATCAAGATATTTTGGTTTCTCCCCACAGGGATACCAGTTCTGGAAGCAGCAGCTTAAGAGATTGGGTAGGGTGGCAGAGTTAGGGTAAAAAAAGCAGAGACCAAGTATTCAGCTCCTTAGTCAATAGGCTCTTTTCCATTATTCACATTTAAGTATCCCTACCACCTGGCTGAGGTTGAATATGCTACTTACCAGTATGCATCTGTTCTTGGCATGTAGGGCTGCTGACATTCATATCTGTGCATAGATCGCCGCCTAGTGTTGGGTCCGGATGATTGCACATCGTTGTCCTGGAAGAGTCTTCGAAGTATCCTGAGATGGGTGACTCCTCCCCTGGACCACAGTGCGCATGGGCATCCTCTCCATCCTCAGATTGTTTTTCGCCATTGTGGCAGTGATGGAGTAGATACAGGAAGTGATGACCATGCTATACAGTAATTCTGAGAGCTGCAGCTGCGACAGGCGCCGGGGAGGAGGGTGGGCGATATGAATGTCAGCAGCCCTACATGCCAAGAACAGATGCATACTGGTAAGTAGCATATTCAGTTCGAGGCATGTGGGCTGCTGAATTCATATCTGTGCATAGAATACACAGCAGTACCTCCTATTAGCGGCGGCTACCCGTGCCAGCTGCAGCAGTCTGAAAAAGAGTTTTGAGAACAGCCTGTCCTACAGCTGCCTGCTGTTTTGAGTGTACATCTACACAGAAGTGTTTTGTAAATGTATGTATAGTGGACCATGTGGCTGCTCTACATATTTCTTGTAAAGGAATGTTTCCCAGGAAAGCCATGGAGGCCCCTAACTTCCGTGTTGAGTGGGCTCGTGGTGGAATCGTTAATGTGCGTTTAGCTTTTTGATAACAAATTTGGATACATTTAACTATCCATCTGGCTATACCGGCTTTGGAAATGGCGTTGCCTTTGTGTTGTGGAGAGAAGGCAACAAAGAGTTGTTTAGTCTTCCTAAAGTTTTTAGTTCTGTCAATATAGTACATGAGGGCCCTCTTTACATCTAGTGTGTGGAGCATCCTCTCAGCGACATTTTGTGGGTTTTGAAAGAAAACAGGCAGTTCGATGGTTTGGTTCATGTGGAACTGCGATATTACTTTAGGCATGAATTTGGGGTTGGTACGCAGTACGACCCGGTTTGCGTGAACTTGTATAAATGGCTCTTGAATGGTTAGTGCCTGGAGTTCACTAACTCTTCTTAAGGAAGTGATGGCAACCAGGAAAGCCACTTTCCAGGTAAGGAATTGAATCTCACAAGAATGGAGAGGTTCAAAGGGTGGACCCATTAGTCTGGTGAGGACCAAGTTGAGGTTCCACACCGGGGCTGGGGGGTGCTTTGGGGGAATCACCCGTTTAAGTCCTTCCAAGAAGGCTTTGATGGCAGGCACTCTGAATAAAGAGAGGTGCTGCCTGTTCTGGAGATAGGCTGCTATTGTGGTTAAATGGATACGTATTGAGGTGTATGCTAGATTGCATCGGTATAGGTGTAATAGATGCGTCTAGCGGGTTAATGTGATTGTTGGTGCAATAAACGACAAACCTCTTCCATTTGGCTGCATAGCAAGCTCTGGTAGTGGGTCTCCTAGCTTCCTTAATGATTTCCATACAGTCAGGTGGCAGGTTTAGGTAGCCAAACTCTAGGACTTCAGGAGCCAGATTGCCAGGTTCAGCTGTTGCGGATCTGGGTGTTGAATTTCTCCATGGTTCTGCGTCAAAAGCGCGGGTTTGATCCGCAGTCTTTGATGCGGCACCACGGAAAGTTCCAGAAAGGTGGTGTACCATGGCTGGCGTGCCCATGTTGGAGCAACCAGGATGAGTGTCAGTGAGTGCTGTCGCAGTTTGCGTGCCACCAGCGGTATCAACGGCGCTGGGGGAAAAGCGTACGCAAATCTGCCGGACCAGTTCATCCATATCGACTGTGGATGTGGGAACCTGGCGGCAAAGCTTTGGCATTTTGCGTTTTCCCTTGTGGCGAATAGGTCTATCTCTGGATGACCCCACTGCTGGAAGTACGGTTGGAGTACTGATGGGTGTAACTCCCACTCGTGCATCTGGTGGCTGTGTCTGCTGAGCAGATCCGCCATCTGGTTGTCCTTGCCGGGGAGGTGTTCCGCCATGAGGAATATGTTCCTCTGAATGGCCCACTTCCACATGCTCTGAGCCAGATGAGACAACTGTGGAGAGTGTGTTCCTCCCTGCTTCTGTATGTAGTACATGGCAGTCATGTTGTCCGTCCGGATCAACACGACCTTGTTGCACAGGTGTACTTTGAATGCTTTCATTGCCAGGAAGATTGCCATCAGTTCCAGAAGGTTGATGTGCATCTTCTTCTGTTGTGTAGTCCATAGTCCCTGCACTGTGTAATTGAGTACATGAGCTCCCCATCCCTGGAGAGACGCGTCCGCTGTCAGTATTATTTGTGGGACAGGCTCTTGGAACGGTCGGCCCTTGCAAAGGTTTTGTGGATTCCACCAATGCAGAGAGTTGTATGCCCGACCGCTCACCAACACTAGGTCTTTCAACTGTCCTTGAGCCTGATTCCACTGACGTGCTAAGCACTCCTGAAGCGGGCGCATATGTAGTCTTGCGTGTGGGACTATGAAGATGCAGGAGGCCATCATGCCTATCAACTGCATGAACACTCGCGCCGAAAGGGAGTGTTGAGGTTTGAATTTTGAGATCAGCAGTTGCATGCTGTTGATTCTCACTAAAGTTGGCTGAGCTGTGGCAGCCAGAGTGTTGATTGTCGCGCCTAAGTACTGTTGTACGTGCGCAGGTTGGAGACTTGATTTTGGGTAATTTAGTGAGAATCCCAGATCGTGAAGAAGGTGAATGGTGTGGGACATGTGGGTGGCACATTGTTGTGCTGATTTGGCCTGAACTAGCCAGTCGTCCAAATAAGGGAAGACGTGAATATTTTGTCTTCGCAGATGCGCGGCCACTGTCGCCAGGCACTTGGTAAAGACCCTGGGCGCTGTTGTTACTCCGAAGGAGAGAACTTTGAACTGATAGTGATTCCCCTGAATGGTGAATCTGAGGTATTTCCTGTGTGAAGGGTGTATTGGTATGTGGAAGTATGCATCCTTCAGGTCTAGTGTAGCTAGGAAATCCCCCTGAGTGAGTAGTGGGAGAACCCGTTGGAGGGTGAGCATATGGAAATGCTCCGACAGTATATATAGGTTTAGGGGTCGCAGGTCTAGGATAGGTCGGAACGAGCCGTCCTTTTTTTGGGATCAAGAAGTACAGAGAGTACACTCCTGTGCCCTGCTGGGCGGTGGGCACTACTTCTATGGCCCCTTTTGCGAGCATAGCAAGCACCTCTTGCTGGAGTAAATGTAAGTGTTCGGCTGACATAGGACGGTGCTTCGGTGGTATATTGGGTGGAGTGGAAGTTAGTTCCAGACAGTACCCATGTTGAATGATGTCCCTGACCCACCTGTCCGTGGTGATGTTCTTCCATGCGGGCAGGAACAGCTGGAGTCGTCCCCCGACAGGTGTTAAGTGGTCGGGGGGTAGGGAGAGGGCGTCACCGTTTGTTTTTTGGGGAGGACCTGGTGTTGCCATATCCACGTCCCCTGCCCTTGGCGCTGGATCCACGATATCCACCCCTGTTTTTGTCGTAGGTGGTTTGTGTGCCACCTTTGGCATACTGTTGTGACCCCTGGCCTCTTGATGTTCCCCTATTTCCAGTGCGACGAAAGGAACCACTACGAAATTGTTGGGTTTGTAGCGCCCCCATAGATTTGGCAGTATCTGTGTCTTTTTTTATTTTCTCTAGGGTAGTGTCAACGTCTGGGCCAAATAAAAATTCCGTGTTAACCGGTAAGTTGAGGATATGGTTTTGGATCTCGGGTTTGAAGCCTGAGATGCGTAACCAGGCATGGCGTCGCAGCATGACACTAGTGTTTATTGCCCTGGCCGTTGTGTCAGCTGCGTCTAGGGGGCATTTTATGGACGCGTTAGTGAGGAGTTGTCCTTCTCTAATGAGGAGCTCCGCTGACTCTTTATACTCCTCTGGTAGGTGTTGGAGCAGTGACTCTAGCGTGTCATAATGTGACCTGTCATAACGTGCCAGGAGTGCTTGTGTGTTGGCAATGCGCAGGATATTGGCTGCTTGCGCTGCCACACGTTTGCCAGATGTTTCAAGGACCTTTGACTCTTTGTCTGGGGGAGGAGCATCACCAGTTGTCTGTGAGTGGGCTCTTTTGCGAGCGTTGGCAACCACCATAGAGTCTAATGGCAACTGACCCCTAATGTATTTAGGGTCACCAGGTGCAGGCTTATATTTCTTTTCAATCCTGGGGTTTAAGACTCAGGCTCTTGTGGTGTCTTTGAAAATGTCTTTGGCAGGCTTCAGAACCCCTTTAAGCAAGGGCAGAGTCTTGACAGTTCTTTCCGAAGATGCGAAAGTGTCAAGCAGGAAGTCCTCCTCAATGGCGTCAGAGTGCAGTTCCACCCCATGATGAGCAGCAGCCCGTTCGATAAGGGCATTAAATGCGGCCGTGTCCTTTGTAGGAGAAGTTTTAATATTGTAGAGTTGCGCGTCCTGAGCATGTGGCGTGACACTTGGGTCTGTGGGGTCATCCCATGCCTGATCAGGATCCTGTGTTTCATCGGGATCTGCGTCCCCGGGGTAGATGGTATCGTCCCCACCATATTCCTGCATTGGGTCTGATTCAGAAGTGGTAGGAGAAAAGGACTGCGGATCTAAGTGGAGGGGATGGAGGTGCTCTTGTAGCACTGGTTCCTGCTCCGCCGGTAGCTTGCGTTTAAGAGGAATTTTGTATGGCACCTCTTCCCTGACTGGAGTGATCTTGCGCTTGTGGAGCATGAGCCTGCCAGTGTCGGCGTCGATAAACTGTGGCCCTGAAGGGTCGTGTTCTGGTAGGCCAGAGGTGGTGGACTGTGTGTGGAGGACACGTGTCCGAATTTGAAAGAGTTTCGGTGCCGATGTCGGTGGCAGCCCAAAGGTAATGTTGGTGGGCTCCGAGTGCACTGTACCGTGTGAGGTAGTGTGGGGACCCGAGGTAGAGTGGAGGGCTACCTGGTCCCGAATACGTTGGAGAGATGCAGAGACCTGTTGCACAGCAAACTGAGATGGTTGTTTGGTGGGCATCTTGGTAGTAGGTGTGGAGGCCGACCCCGACTTTTTTGTCGGAAGGGGGTCACTGGCTTGAAGGGATGCATCGATAGTCGACGTAGTCGAGGACTTCTTCGGCATCGGTGCTTTAGGCGTCGACGTAGCCGAGGCGGCCATTTTGACTGCGGAGGCGACGGGCTTCGGTGTCGGCGCCGAAGGTGTCGGTGCCTTGTTGTGCACGGGGGGGCGCTTCTTCAGTACGTCGACCGCGTCTGCTGCGGTGAGCTCGGCGCCGAAGTCTTTTTGTACGCGTTCGGAGCGGACGACTTTCTTCGGCGTCGGCGCCGAGGCAGTGGACTGTTTCGACGCCTTTGATCCGACCAACACCAGTTTCGCTTTCGATTTGGAAGGGACTGGAGCGATGGATGTTTTAGGGTTTAACAACCCGGTCGTCTTGGGTAATATTGGCTCTTGCATAGTGTTCAGTGCCGGGCCGGAAGGCGGGGCCGAGGAACCATGGATTAGGTCTTGGGTAAGGCCCGAAGGCGATCCCTCGACCGGAGCCTGACGACTAATTTCGGCCTCCGTTTCGACGGATTGGCCTAACTCCTCGGGAGAGCTGTCTTCTTCAGCCCCATAGGCTTCGTCGATGTCCCTTACCTCGTCGACGGCTTCTTCACGTCGAAAGAGCTCTTCGTCATCGTCGTCCGATTGGGAACCATGCTCCGAAGCGGGGCTAGAGAGTATTTCTTCCACGCTCTCGGCGTCCTCGTCCTCGGTGCTGAATATGTTGGTGGGTGCGGGCGCTGCCTGCTGCGCCTCGAGCCTCGCTGCCCGTTGGTTCCGTAGAGTTTTCTTGGATCGGAACCGCGCGCAGGCCATGCATTTTGATTCGTCGTGATCCGGCAAGAGACATTTATTACAGACCGGGTGGACATCGATGTGAGGGTACTTGGCGTGGCACAACGGACACCTCTTGAACGGAGTTCTCAATTCCATCGTCGATGGAGCGTCGAAGTTTGGACCAATTCGATTCGAAATTTTGAAAAGGGTGTGGAGCACTAGAACTAGTAGTCGAGACCGAACGGTAACTGTACCGACGAAAACTATAGGCCTTTTGGCCTAAAACTAAGTATTCCGAAGTTGAGCTAAGATAGTTGCATCCGAACCCAATGGCGGAAAAAAACAATCTGAGGATGGAGAGGATGCCCATGCGCACTGTGGTCCAGGGGAGGAGTCACCCATCTCAGGATACTTCGAAGACTCTTCCAGGACAACAATGTGCAATCATCCGGACCCAACACTAGGTGGCGATCTATGCACAGATATGAATTCAGCAGCCCACATGCTTCGAACACTAGATTGTTGCAAAAAATTCTACATGAGTGATGCATAATGAATCACACACACACATTATGCACACTTTTAACATAACGTGCATTTGTAAAGCGTAGGCATCTTAGCGCTGAATAACAGATGTTTATTGTTACCTAACTCAATGGTACTCATTTTATTGACGTCAGATGGATGAAAGGCTGAGTGGACCTGCTGGTATTATAACCGGTTACCATGAAGACGAACACAGGCCCCTGCAGGGGACGCATTAGTCCACTGACCGACCAGACCCAGCTTTCCCTTTGTACAAATCCGTTCTTTCTAAAAGAGATTATCTGTGTGTGTTTTTAGCCAATGGGGTATGGGGATATTGATAATGGATAAGAACCTAAGGACTAACAATAAGTCACCATAAATGTAACTTTATTTTACTGTAACATCCTAGCTCTTTCTAATTCTCAATGTGTAGATATATTCCATTGCAACTAGCAACTACGAATTAGAGAGGGAGGAGGCAATGACTAAACTGGGCAACTTTGGACTATTAAAATAAATACATTTTGCATTTCTCAGGGAGAATATAATGTTTTAAGCACACGAGTGGGGCAGTTTGAGCAGGTGCTCGGTACAAAACTAGGAAACCTTCAACCTAATTGTGCCTAATATCCAAGTTGTGTACTATATCTTCAGCCAACAATGCATGTGGCTATGGAAGGAATGTTGCAAGTGCAGTCTCATTCAAAACTAATTCTGACACACCCTTTGAAACAAAGATGGGGTGAGCCCTTGGAAGCACCACGTATGGTGGAATATGCTGAATGCTCCTGAAATTTGAAGGACTTCCAGCTCATTTACCCACTTGGACGAGGTTATGGTAACTAAGATGAAAGTCTTTTGTTAAACATTTTCATATCAAAAAGGCCAGTGGCTCAAAATGATTGTGCATCAGTCTCTCTAAGACAAGGTTCAGGTTGCAAGGGATATTGGAAGATATCATCGGAGCCAACATGGGGCAAACGTGACCTATTTTTAAGGCTTCATTTGACGTGGAAAGGGACTCTCTAGCACTGTCCTGAAAGGCCGCCAAATGACCAACGAAGCTCATGACATCTACTGACACAGTGAGGGAATCAATGCCTTTGGCACAGGCCAAAAGCAGAATCTCAATTTCTTTTGCAACCACCAGGACATCCAGTGTCTCGGTGGAGGAGCCACAGTGAGCAACAGTAACTCGCAAGGATTATGTGTTGAAGTTGGTAGGCAAGATGCACAAAAGGGCTTTGCTCAGGCAGAAGCTGCTATGGTCAATAAGAATAAGAGAATAGCAGAAAGAGCGATGCTGGATGGGGACCTCCTTGTTTTTTTCATGTACAAAGCAGAAACACATTGTCAATGTTCATCATCACTACTTTGAATCTCACCTCGGCCAAGAAGGTTGGTTTCAGCTACAAGATATTTAAGCAGAGAGATGAATCAATCGGTCCCATAAGCCACTGATGTACAGATCCCTAAAGTATGCACACAACAGGTCCTCTGAAGTTTGCACATTGTGGATGGGGCAGGCTGAAGAAGGATCAACCTAAAAAGGTAGTAGGATGCTCCCACCACCACTAGGCTGGGTCCAAGGTAGCAAGGGCTGAGGCAGGCTCATTCAACAATACAAAATCCTACAACAAATGAAGGAAGAGAGCACACCCGGAGTAAGGCATGGGGAGTAGTCTCTTTGCAGGATGCCCGAAGTCCCAAAAGCCTCATAAGTTCTATGCTGTCTAATAAGTGGTACCCATCTGGCTGATGGCATTACCCTCTATGAAATAGGAAAGACTTTTTCCAGCCTGGAGTTCAGAATTTCCCCAATTAATGCAATCTTCTTGGAAGACACCCAGAATAGTGCATATCATGATGCCTTTGATTTGTTTAAATACTAGTTTTGTGCCATCTTAAACTGATATACAAGCAGGCTTTCGATCACAGGACACATTTTGCTGCTCTGAAAGCTCTCAGTGCTGCAACTTTCACAATGACTATGTTTAATGTCTTATGCCCAAGTATTTCTATAGAAAAACCCATTCCTGCCCCAGAATGGATCACACTCAGAGTAGACTCTGGATTTGATGCCCCAAATAGAAAACTATTAGTCCTACGACAGCCTCTGATGGTTTACACTTAGTTGCCCATTTAGAAAAACGTCTATTCTGCTTAAAGATAGGCATTCAACACAATCACAGTTAATCTGACACATTTGGACGACCTGTCTCGGTTAATTTATCCAATTACTTGTCTCCTTCAGATCAACTAACTCACAGCTACAAAATGAACTTCAGTTTGAAATTGAAAAACATACAAACCAATCACGGTTTACAAAATTATATTCAGTGTACGAACAATGAGTTTAGCATTTGTTTTGCTAGTACTAGACAAGAACTAACCCTTGAATTCTGTTCAATGTCCAATTCTAAGTTTCTATTGTGATACTTAGGCCACTTTAATTCCATAAGTATCATTTTTCTTTGATAATTTAGATTCATTGGTTTTGAATTGGAGCAAGAGCACCTCAGTAAATTTGAATTATCTTCACCAACTGAATTTGCAGAGGAGAATATGCTGCTCAAGGAAACAGTTTTTTTAATGCTGTATCTTAATTCTGCCCTTGTGGTGGTTAATGATTTAAGTACAGTTGTTTAACTGAGAGCTCCTTGGTTTGGTCTCGTTAATTTGTCTTATTTTATGATGGCCAACCTCGAAGTACCTACATATTCTGAGGAGTATATTTCTAAAATTAAGAATGGTCCATCACTGTTGGGTTCGACAGTGGTACAACCAGTTGTTAGCGAAACACAGGTATTGCTTGATGAATTGGAACAGTGTAGAAAAAAGCATGTTCTCACTATCTTACATGCTCTCATGATGACTGAATATTTGAAGAAAGATGTAATACCTGTGGGGTTGCAAGTACGCAATGTCCCGGTAATTTTCATCAATGATCCCAAGTTCAGGAAGGGTTTTAGCCATATCGGAATTACTTGTTCTCGACATTGGCTTGTACATGGTATCGACACTGCCTTAGAACATAGCAAGAAAGAACTGGAAATAATTGCGGATTTAGAGAGACTACTGAGGGAAGGTGATATTGTTAATGATGCCAAAATTGCTCTTGATAAAGTTAACAAGACTATTGCTGACGAGGGAGAAGCAGGCCACCGCTACCCCCTCAATCACGTTGGAATTTCCAGTCGGGAGAGCGACAGACTCCTCGCAAATTTTATCAGTGGGGGCCCCCTCAACAATGAATGGTCCAACACTGGTGAATGGTGATAGTTTTTCTGTTGCTCCTCCATCAAATTCAGATCCAACCGTTGAAAATAATGAAATTATCCCAATTTTTAATCTATCAAGCCACTTATTGTCTATGGACGAGGTTTCCCTTCTAAGCAAGGGATTGAGTTTCGTGCCTACTGAGAAATCTTCTCTTTTCGAGATCCAAATGGAACTTTTACAATTTTTTCGTAAATTACGTTTAAAGACATTTTTCTTGAATAATATGAGTCATGACTGTTTTAATCCCTCTGGACTGAGACCTTTGTCAACATTTAATCCACTGACTGGTAAAATGCCGGTTGAATTGTTGGCATTCGAAGCTATGGTACTCAAAGAAGTTACCGGCCTGTACAAATATTTCTAATATATACCCTATAACATCTCTTTGTCTGAACGTCAAGCCCTTAATACACTAACAAAATCAGGATATAATTATAAAAAGTGCAGATAAGGATGGTGGAATTGTGGTTCAGTCTATTGATAAATACAAATCAGAGATCAAAAGACAACTTAACAATGCTGAACACTATCGGATTCTTAGAACTAATGCTTTAGTTGAAATTCAGAAATCAATATTGAATGTGACAACTGATGCTAAATCGGTGGGTTTTCTTAGCAATAAAGAATTCATTTTTCTGAATTCAAAGAATCCGAGGACCCCCTTATTGTATACACTCCCCAAGGTGCATAAGGATGTGGAAAATCCTCCTTGGCGGCCCATAGTTTCTGGCTGTGGGTCGGTCTTGGAACCTCTTTGCAAATATATTGATGTTTTTATTAAGGATTTGGCAATGACTACTAGGAGTTATGTACGGGACAGCGGGGATATTATTGTACAGCTTGAAACAATGATCTTTTGCCCCGACTGCCCAAGCTGTGTTTGACTGTTGTGGTCAAGTCCCACACCCCGCACAATATTTATGATTTATTCCTAGATTGAGTCACCTTTCAATACCTGCATCACAATTGCTGTGGTTGACAGCCCATGCTAATACAACGCGGAATGAGTGAATACATTGTCCCTATGCTTTCCGATTCTTATCTTGGAAGTACACAGTTCCATGGCCACCTCATGAAGAACAAATATGCCATGGGCCATTCAGCCATGTGCATAAAGAGAAAAGACAAGAACACTGTCAGAGGCAAGCTATTCCACGCTAAGAACCACAATAATAGCTGCTTGGAGTTTGTCCCCATTTTTAACCGAATCTAAAACCTTTATTTAATTTCTACAGAGCCATACGTTCAGCTGAAACGGACTTGTGAAGATTTCTTTAGCCAAAAGCACAGACATGTTTACTGTTCTTTCTTTTCAACTCCTATTTCAAGCTGTGTAATAGCCAATAGAGAGGTATGTATAAGATCTAAGACAGGATAGTCAAATGGTTCTAAATGTAGGCCTGCTGGACCTACTGATATAAAATGGACGCACCCCTGAATCTTTTACTACTAAGTCACAGGTGCGAAATTAGCTGGGCATTTCAAAACTCTGAGAAATCTCCCTTCAGCATTATATTTCAATAACTCCAGGCACTACAGAGCAGCAAGTACTTTGATTTAGGAGAACAAATACGTTTTAAATGAGAAAACGAAGTTAAACTGCTGGTGAGGCTTTCCTTGCCATGTAAATATGTAAAATTGATGCACTCTTAAAAAACGAGAAATTTAGTTTAAAAAAAAAAAAAAAAGAGAATGTTTGTCTGATAATGAAAATGATTCAACGCCACATATTCTTCTCACCCTGTCCAGCTCCAGTGTAAACTTTTGATCCCATGACTGGTTAGAAATAGGCTTCCAGTTTGTCTGACCAACAACAGTATTGTCGAGTTTCAACACAGCACAGACCTCATCTGTAAGGAAAATACAAGAGCTCAGCTTAAACGCATAAGAGGATTTAGAAAACACAAAATGCTAGTGTTTAACTCTGTGACAGCAAACACTTTAAGGTCAGAAGAAATAGTTCCTTTAACACAGGATTTGTTTTGAGCAAATCTACTGATGTAAAGTATTTCTGTCCCATTAACTACATGAATGAGTTATGTTTTCAGAAGTATAACAAGGGTATTTGCAATCTCTCTATGCATAATTGTAATGTCTTGTAGTATAGATCACGAGGTTACATTAACTGTGCTGAATCCTATAAGGTCGCAAATTCCTACTTCACACACACAAGTACAGCACAAACCATTCCTCAGTGACACCACTTCCTTATAAACATTTTACATTTTCTTTAAGGAACTCAATTTTTAAAGATTTAGGAGCTCAAACAACATCATTTCTGTTCTCGAACGAGCTAGAAGGGCCAGCCTTTCACAACTGCCACCACATATTTTGCTTAACAATTTTTTTTCACTTTATAATAGAAATCAAATGACAATATTGCGCAGCCAGGAAAGGCAGCAGGATTATTGCTCAAAAAATTAACTGAAATTACTGAACTAGAAATATCATCTGCCTTCAGGAGGTTTCGACTGCTTCCGCTTTTATTCTTGTTAGTTCGACTCATGAATGATGATCTGGATTCACTTGGACTCAAACCGGGAAGGGTAGCTGAGGTGGCTTTTGATCGACCAGGAACATTATCCAGAATATCTCGACAACCCATTAGCCTAACTTCCAGAGTACCTGTGAAAACATGATGTAAAGTTATGGGGTATAGAAATTATTTAACCAAAACATCAACCAGAGAGAGTTTATTTTCATTAACACTTAGTACAGTGCACATTAAAAAATAAATAATGAAGCTTTCTGTCAGTCATGAACTTGATACGTAGCACAAAAACAAAATATAATTTACTCTTACAGAAATAAAAATGAACAAACGCAATAATAAGACAAAGAATGCAACATGCATGTCATTTAGAATATGGGGTGAAGACAGAACATTTCAACAACTCTAAACTTACAGCTCCGTCTCTTAGGCTCAACTCCGCACCTGAGGACAAAGAGCAATCTCAATTCAAAGCTCCCAGTGAAGGACCAAAGTTATACATAATCTTGAAACAAATGTTATTTTTTCGTAGAAAATTTGAACTCTCTTCTACTAAGCTTTCTAAACTACATCATAAAATTGTGAACATGGCCTGCAAAGGGTCGCCATACAAATGTGCTTTTCAAAGATCAGTTTCAGCAACTTATTAAACAAAATAACATCCTAACATAGATGCAGTGCCACACATTGTGGACTCGTTAGAAATACCCAATTATCAAGCTAGCAAGTTCACCTCCCATATGTTTGGGTATTGTATTTAACATAGTGCAAACATGTAAAATCCAAACAAAGTTCAAGAGGGAGCACCCCAGCGCATACTCCTCTGCTCGGTAGGGCGACATGAGCAGCCAGCGAAAGACCATACAAATTAAGTGAACATTCACTTAGTTACATTTGGTTATTCAAACAACAAGCATTTTCCACACTTGTGCCTAATTAGACTAAAATCCAATCATAAATCATACAAGATATGTGAACGTGAACCATTCAGTAGTTTTGTCAGAGACTGAGTAGGAAAGGGTGTCATTCATTACATGTACTCAATTGTCAAACAAATTGTGCTGGGAAAGTGTAAACCTGAAAACCCTCAATATCCATAATTCGGCAAGTGTATTATATAAATAATCACTGTTTACACAAAGTACATATTGTTAGGAGACCTGGCACCAAGCAATACTGGAATACCCAAAATAATTGCATGTACACTGAGATTAGGCATAGGTGAAAAATATTGCTTGTTGTAAAACAACAACAACCACTGGCAAAGGCAATAGGTCTGGCGTTAGCCGCCAGCCTTCTGGCAATTCTTGTTTTGTCATGGTTTTTGCAAAACTTTATTGTTTGGAAATATGCTCGGCCCTCAAAAAATAAAAATAAATAAAATATATACATTTCATTATAATACATTGGGGGGCGTGGCCTAGCAAGCCATAATGGCGAATGTGTGTTAGGTGAGCTCCGTCCAGCCTAAGCAATTATCCTCTACTTATCCTGCTTCTACAATCTGTCTCGGCTTCCTCGATTGTCCGGGGGGGGGGGGAGGGGGGCTGGGGGCGCATTTGTGGGGGCTGTGTTTTTCACCCCATTTTGGCTGTGGATTACTGCTTGAAGAGACAAGGTAGCATTGACTTTGAGCGAGGCCTGCAGGCGACTGTGCTGCGCCATAAACTGGTGGTCTGGAGCGGAGGCTGGTGGCCGGAGAGCGCCGTGTCTGGGGACCTCGGCAGAGAGCAACGACGGCGCTAGTGAGCCTGCGGTGGCTGACCATGGGCTGAGAATCTTGAGGGGCAATGTCTGCTGGGTCTGAGGCGCAGACGCCCGGTGTGTGGTCCTCTCCCTCCGCGCTCCCCCACCTGGGCAGCAGCAGGCTTATCGGCGGCCACATCGGGCCACGGGTGAAGTAGGGGGGAGGCGAAGTTGTGTACCGGGGCCGGAGGCCACCTCTTTACTGCTGGGCCGGTGTTGGGTCTGAGGCATCTTTGGCTCTCCGGCGTCTGGTGAGCTACCCCTACCTTCATTGGCTGCACTACACGACCACGTCGGCGGCCATTTTGGGTAGTGCGAGCTTGCTGTGGTGCACACAAACTGCGGGGTTGTCGGGGGCGTGGGCGGTCTTTGGCCATTGCTGCGCACCCTGGAAGCTGGAGGCGGACCCCTGAGGGAACAACGAGAAGTGAGTAGGGGATCCCCCTGGTTCCCTACCAGAGAGCCCTATCAGCAGTAGACGCCTGTGTGGGCGCGGCCACCCTGGGGATCAGCACGGGTGGCCTAGGCGGAGTGCTGTGGCGTTGTGGCAACAGGCGGCTGCCTGTGGACACCCTCTGACCGGGGCTGGGCAGCCCCAGGGCCCCCCTCCCATTTTTCCTCCCCCCCTCTTGTTGGCGGTCTCGCAGTCGGCGGCCAGACCGGGCTGTGCGGACCGCGGGTCTACTCCTCTGCGGCCTCCCTCTCAACCTGCACGATGAAGCTGCTTGGTGAGTCGGCTTGAAGATATCCTGGGTGTCGGAGGGTTCGGTGGCCACCATGAGGAGAGACAAGGCAGGAGGGGGTTCGGCCAAGCAGAGCACACTTGACAAGTTAACAGGCCCTGGGGCCCCTGTGGCGGTACCCGGGGGGGACCAAGGGGTCGTGCCGGACATGCCAGACAACGCCGCACTTATGGCTGCTATTACGTAGTCCAGGGACATGCTGGACGCTAAAATCGGGGCGGTCGGCTCTGATGGCATGCTCCTACGGCAAGATTTGTGGAACGCGGTGGCTCGCATTAAGGAAGCAGAGTCCAGGATTTCTGGCGTGGAAGACTAGGTCACCACCCTACAGAAGCGGGTGGCCACAATAGAGACAACTCAGCGTGGCCTTGCGGCACGGGTGGAGGATGCCGAGGAAAGGGCCAGGCGCAACAACCTCTGCTTTGTAGGCTTACCGGAGGGCTGTGAGGGGGGAGATATGGAGCGGTTTCTTACTCAATGGCTGGAGAGTTGGCTCCCCCCGGAGTCCTTGTCTCGCTGCTTTGTGGTGCAGCGCGCCCATAGAGCTCTAATGGAGAAGCCTCCGCCTGGGGCCCGCCCGAGGCCGGTCATCGCAAAGTTGCTGCATTATCACGACCGTAATGTAATTCTCAAGCAGGCCAGAGCCAAGGAACCTTTGCCTTTTGATAATTCTCGTATATTGATTTTTCGAGACTACATGAAGCTGGTTCAGCAATGGAGGCAACCGTTTCTGGCAGCCAAGGCCCGTCTTCGAGAACTGAAACTTCCATACGCACTGCTGTATCCGGCCCGTTTGCGGGTGGTGTATCGGTCCCGCACCCACTTTTTTGATTCGCCGGAAGAAGTGTTTCACTGGACAGACGAGACGGTGCACCTGCATCCTCACACGCCGTCTAGGAGGGAATCGGACCACTCATCTAGCAAGGCAGCTCGGAAGCTGCCTTAACCAAAATCTAAGGGTCACAGACAATCCAGATCCATACGTCGGGCTCAATCATGCAGTGAATCCTCCCGGGCTGGATCGCCCTCCCAGCAGACTACGTCGGCCTCATGACTGGAGGAGGTGACTGTAGTCCCATGAGTCCTGGACATTGCCGCTTTGATCGGAGAAGCCCGTACATGGGATGTTTTTTCTGTTGGACCTTCCCCGACAGAGTGTGCCTGTCTACAATGGGCTGTAAGTTGGAGATCCATTCAACGGTGTGTTACGAGACCCCCCGTTGGGGTTTACGGCCCACACTCGCCGCAACAGATACTTCATCGTTGTTGAGGTATAGGTTGGGGGTTTGCTGGGTTGTTTTGTTACTGTTTTTATCCCCGGATCGTACTTCTCTACACTAACATTAGGCCTACTTACGCACAGCACACATCTCTTTCTCTACACTAGCACACGCAACCATGATCTCTCATGGCAGTCCCGCTCGATAGTTCCCCGGGGCCCTCTGGTACCCTTTGAATAGTGAGTTAGATTGTCAGGGGGGCTCTAGACAAAATTAAACGTGGGGCCATACTTCAACAGGCTAAGAGGGCCCACGCTGACATACTTATGCTACAAGAAACACACCTTATGGGATCAAAAGCACTTTGTTTTCAGCGTTATGGGCACGTTCATGTGTTTCACGCGGGCTTTGTGAGGGGTTCACAGGGGGGTGGTAGTCATGATTCATCGCCGGGTCCAATACACACGTTAAGACATGGGCGGACACTCAGGGGAGGTATTTGTTGCTGCAGGGCATGATCTGGGAGGAACCTGTGGTGTTGGCCTGTGTCTAAGCTCCCCCTCCACTTTTGTGGGGTCTAGTAGAACGACTGATGACACTATGGGCATATATACCAGAGGGCCTGTCTGTGGTTGGGGGGGGGGGGGGTGGCTGGAATGACGTGATGGATGTGATCAGGGATCGGTGGAGGCCTGGGGAGGGGGGATATAGCAGTTCACCGGCCCACGAAATTATACTCTTTGGCGTTGGGGCTTGGTTGGGAGGACCCGTGGCGCTGGTTACATGGTAATGCCCAAGGGTACACATTTCTCTCGGCGGTTTGCGGTTTTTACTCCCGCCTTGATTACCTGTTTGTTCCCCGGGTGGCGGCATTCAGGGTGGTCTGGACGATATTCTTCCGAGGGGCCTCTCGGATCATTCGCCGATAGCCCTTACATTACAAGTGGGCCGGGCGAGACAGCCTTTCCCCTGGCGCCTCCTGGCTTGGAACCTCCAAAAGGAAGACTAGAGGGAACATATGGAAGGTGCTATTGACCAATACTTGACACTCAGTGTGGGATCGGTTTCGGACGCCGAACCCCTGTGGGAGGCCTTGAAGCCCACTTTACGGGGTATCGACATCTTCTTCTGTGCGGCAGCTCACAGAGCGCGTAGGGAAGCACTGCTACAAGCGGAGGCCAATATGTGAATTTTTTAGAAATACTTCTTGCAGCTGGGGCCCTACTACCTCAGGGTGGTAGAGGAGGCCCGTGAGCGGGGATGCCTCCCTCGTGACTGGAGACATGCAGAGGTAGTGGTCTTTCATAAACCTGGCCGACCCCCTGATCAACACGCTTCCTACCGCCCTATTTCCCTCCTGAACGCCGAAGCCAAAATTCTGGCCAAGGCGCTTACCAATCGCCTGCGGTCCCATATTACTACTTTAGTGCACAGAGATCAGGCAGTGTTTGTGCCCCAGAGGGCGACCCGACACAATATTCGAGGAGCACATATTGCTGTTGCGACCATTCGAGGACTAGGTAAACAGGCGGCGCTATTACTGGCAGATACAGACAGGGCATTCGATTCCCTTAGTTGGGTGTACTTATTTGCGTCGCTACACAGGCTGAATTTCGGACCACGCTTCTTGTCCTACCTGACTTTACTCTACTCTACACTGATCTCACCGCGTCAGTGCGCGTTGCCGGCACTACCTCCTCCACCTTTTCCATTGGACGGGGCACCCGGCATGGCTGCCCTCTGTCTCCATACCTGTTTGCATTAGCTATGGAACCCCTGGCCGCTTGGGTGCATGTTGATGTACAGGTGTCTGGATTTGAATGGGCGCACGGACTATCAGGTTGTATTGCATTATATGCCAAAGATGTTTTGTTTTTCCTTACCGATGTAGATAAGACAGGTTCTAGATTGCTCCGCATTATGCAGATCTTTGGGGAATCGTCGGGTCTCTACCTGAACTACCGCAAGTCCACCTTGTGGGTTCTTGGGGACGCGTCGGGTCTTGGGTCCTGGGCTTCGTCGGTTCGAGTGGTTACAGGGGGATGAATTATTTGGGAGTATTCCTATCGGACTCGCCTACCGTGTCTTGGGAAAGGAACCTGATTCCGGTTTGGGAACGCGTGCAGGAGGATCTAAAGACTTGGTCCCAGATGCCACTGTCAATTTATGGTAGATCGGCCACATTCAAGATGGTCTCGCTCCCCCGTCTATTATATCAATTGCAGAATCACCCCTATCCAATTTCCCCCAGATGGTTCCGACAGGTTAATGCCGCCCTGGGTTAGTTTCTATGGGCGGGAGGAGCGGTGCGAGTTGCCCTACGGACATGCTTCCTCTCTACGTACTGTGGGGGGCTGGCGACTTCCGATATTCTTTCATACTATATGGCCTCACACCTCCTCGTTCTGAACGAGTGGTGGTATGGGGATAGGGACGACCAGGCCTATGCAGTTGAGCGGTGCCGTGTTGGGGATTTCTCCCTACACACAATACTGTACTCTGCACCGATACACAGTTCATTGCCATCGGCGACAAAGGTCGTTTTCCAAATTTGCCGGCAGGCCCTCCGGAGGATGAGGTGGTGGAATAAACTAATGTGGGAGACCCCTCTGTGGAATAACGGGCGTCTGCCACAATTAGCCACTCTTTTGAGGATTCGTGGATGGGATAGCATTGGTATCGCTACCCTGGGGGATATGATGCGGGGGCCGGTCCTGAAGTCCTTTTAGGACCTACAAAAGGACTTCCACATGCCGAAAACCCAATTCTATAAATATCTCCAGTTTCGGCACGCCCTTTCCCCTAGCCTGGAGGGTTTGGAGTCACTGGCGGAGTTTAGCCCGATAAACACCTTCGCTTCTATGGGTGATCTTCAGGATCACAAGATCTTTAAGATTTACCTATCCCTGGTTACTCACTGTTCTACCACACTGCAGAAGCTTAGAGGGACCTGGGAGGGAGACCGTCGCCCACTTGATAAGGAAGACAGGACGGAGGCCTTAGCTTCCCCGCGGGTGTCGGCTATAGCGATACGACTGCGCCTGGTCCAGTTTAAATATCTTCATCGGTTATATTTCACCAGGGCTCGATTGTGGAAGGCGGGACTGGTAGCCTCCCGGGTGTGTCTCCGGTGCGAACGGGAGGAGGGTACCCTGATGTACACAGTTTGGCACTGTTCTTCCTTGACACGATTCTGGAGGGGAGTGATGGCCTACCTCTCTGAGGTGTTGGGTTGGGACCTCCCCCACTGACCGAAGCTGGTGCTCATACATGTTATGGATAGGATTGGGGGCAACATATATAAACGCCATCTCATGTTGCTTGGGTTCGTTCTGGCAAAGAGACATTGCTAGGGCCTGGAAGGCACCGGCGGCGCCTGCAGTGTCCGCATGGAAGAATGGCCTAGACTTTTGCATGGGCTTGGAGCTTCCCATTTTTACTGCAAGAGGGTGCCCGCGTAAACATTTGGAAGCGATGGGCGGACTATCGAGGCGTGGAGTTGGAGCCGGTTTCTACAACAGGGCCCCTCAATCCGGTGTAGGTTTTACTTTGTTGGTGCAAACGGTGGATTACTGTGTATTCGTGTGCTGAAATCGCATTGTGCTGCATGTTCTATTGCTGTGCCTCTTTTGGGAGGATGTTAGTGCGATGGGGGGGTGGGAGGGTTGTTGGGATGGGGTTGTCATTGTTTCTTTCATCTGCATTGCTCTCCATTTTTTATTCATCTTATTATGAAAATGTAAAAGTCATAACGCTTTAAGTTTATTATACAGAAGTCTCTGCGTTACAGAGCTCTGCCACATATGTGCTATTTGACTAATAAAATCTGTTTGAGAAAAAAAAAGAACACATTTTGGGATCATGCCATAACTCGTAGTGAAGTCAGTCATTGGCTGAAGTGGACTGATACATTGTCCCTTAGTGCATGCTGGAGTGGGTGGAACAAAAAAGCTCAATGACATCAACCATAGAGTAATGAATTAAGTCTGGCTGAAACCCCGACAAGGAACAATGTTATACACAGACTTTTAGTAAAATCAAAAGGACTTCGCCAACACAGATCTAAAAAAGTCAGTCCACCACTGGCTGCAAGCCTCGTCTTTAATGAAGAAGGAAGGACGTTAAGACAGAAAGAAAACAGACTGAAAGAAAGAAAAAGGAAACCGAATGAAAGAGAAGGCAAGAGAGAAGGCAAGAGAGAAAAAGAAGGAAAGAAAGAGAGAATAAGTGATAAAGAAAGACAAGGAAACAAGTAAAGAGGAGAGAGAAAATTAAAGAAACAGAAAAAGAAAAAAGTAAAGGGAAAGAAAATGGAAACAAGGAAAGAAATAGAAAATTAAGAAGGCAAAAAAGAATGAAAGTTAGAAAGGGAAAGAAAAAGACAGAATTAAAGAAAAAAGAATGAAAGAAGGCAAGAAAGGAGGAAAAAGAAGAAAGGAAAGAAACGGAAAGAGAGAAAGAGAAAAAGAAAGAAAGAAGGAAGGAAATAATAAAGGATGGTAGGCTGAAAAAAAATAGGAAAGATAAGCAAGAGAATAAAATAAAGAGAAAATAACTTAGTACAAATCAGTTTCAAATGGACACAATCTGTTCTGGTATGCTGTGAAAAAGCTGTGGTCAGAAAAGCAACACACTCCAAAAGGAATTTACAACAGCTTTGGCAAGAGATGAGTTTCGCTAATAAGGGAATGAGAATCAGAAGCGTCCTATTACATCAGGCTTTAAACACAAAGGCAACACTAAAGTAATTATAAAGAAAAAACAACAAGCATTTGCAATGCAATAGGTCTCACATTACTGAAAGATTGAGCTATTGGTTTTGCAAGTAATAAAGCAACGCCAATAGCTCAAACTTTCAGTAATGCAAGACCTATTGCATTGCAATGCTTGTAATATGCCAGCATGAATGAGTAATATAACTCTGTAATGCCGATCTTTTTTAAATTAAAAGTATTTCAATTGATGATGAAAACAAATAATGCGCCTCCTGGTATGGTTTTTGGACAGAAAAATATAACAAACTTTAATTTAAACTCCAAGAGTGTTGTAAAGTACTGAATCAAACAGGAAGTTAGTCAGTAGTAAAAGTCTAACAGAAGTAGGACTAAAACTGCGTGAATCCATAGCATCGTTTTTAATGTAGCAGGCATGTAATATTTAATTGCCTATAATATGAAATAACTATAAATAATGATTTTTTCTAACACAAGTGAAATGGGAGGTTAATTATCAAATAGGTCGTGCAATGTAGGCTCGCAGAATAAGGCATAGAAACATGCATCATGCCCACGCGATCTTCTTTGCATTAGCCTTCTTGTCCCCAGTAATAGTCCTTCACTGCAAAACATTTTTAACTGCCCCCCGCCTTTTCGCAGCGTGTTTTAAGTGCGGGATGAGCAGTAACATGAGTGATTGGCGTTGCGCAGTTTTTCCGGACCACCCAGAAGATTCGACACTGTACAAGTGCATTTAAATACTAGTACACATGCATATCCACTCTAATGAAGATATGTTTGTAGGTGTGCTGTTAAACACCTGGTGTTTGTTTCAAAATCGATGTTTTTTTTATTTTTATAAAACAATAGTTTGAAACTGAACAGTACTCGTACCAGAAACAGCGCCTTTTTATAGGTCTCGCCTGAGACAGCGCTTTAGCGCTGCTCTGGCGAGACTTATAGTAAGCACTTTTGGAAGTGCAAACGAGTGCTTTCAGGCCGCCAACTACTATGCATGTGTGCCGGGCGCGCGCACCATTTGGCAGCCTGAAAGCACTCGTTGTCTTTCACTTTCGCGGCCGCTTTGATGTTTTATCGTGATCGCGATCACTTTCACATTCGCGGCCGTACGGCCGCTTCCCTTCCTACTTTAATGCACTGTTAAAGCAGAATCCACGCGTCGTAAAGCATGCCCGCCCCCACTCCCCCCTCCCACTCCCTCCTCGTCAGCTTCAGTGCGCTCTTGTTTTTTATGTTGTAGAGTGCATGTGCAGACTGCTCGTGTTGCACTGTCTGCGCTCGCCCATACACCTCCCACTCCGTTTGTTCCACCCCCTCCCTAGGTCCCTGGCGTCTCTCCCGCCGTGCTTTCACGCCCGCTCTGTTTATTCCAACTCCTCTGTGGCCTCTCTTCTGCCGTGATTTCACATCCTCCCAGTCCGGAAAACCATTATTCAGTTGCCGCGAATGCCAGTCTGTTGTGGCACACGCAATGTTCTTTTAATTAATATTGACATTGAGCACTTCTGAGAAGTGCCTGCACCTTTAAATCCTGGCTTGCGTGTAGCTGCTCTGCTTTCACCCCTCCCTTTTTCATTCCGGATGTGTCCAGGCACCCGGAAGCAGCAGCTCCTTGTCCTCCGGGTTGCCGATGAACATGGGGGAACTACTGGTTTAGACCGTGGCGGTGGAGGGGGCTCAGAGTGTTTGACCTACTGCCCCCTCTTGAGCCCTTCCAGCATTCGCCAAGTCATCTCTCCAGTGTGCAAGTCCGAGGCACAGAATCCGGGAAAGCTTGGACCGGTTCCCAGCCCTCAAATCACACTCTCTCGAGTTGTATTTCCATCTGAGCTCCTGCGCTTCATGTTTTTGATGCTAACGCAGGGGATTCAGGTGCTTGTGTTACTTCCGCTGGTGCTAAACTGGTAACATGCTGAGTTGTGTACTACCCATTATTTAAGCATGGCCGGAAATGCAGTTTGTGTAGCTAGATACACAAGCGGTTAATATAATGCTATTATAATAGGAGAATGGGTTCCCAATTGCACATTATAAAAAGCATGTCACCTCGTAGTTCAATGACCATATACAGGCATGATGCTGACGAATGAGTGCTTGGTTAAGGGCATGGAAGTCTGAAGAGATTTACCAAAGTCTTATAAAATGGGTCTGGAAGAACCCAAGCAGTCTGGCTCAGACCTGCAGCCCCTCTCCTGCCCTCGTTTAAACCCCGCTAGTGTCTTCGTAGCGCTGCACAAGAGAACATCCTCGGCTTTCCAAAGTCTGTCACCCACCTCACTGCCATGTGTTTGACTTTTTCTGTACTCCCCTTTGCATCTATATGCCCCTACACACCGTGCTCTTTCTCATCTCCCCTTGACTTACTGCGTACTATTTCAAATATCTCTACTCACCTGTCCTCCACCCCCATCTTTTCATCCCCCTCCCGACCAGCTGCCCCAACCCCTTCCCTCCCACCAGCCTCTGCCCAGACACAGCCTGTTTGCACAGGTATCAAACGGCCATCGTGGCAATAAGTGCGACTGAACCTACCTGAAACTAGATTCCTACAAATACCCGCCACGCCTGGCTCTGCATGCAATGCCTGGATGGGCGCCTTTCTTAAAGCAGCGCTAAGCATAGCATTTCATATATATGCGCATGTGTGTGTGATGTGTTTGTATATATATTGTACGTATTTACGTCTTTGGGAGTGTGAGGTGAATGCAATTGTGTGTGTGTGTAGTGGTAACGTGTTTAGTTGATGTGTTAGCATTAAGTGTGCATGTGTGTGTAAATGATTTCACTGGAACGAAACCCCGTTCTAATTTTTTCACAGCTGGCGCGGTGCAGAGAGCAGCACTTGGTGCGGGAAATAATTCCATTTGTGCGTCTCTGAACTGGTCGAAAGACCCCGGTCTGGAGTCTAGGCGCTGTGCTTTTTCCACGAGTGCTGCTAACGTCTGAATTTCAGTGCCGAAGATATAAGGAAACGCGCGTGTCAAAGCCACAGGCCTATGAGATGTTAAACACCGAGATTCTTTCCTAATTTATCGCGAAACAGCGCGGTGACAGCCCCTTGATTCTCTTGCCTTCCTCTTTGTGCCCATTTTACGAGTGCACGGGTCATAGCACTTCTGCGGCAAGCACCCTCCAGCACCTCTGAAAACATACTTCAGCTTGTTGTGTTATTGTGCTGGTACACATTACCAGGCTAGGGTTTGAAATCGGCAATTTAAACATACATTGTGTGATCTTGACAACTGCTAGCAACAGCGGCAAATAAAGTATGGAACTCTCAGGGTTTGAGTTGGAAGTGACTAGTTAAAACTGCAGTCTTAGGCACAGATATCAATTTTTAGAGGCCCGCTCTACCATCCAAAGTTTGGACTCTTAACACCCGCAAACACCTCCCAATAACTTTGCTAAACATAACAGCTTGCGAGGGGGAGAGGATGTGGCCTAACAGCTAGAGCGGGTCGACCTCAAACCTGGGGAATTGGGTTTGGGTCTCGGCAGACACGCTCAACATCCTGTCATTCTGGGCAAATCACCGAATCTCCCCGTGCCTACCAAAAATGAATGTGTCTGTGTGAAACGTAACTAGTGCTCATGCAAAGCGCTCAAGTTTGGAACGGAGTAAACCGGTTCAAGACCCTGCGTCGGCTCCACATTGTGTGATTCTGGGCAAACCGCGTATTCTCCCCGAGCCTACACATATGCATTTGACCTCGTGTGAGTAGTTTGGTGCTCATGTAAAGCGCTCAGAAGCCCTTGGACCGAGTTCTCGCTATATAGAACAGAAAATAATAAATGTAAAGCATAGTCACTGCCTGTTGGATTGACCTTGTCTGTTTACAAACCTGGCCGTACCCTGGCTGGTAAACGGTGACAGCAGGAATGCACCAAGTATCATGACGGTACCAGACCAGAAAGGGGATCTGCAGGCAGCACTCTCGCAGACGCACATCCACAAAATGGTGCCTTACTTGCCTTTTAAACAAGCATTTGCAATGCAAATAGGTCTCGCATTTACGTGAGTAAGCTATTGGCATTGTAAATGACCATGCCTTTTATTTATGTTTTTAAAACGAAAACAAAAATAAAAGGCATTGTCATTTGCAATGTCAATAGCTCAAACTCTCGTAAATGCGAGACCTATTGCATTGCAAATGCTTGTTTTACTTGGAGCCCGACCGTAAATGTCCCTTCAGCCCTAGAATAAGAGCTCCTCTTGTAACTTCAGGTACTGCTACTGCCTTTACAAGTGCATTGGACGGTCTCAATAGCGTTAGCGTTATTAATTACATTTGAAGCAGGGCTGCTGCACTGAGGTGTGCTTGGATCTGGCGGCAAAGGGCCTTTTAAAGTGTGTTTCGGTTGAGTATTACCTACCTGGCATGGTGACATACGACCTACTCCTGCACCTCTTGCCACACGCCACAGTGGGTTCCTAAACTGAATATTTACGTTTCCAGGACTGCTGATCAAGAAGTCAGCAGCCCGGAGAGAACTGTACGCCACACATAGGGGACCAGGCCAGCAGTGACCTTCGGCAAACACTTGGGGTGTGACGGCCCACTGGCACCAGCAGCAGTATAGACACAATGTCATCTCCTGGCGACACCGTGAAAGACTGCTACTGACAGCGCAATGTGACAGCCGAGTACCTGGGCAGCTTCCACCATGCACCAACCTGTGTACGGTGGCCAAGACCCAAAGCGGACATTGGACCCCGCAGCGCTATGGCACCTACTGTCAAACTGGACTAGGTGTTTGTTAAAGTTAACATCAGATACTGCGTTAAATAATCAGAATCAAAACCCTTTTTTATTTATGTTTCATATATTTGTTAGATAAATAAAAGTGGTGAAAAGAAAAGTGAAAATATGCAGACTAAAGATGATGCCAAAGGGAGCCCCCTGGTAAGCGGTACTACACTCACCGCCTGCACCTTAGAAGGAAAAAAGGGAAGGAGATGCCATTTTGCAGCATGCTGTACGTGCAGGAGGTGCAGTAACATGAGTGATCGGCATCGCACGGTTTTCCCATCCCCCACCCCTGACGAAGCCACACCATACAATTGTACATCAGACAAAAACATCCCGCACTTTATGTAGGGAGGCGAAGGAGATAGTGGCAACAGGTAAATGCATGAAACAAAGGTGATATTGACATAGAAGAGGGAAAAAAACTTAACAAGCCCGCAAGTGGTGCGCGCGCGCCACAGCGAGACATGTGGTTTCACTTATCGCACCCGAGACTTGGCACGATAATTAAAACCACATGGCAGCGGTGCGCGTAACAGACACCAATAGGCCATGGGCAGAGCAATGCGCCCGCCTTTGGCCAATTGCGTGCCGTCTTTCATAAAAAGACGCACGCAAAGGCCAATAGTGTGGCCCAAAAGGGAAAGCACGAGTGCGTGCGATTCCCAAGTCTGTTTTCAAACCCCCTACAAAAGGTCTCTCGCTGAGCGAGCAATGCTTGGCACTGCAACGCTAGGCGCGAGACCTAAAAACACTGGCACTCACGGAACTAGATTGCCTGTGGATTGGCTCCTTGTGAGAGAGCAAAATGGAGTCACTCAAAGCGAAGTTAACAGTGGCTTATGCAGGCTGACCCACTGCTCCAGGCTATATGCTGCAGTGGGTGGAAGCAAAATGTTAATGAAAACAACAGAGCTCTGGATGGAGAGAGGAAGCTGAAAGCCCCTATAAGTAAGTAGTTTTGTATAGGGCGCACTAGACCCGAAGGTATCAGAGCACTTTACATGAGCTCCAGTTGCATTACAGACGGACACATAAATGTTTTTAGGCATGGGGAGATTAAGTGATTTGCCCAGAATCACAGGCTGTTGAGTGTCCCTGTCGAGACTTGAACCTGGTTCCCCAGCTTCGAGGTCGACCGCCCTAGCCGTTAGGGCCCATCCTCTATGCAGTATTTGTTTGCCTAACTGTCCGCAAAAAGTGGTCCAAGTACAACAAACGTACCAAGCAGTTACTAGCTCATGGACAGCTGGTTAACTGCCTCGGGCTTTTTTAACCCCCTTCATTGATGGGTGGGAGCAGACTAGCAAAATATCATTGATTTACACCATAATCTATTTTGCACACGAATAGCAATAGAAAAAATCCTAAATCCTAAATAACAGTAAAACATTGTCATGAATTGTGTGGTTTACAAATCCAGTAGCCTCTCGTTATGATTATTATAACCCACTGAAAATTACTTAAACACGTTGCGAAGGTACACAGATTTTCCTTGAAACAGGTGCCTCCCTATCTAAAACAGCACAATTAACTGGAGAGGTCTTAACTATAATCGATTAACTAGTATATAAAATCAGCCACATTTAAAGTAAATCGTAATTTTTCCTAACAATCGGCACAGTAAAGCATTTTTATATTAAGTTATGAAAATAAATATTCCTTGCAAAAAACAAGGACTTCCCAACTGAGGATGACCAAACAAACCAAATAAAAAGAAAACAGTGACGGGGGAAAGAAACGTGTAATGCTGCTTAGCAAGTTATTCTATTCCAGTTAGCATTCGAATGGATGCCCCGACAAAAATGTCAGCATAAACGTTTTTGCCAATGGGATTATTTCCCTGCGTAGAACGTTTAATTCAAAAGCCAACCTGACAGACAAAAGGAGACAGGCTACCACTTCAGTCTGTAGCAGCTTAAAGAGCAGGTCAACACAGCGAAGGTTATTGACAAAGTAGCAGTAAAAGACTAGAAGCCTCTGCATATGTATTCCATAGACCAGGAGAGCATATAGCTCTGTCACAAAGTAAAATGTTTCTAAAATAATTGGAACTTTTTCAAAATAATAATTCGACCTTTAACTTGTCTTCCCTCCCGCGTTCATCGCAATTGCTATATCAATACTAAACCTCGCCAGTGAATAGAACGGAGAATCATTTATTTATGGATGGGCATCCGTACGGATTGTGTCTTTCTTTTTACTAGATAGACTGGAGTAAATATAGTAGTCCAAGAGAGGGGCATGGATATCAGAAAAAGAGAACTGTTAGACCCTCAGCCACCCCCACAACATTGGAAGGTATACCTCAAACTCGGACGATGCAGGAGTCCAGCGAGAACAGCAGAAGACGAAAATCTACAACACAGCGCCTACAACGCATATTGTCATTAAATTGACCTATAACTAATATCCACGTTCACCTGCAGAATCCAAATCCAACAATTATAAAAAGGAGAAAGAATGCATGAGAAAGGGAATAAATAAAGACTAATATTCTCAGAGGCACACGCTTCACACAGTAAAACGTGTTGCCACTTTAAGGTTTCTCGAGGAAGCCAGTTACTTTTAATGGTCCACTGGAGGATTTTGGAACTTACATCCACATACCTGTTATCATTCCTCATCAATGTTCATTAACTCTGGATATAATAGAAGCTCAAACCGCCTTAAAAGCAGTTAGTGAGCCGTAGAGATTGGAAGCAAAAGAAAGGAACAAATATGACAACAACACCTGAGGTGCATTCTTAAAAGGCTCACTCACTTTAGAGCCAGAAGAGAAGAAGCTACGGCAAGGCCAATAGGTCGGGCTTTTGGCAAGCCTGACATTTCTTTTCCTTTTTTTGAAACAAGAGACACGCAATGAAAATTAAAAGTTTAAAAGCTATGAAAAATGAAAAAAGCTGTCTTTTAAAGCTGGTGTGCATATGGATGCACACCAAAACAAAAAATAAAAAGACCAGCAGCAAAAACAAATAAACAAAACATGAACATAAGGAGATTCCCCTATCAGCCCTGGCACTGTAGTGAACTCCTTTTTAGGTGGCTAGCCACATGTAAAAGAACAAAATGCTGTCACTCATAGTGAAGACGTCAAGTGGCTGAAAAGCGGCTGAACCCATTGTCCCATACGGTAGTGGTGTTGCTCCTCGGACATGTGCATCAGTCTTCTCTTTAATTATAGTAAAGAAAGCAATTTCTAGAAGGGATCATTTCGGTAATGTGTTGTGGTAGTCATCAAATTAATTCTAATAGAACAAGACGGGGAAACCAGATTAAGGGAAAAGAACAAGAAAGGTGTCTCATCAGAACGGAATGGAAGGTGTAAAAAACGATTCACTTAGTCTTCTTTTCGGAGTACTATTGATAAAAATTGTAAATGATAAAACATCGTTGTTTAAAAAAAAAAAGACACAAGTAGTGCATAGCAGGGTAGATGTCTGGAAGGGGCGATTTGGGGGGATACAGGAATGCTAAGTCAAGAAGCAGTTCTGACAGCTATGGGGAACTCTGCAAATCAGCAGCAAGCAGTGGGGACTGCTATGGAAACTACGAAAACAAGCAGTATTGATTGAAAACGGGGAACACACAAGGTTGTCCGAGTCTTTGAAAACTCCAGCAAGAACAAGAACCAGTTACAAACCAGCAAGATTAAAAATTAGGTATCACTTTGTCCACTGATCAAGTTTATTGGAAAGTTTTATTTACCAGAAATACAGAAATAAAATGATACATTAACCCCTTCGCCGCGGCGCGAATTCCGCCGCGGCGCTGGGGTGGGTTTTCGGTGAGCGCGGCGCCGCTGTGCTCATGACGGAACCAAGCCGTCATGAGTCACGGGCGAGCTGTGCTCATGACGGAGTGGTTCCGTCACGGCGCTGCCCACTTACGCTACACGCCCGCACAGGTGGGGAAAAGGCGCCGCGTGGGCGGAGCGGCCGCCAACGGCCGCAGCATGACGGAACCACTCCGTCATGAGCACAGCTCGACCGTGGCTCATGACGGAGTGGTTCCGTCATGAGCAGGGAAGGGGTTAAGTGAACATAACAAATGCGCTAAGAGGTTTGAAAGGAAATTCTTCCTCAAATGGCATTAAATAATTAATTCCCTAACATATGCAAATGAGTTGGGTTGATAATTATAATGTGTGTACATATTATAAACAATACAATAGTAAGCAAAGCGGTTATGATGATCAAACAAAGGCATAATAAGGCTAAGACCACAAATTAGATTGTATTAAGATTGGAGTACGTTGAGTTAAACTGCAGGTCCAAGAGGAAGCAGGCCATCAAAAGATTTAAACACTTTGAAATCAAGACAAGAAAAAAGGCCAAGTTATCCAGATCTAAGCTCCATCTTTGCGCTCAATGTGCATTAAAATAAGTATATATATAGATAAAGATATATATATATTACATAGTGGTGGGCGCCACTGTATTGTTTTAGTTAGGTCAGAGTTTCCATTTAAGAGTATTTTTTGTTTGACTAACAACTTTGTTGCAGTTTGAAACCTTTTCACAAAACTCGGGAAAAAACCCTCCTCCTCCTCTGCTCCTTAAAGGAAATTTAAGAGAGGATTGGCCAAGCAGAAGCCAAGAAAAAGTGAGATCCCCAAAAGTGTGGCTTCCCATGTTAATTCCCATAGGAAACTTTGCTCTCTCTAATACAGAAAAAATGGCTGAAGGGAATTACACCAAATTTGGGAAAAAGTTCGACTTACCTAGAAAGCATGCTTTTTTTGATTTACTGTAAACCCATTCACCAGTTTTCAATATGCTCTGATTGACAAGCTTAAAGAGGACTAGTCAACCCTGACTGGCTAGCCGCAATATGTAGGGCAGCCATTACAGAACTCAGGAATATGGTACCTGCAGCCTGAAAATTAATTTAAAAAAAATTAAAGGGGGTAGGGTTAGCACATAGATAGTGCATGGGGGGGTGCAAGGTATAGCTAGTCCACTAAACTATAACTGCCATATATATCAGTAGCTTTTGTGTTTTTAATGCTAACTTGTCACAGTACTTTAACATATATATATATATATATATATATATATATATATATATATATATATATATATATATATGTCGAAAAACGGAATTCCAATTGTGCACTTAGGTCATAAGAAAAGACATCAAACAGCTCCAAGGCAACTTCAAAGGGGGTTTATTAATTTCATAAACCCAACGTGACGTGTTTCACCCTCCTGGGGCTTGCTCACACACCGTTATGTTCCTAGGACCAGTGTTTACATACATTGCCAGTAACATCATGGACAATAAAAGAGGACTATCACATTTTGTCTGACAGCGCCATATTGGAAAGGTGAAATTACAACATATGGTGATATTGAGTGGGCGCCTTCTTAGAACAATTCGGGGAAGCGGGAAAAATGGTGTTCTTTACAAGTTTACATATTATACAGGCAAATACAATTGTCTTTTGGCAATATTCAACGTCAATAACATTGTTATTCACAACGAACCAACCGCTTGATCATCTCATTCATATTTTTGGTGTCAATCGCTAAAGCGTAAATCAGAGACACACTGAGCCGCATTACAATGACGTAATCCCATGGGAGGCCAGGTTACAATACGAACACGCACGGATAAATTGTAATGCAGCTCAGTGTGTCTCTGATTTACGCTTTAGAGATTGACACCACAAATATGAATGAGATGATCAAGCGGTTGGTCAAGGATTTCCTTGTATAAAATACAGCGACACCTGTACAGGTTTAATTGTGGCAAGGGGAACCCTGTATTGTGACAGGGCGGTCTGGAACTGACATACACATAACCAAAGGCTTTTTCACTGGAATACATCGGACTCCAGAATGGAGGAGGACGATGAACCTAGGGCAGCAGCACAAACTTTGTTTGCGAGAGCACCTGGGAAAGGATATAACCCTGCTCATACCACCACAAGAAGTGAACCAAGCATTATGGAGACATTGCGGAAATATGAAAAATTACAGAAACAAGAAATTTCCAAGTGGTGGGAAGCAACATCTTTGCAAGACTACATAGACAAGGGCATGGTCCCTCGTGGACTAAGGATTTACATCACTCCCTCTTATGATTCATTAAATCCCCAGATGTTAGAGGAATGGTCAGCAAACTCCGCAAACAGTTCCACCAACATGCTAAAAATTCTGGTAAAATATGCCTGGTCGGACAGAGACAACATCAAAAAAGAGATTGGACGTATCAAGGAGGAATTAGAGGCCAACCCAGAACAAGAACTAATCCTTAAATTTTTGGAAGAAATGAAAAAACGTTTAAGATTGGTGGAAGAGGACATCAAAGCCAGGAAGCAAAGGAAACTTCATAGAGATTGTGGTGATTATGAATCAGGGAGAATCCTGACTCACAGTAGAAAATATGACCATCTTTATGAGAAGGATGCTAAAAAGAATGTGCCGATTAATAGAACACCACAAACGGAACATGAAGAGGAGATTGCTTATTCAAGTGATACAAACACGGAAGGTTCTGAAGCGACACCGACCTCCGAAGGATCAATGTCAGAGGGTGAAGTCATAACGCGCCCAACCTCTTTTTTAGACGAATATCGGCTCATGAGACGGAGCCGCCAAACATTGAAAACGAACCAGGAGAATCAGAGAGAAGAAACTCCAACGAGAAGGGGAAGGGGAAGAACAAGAGGACAAAGAGGAAGAGGCGGAAGAGGATCCTACAGAGGAGAAAGAAAAGACTACGATTCGGAGCCAGTGGGAAGAAAACAGACACGCTCCAAGAACAGTGCATAATGGATGAGAACATGGTAAACCAAACTATTATTAATCTCTCCACGAAAAACATTAGTCTTAAAGATAAAAAGACTATGTCTTGGACTCTCATTCTGTCCAGCAACCCCTATGGATTAGGTTAATGACAGGATTGAAATTTTTAAATTTTGCAGGAAATTAAAACTTAAAAAATGGCACACACTGAAACCTGCAAGAAATAGAACCAGGGCCCAAGTAGGAAATTCTGTGTCAGAAGATAAGCTTACTATAGGGGATATTGACCTGCTAGTAGCAATGCATGAACTACAAAATGACACCTGTAGTGCAGATGCCAACATTGAGGCTCAACGCATCTTGAATGAAATGGAAATAAGATGCAATGCATCTACCATTTCGGGCTTTAAACCCAAATCAACGTTTTTACCAACAATGAGCCATGATAACATTGACACTTTTCAAGAACAGGTGGGCCAGAACCTCTTGAAATTCAGACAACAGAACTGGGCCAAAAAAATGCAAACTTTCAAGCATAATCTTAGCCTTGCACAGAGGAAGGCTGTTCAAGAACTAGCTGAGGATGATAGTAATGTAATTCGACCTGCTGACAAGGGGGGTAATATTGTTATTCTGTCTAGAGAAATGTACATAGCAGAAGCAATAAGACAATTGAGTGATATGAATACATATACCAGATCTAACCGATCAGATTATAACAATAGTATTGTACAGATCTGGGAAAAACTAAGTGAGTGGAAGGATAGGGGTCTGATTGAATGGGAGGAATATTGTTATCTGAAAAAATATTTCCCTATCCTCCCAGTCATGTACCTGCTTCCTAAAATCCACAAAAACAAAGACAATCCCCCAGGTAGACCAATTATTTCTTCCAGAGGATGTGCCCTGGAAAATGTATCTCACTATGCTGATCACTTCCTCAGGGAGTTTGTAATCACTCTCCCTTCATATGTCAAGGACACGAAAGATTTTAAGGTCAAAATACAGGACATAAATTGGGAAGAAGACTTTATACTGGTGACCATGGACGTCAATTCACTCTATACCATTATTAATCACGAACAGGGTATAGAGGCATGCGAGAGATTCCTTAAACGCAGACACATAAGATTTAGGCAACATACAATGATGATACTTGAAATCAGACATTGTCTGGAGAACAACTTTTTCATGTTCGACAATTCGATTTACAAACAATCCCTAGGTACTGCGATGGGGACCAGCTTTGCACCCAGTTTTGCCAACCTTTTTATGGGGGCATGGGAGGAGGATATCAGGAAGGAAGCAAGGTTTCAGCACGATTTCACAAAGGTCATACTCTGGCTACGGTACATTGATGACTTGTTTGTTATCTGGAAAGGTAGCAAACAAGAAGTTCACGATTTCATCACTAAACTAAACTAGAATAACAGCAACCTAACCCTTACATACACGGCGAGTAACCAAAAGGTTGAATATCTTGATACATGCGTAGAAATTGTGAACAACAAACTGACAACAGTGTTGTTTCGCAAATCCACGGCAGGAAACACATTATTACATGCTCTGAGCAGCCATCCCAAAACACTTAAATGGAGCATCCCCTATGGGGAATTGCTCCGAGCAAAAAGGAACTGCAGCACGGAGGAGGGTTTTCTGAAGGAACAAAGGACCATGATTCAAAGATTCAGGGAAAGAGGATATCCTATGTGGGTACTTATAAAGGCTATGGAAAGGGTCAAGGTCATTGATAGAGAGACCATTCTTGATATTTCCCCTGAATCTAATCTACCAATAGATAGTGATTTGGAAACCAGGCTGATACTGACCTTTAATGGCCATTCAGATCAAATAAAGAAAATGATCTCCCGAAATTGGAACCTTCTCAAAGGAGATCCTGTTATAGGTAGGTTGCTACTAATATATCCGTCAATAAGCTACAGGAAGGGACGTAGCTTTAAGGATCTTCTAGTCCACAGTGATTTACCAAATAGGGATAGGAGCAGCGAGATAGATCTGCAAGGCTTCTTCCCATGCGGACACTGCAAGGCTTGCGGCAACAGCCGCATGCGGAAAGAATTTTGGAATAGCAGTACAAACAGTGTGATCAGTATTAAGCAGTTCCTGACATGTAGCAGCACGAATGTAGTCTATGTGCTCGAATGCCCCTGCAAGCTTAGGTATGTAGGCAGCACAACACACATGGCAAAGAAACGGGTCCTCGAACATATGAGGGCAATTACCAACAAGGACCAACAGTACCCCATTGCCAAGCATTTTGAAACAAAACATTTTTCGGATTACACTAAATTGTCCTACTATGCCATAGAAAGGGTAAAACCCAATAAAAGAGGAGGAGATAGTACTCTAAAATTAAGACAACGTGAATCACGACATATTATTGGGATGGGGACCCGTTATCCAAATGGCCATAACATGGATGAGGAGATGGCCATACATTTGTATGGTGATTAATGTGGCACCATGACTCTTCTACTGTGTAGATTAAGGGTGGGTTTGTAGCTGCATATCTGATTAGACACGAGAGGACAAGGCCCAGAAGGTTAATCTTGAAATTGTTTGATATATTAATGATTGATATTATGACTCTATAACTCTAGTATGTCATTTGCAATGTGATTGAAACGGATTTTGTTTTATCTTTACAGGAAGAAAGGAAGGGACTATGTCTCGGGCTCGTGACACAGGTTACCTACCCTTTTCATCCCATGCTGCTCTCCAGTGAACAGATAAGATCAATTTCAATTTTATCTATATTATTTGATCTAAGCACAATGTTGATTTTGATTTTGGGTAAAAGGATGTACCATTGGACCTGATGAATGAGATGATCAAGCGGTTGGTTCGTTGTGAATAACAATGTTATTGACGTTGAATATTGCCAAAAGACAATTGTATTTGCCTGTATAATGTGTAAACTTGTAAAGAACACTTATGATTCGCCGTTTTTCCCGCTTCCCTGAATTGTTCTAAGAAGGCGCCCACTCAATTTCACCATATGTTGTAATTTCACCTTTCCAATATGGCGCTGTCAGACAAAATGTGATAGTCCTCTTTTATTGTCCATGATGTTACTGGCAATGTATGTAAACACTGGTCCTGAGAACATAACTGTGTGTGAGCAAGCCCGAGGAGGGTGAAACGCGTCACGTTGGGTTTATGGAATTAATAAACCCCCTTTGAAGTTTCCTTGGAGCTGTTTGATGTCTTTTCTTATGACCCAAGTGCACAATTGGAATTCCGTTTTTCGACAGAAATTATTACCGGCTGACTCCGCCGGTGTTGTGCCACCCCTCGAAGGGATACACTCTCTGACAGGAGTGCATCTCATTTGGAAATATATATATATATATATACACACACACATATATATATATATACACACATATATATATACATATATATATACACACTGAAAAAACCATAGGTTTCACACACGTTATAGTTACGAATTAGCATTTAAAAAACCTTGCAAATTCACTTAAAAAACCATAGGTTTCACACATGTTATAGTTAGCTGGACATTTCACTCGTAAAAACCCAATGAAATTCCCCCGTTATAGTTAGTGCAGGCAACTATGACTCACGCGACCGCAATCCTCTGCTGATGACGTCAGATATTACATCACTGTATTTAGACACTTATTTACCCATGTCTTCTTCCATTAATCTTTAGCTATACATATACTACAAATATTTATTTTTCATAAAGACACAAATGTCATCAGTGATGTAATATCTGACGTCATCAGCAGAGGATTGCGGTCGCGTGAGTTATAGTTGCCTGCACAAACTATAACGGGGGAATTTCATTGGTTTTTTACGAGTGAAACGTCCAGCTAACTATAACATGTGTGAAACCTATGGTTTTTTCAGTGAATTTATAGTTTTTTTTAAATGCTAAGTTATGTATTTATTAAATTTTTTTTTTCAGGTTTTCCACCGTGCGTGCACCGTGCACGCGCTAGGTGCGCTTTGCGCACCGAGCACCCACGGTTCGCAGTGCGTGCCGTGCGCGCGCGGTGCACGCACCTCGCGATTTAAAAAAAAAAAATGTTTTTTTTCTCCCTTGGGGGTCCTTCTGTGACCCCCTGACCAAGGCTAGGGGGTCAGGAACTGTCCACTCTGCCCCCTTTTCACGTTGTCCACCTTTTTTTTTTCACCCCCTCAGACTGCGAGAGACAAAATGGCGGTCGACACTTCCTGGTTTCGACCGATTCTAATGTTTACCGAGATCTAACAACCAATCAGAATTGCGCTCGCGCACGGCAGGGTGCGCGCACAGTGAGCGCGTATAGATATTGATATGCTTTTAAATGCTATTTTCTCAGGAAATACTGAACAGATTTACACCAGACCTGCAAAAGGCACTTCCTTGTGGCTAGCTCTCTGCCAAATTTCACGTAATTCTGTTCAGCCGTTCGGGCTGTAGCTGCGACTAAAAGTTCCATGGAAAAATGCATGGGGAAAACGCGTTTTGGGACCCCCCTTTTTCTCGGCCCCCGCTTGACGAATCACCCCGAGACTTTCAGGGTAGGAGCTGAACGGAGCGCCCCATTTGTTTTGAAAAGTTCGCGAGGATTCGTCAACCGGCGCCAAAGTTATTCAAAATAGAATTTTGAGATTTCCTATGGAAACTAGGTTGTAACTACTATCTACTGGCGACCGACAGTAGATTATATATATATATATATATATATATACACACACACACACACACACACACACACACACACACACACACACACACACACACACACACACACACACACACATCTATATACACACACACACATCTATATACACATACAAATATACACCCCCTCCTTTAAGTGTTCTTAGATTTAGGTGAAAATACTGATCGATTTCTAACAGTAAATGTAGAAACACTTCGGGTATTCCATGTCAGTGATTTGGTTTCTGTTTATATTCCACATGTTTTACTGTATCTTGTTACCCTAAAATTGCTAGGCATTTCAAGGAAGTTGTGTTTCGGTATATTTTATGTGCTGCAAATTACTCTTGTTTAGTGCTACTTTCAACTGTCCAGGTGCTTATAATGGACCACGATTGAGAGCTCTCAAGTTGAGGCTGAAAGCAGTGCGAGTTTCTCACAGTGTTCCTCAGTGGGCCAAAAAGATGTTGATCGCGTATTCCAGTTGCCATTGTGATTCTGTACAAATGTGTATGAAGAAGGTGCACACATGTCAATTTATTAACCAGGCAAAAGAAAACAGTACTTTACAAGTAAGTGTGTGCATTGAGTGTTTTGGGGTGAATTAAAGATGCAGAAAGGGGTACAGGAGAGAGCAAAAAGAGGGTGCTGAAGAGGATAGAGATGAGGTTTAAGATATGCACTTAGACGAGATGTGGAGAGAAAAAGTGTGCACATGTCTCACGGAGTGACCACAATGGGAGTGGTTGAAACACTCTGTAGATCACTACCCCTTCCACAGGCCTCAGTAATGTTTTTTCGCAGTCATCATTTCTGAATTAAAACATTTTCAACACTACTTATTGATAACAATCTTACTCATTTATCTCAAACAGCTAACAATCATTGACAAAGCCAATAGTCGTGGCTGGTTTTAGGTGCATCCCACTTGAGTTACATTTCTGGATGCAATAACAGAAAGCTCAGGATGGCACCAAAAAACCGATTGGGTAACACACTGCGGGCATTACAGAAATGCAGTTTACATGTTTAAGTCACACCTTTAATTACATAGGCCACGTCCCTTTCAGACACCTCACCCCCCGTTTTTTTCATCCACCTAAACACTTAAAGCCCTGTGTGTGTACGTATATGTGTATGTGTGTGTGTACACCTAGTGAGGAAAATAAATCACGTACGTTTAATATAACGGAAAAAGTGCAAACATCGAAGTGTAAAGTAACATAATAAACTCTTTACATCAATGAATAGTATTACAAAATAGACAATAAAAGGGTGTAGTCAGTGCTGGCATAGTGTTCAAGCACATTAGCATATGTGTAAAGTACAAAGTGAATTGACCAATGTGAGTCGATCTAAAAATCCTGATCTGAAAACTTCTGGGCATTATTTTCGACACATTATTTTTATGAAGTTCTAAGGTTGCAGGCCCACCAATGCTTCCTTTACCTTGAGGAAAACGAGCCTATTTAATTAAGTAAAAAGAGGAAAACGGGGGCTATTTAATTAAGTAAAAGTATTCAGGACACTGACTTCGCAATTGTTTGGAATGACCTTTTTAAAGGGATAGTCTTAAAAAGAATGAGCCACACTAAGAATCATTGCAAAACTATACTCCCCATAAATGAGTAAACTGTAGGGATCTGGTTTCAAAGATAAGACGTGACCTTGGAGCTCTCAAATGCCTATTGATCTTGGACTTGATAAAACTGTACATTCTTGGGAGAATATGTGGTTGCTCTGGCTTCATGACTAGAACAATGAAAGTATTTGCGAGATTTCATATAAATACTATGCACTTAACTTAGCAGATGTACATTACATATAAATTACAAGGAAACAGCACTCATCAGATACCAACAGTAAGCCATGCAGCTGGAGCGTCTGAATGCCAATTGATCTTGGACAAGCTCCAACCGTTGACCCTCTTTGGGAAATACAAGTTGTCTTTAGGCTTCATGATTACAACAATCGAAGAGTTTTGAGTCATGGTTTCAAGTAAGTAAATAACTCATTTCCCTTATGAATCCTCATGAAGATTATTTGATGTCCAAACTATTTGGTCCACCAGAATCCCATATTAATTCTATAGGAGAAAATGTCCAACTTTTTCAAACAACATTTTGTCAATCGGGGGCAAAACTTCAATTCAAGAACATAATTCCTTCTATGGTCAAAAACAAGCTTCTGATTAAACTCAAAATAAAGCTTTCCCTTTCCATGCAATCAAGATGGAGTTTCAGAAAAACGATTTGAACGAATACCTACCCGTCAAAGCTGCTGGTTTTGATAAAGTGCTGTACTGGTTTTGCGTAGATATCATACTTTGACGTGGACTTAATGGTGGTGAAGTGACCAGTGATAATTCCTCTATGATAATACTGCTTTTCGGATGGTTCTTAGGTAGTTCATTCAATCGCTGTTCCAAAGAATATTTTAAAAGGTCTAATTTCTGGCTTGATTCATTAAATCTTGCTTGAGCCTATATGAATGTAAAGAAAATATGCATTTAAAATGAAAAAGGCCCACCTACAGTTTTGACACTGAAATGGAACATCAGGTATATAATACCTCAGAAAGTGCTTTTCGGTCTGTGACTCTCCCAGAACCAAGCAATTTCATCACATTCTTGGCACCTTCTGCTACTGCAAACTCTATCCTAAAATGATGTAGTAATTCTTCCATCCGAAGTTCAAGCGGGCTTATCACTGGCTTTGCTGAAAAGAAAGGAATACCACTATTAATGTATATGAAGATAAATATTTAATAATTTCTTGTAACGTACAGAAACTAACAATGATTGACTTCCAATAATTCTAGTGTAACTAAACAACTGTTAGAAAATTGAAGCTATTTAGCAAGCAGACGTGCAGTTCTACCCAGCACATTAACTACCCCCACTGGTATGGTTCAATGAAAAGCCAGACTGTGTCTGGTTCCAACTATCACAGGGATGTTTATTAAACTCAAAGAGCACACAGGGCCACATTCCAAGTGTGCCAGTAATAGAGATTAGGCATCAATGGGAGTTTGCACTTGAATCAGCAAGTTTCACACCCAGCAGTTTTTTTCCCTACCCCGAATTCTGGTGAAATTTCTGTGGTCCCCATACTACAAAAGTCTGAATTCTGAAGCTCCGAACAGGGGGGAATGTGCAATTTTATTGTTTCGTCCTCCCATTTCAAACCGTGTGCTACTTAATAGGGAGGCAATATAATTATACCTGCAGTATCAAATTTTACTGGCAGCAGAATTACCTTCCCTGGCGTTGGGGCTCTCGGAATGAGGCCCATAATATAAACTCACACTAGAATGCACAGCGATCCTTAGCAGTTCACAGCTAAGTGCTTATTCTAGCAGCCTCACGACATTTCATTTGCTTTAGGAAAAGGAGCCATTACGTTACTGAGAATTAAAAAAGCTGAGTGCATTGGCTTGTCTATGGTCAGGTACTGATAACAAGCATTGACATAGCCAATAGGTCTCGCGTTTGAGACCTTATAAGTGTTTAGCCATGCAACACTTGATGTTGTTGCACCAAGGATATTGTGCTGGATAACTAACCACTTAAAAAAATTCCCAAAGGCGAGACCTATTGGCTATGCCAATGCTGGTTTCTCCTCTCTCATTAGTTTTTTTCTTCTGTCGCTCTCTCTGCCTTTCTCGTCTCCCTCTGTCACTTCCTGTCTAAATCCAACTCCCTCTAAACAAAAGAGCATCTCTTTCTATTGTTTTTTCCATTTTTCACTGTTCTTGTCTTTACCTATTTGCACTCTGTATCCTTAATGTCCCCTCTTTGGTCTTCCTCCTGTTGTTTCTCCTCATGTCTTATACTCTCCTGTGGATTTTATCGTATTCTAGTTGCATTTAAATAGTTTTTCATACCCCTGATGGGATGTCCAAGTGCATTAGTGTGTGGATAACATGCTGTGCTACAGGTTGTGCTTGGTTGGAAGGATTGTGGATCATGGGGTGTAGTGTAGTCTCTGTGGAAAGCTATTTGGTGTTATGCACAATGGCCAGTGTTGCTCTTACCTTGTCATCTGCCAGTGCCCGTAGGTTCGGAGAGAATGCCTCGAATGTATTTTATTGTTGTGTCTGGTTGGAAGATTGTCGCTTGTGAGCATATTTTATGTAGGTGTTCATTTGTTGTGTTTGAGTAACAGACTGCTCTTGTTGTGTCAGTGCGATCATGTATGTAAAAAACGAATCATTGGCAGATCTGGTGTTTTAACTGATGACAGTGAGCCACCATAGACATATGCTCAGTGGCGTAGCAAGGGGGGGGCAGTCCGCCCGGGCGGCAGGAGTTTTGGGGGTGGAGGCCTCATCCCGCTCGTACCTGCCGACTCAGTGGCAATCACTCCTCCCCCCGCTTTAAACTACGGTTGTCAAGGAGCGGCAATCCGCACCTAATCTCGCCAGCAACACTCCTCCCCTGGGCTTTAATGGGGCCGTCACGGGGCAGAAAACACAGAGTCCACCATTATGCCCTTATGTCTGGAGTGGGATGAAGTAGAGCGAGAGCTAGTTGGCAGTGCACTGCATATATTTCTCCTCTGGCCACTGTGGTTCTTTGTAAAACAGGAACGGATGCCATGTGCTTGGAATATGCACATCTCCTCTCTGACCTACATCATAGATAGGTGGGTTGAAAATCAAAGCCTGCTGCAGCAGCGCCCCTTATGTTTACACATATCCTTTGTGCATCCTTAGAAACTGCTCAAACTGCACACTGTACACATCTAGACCAAGGCGGTATGTAAAGCTCTTCAGGTAAAAGTCAGTCTAGCATCCCCTTATTTTGAGCAGTGGAGTTGCAGCTTTTCAGATTTGATTTAAAGCTTTTATGGTTTTCAAAAATGCACCTGCGACTGAGCATACAATGGTGGATTCACAAAACCATAGGTCCTAATTTTGCAATAGTAACCAGAGGCATTGGGCAAGCCCATACCATCAGCACTACACCAGCACACACAGAGTTGTGTCGATTGCCCATGCATAACAGTGCTAGGGCGCAATCTCACTCATATGTAGTGCATATATCCCAAGACGGAAGTGAGTGAAGTTACATGAGCCTGCTAATGCCATCAGGTTGCTTCACGAATGTCACTCCTGGGCAATCACTGATGTGTATGGGTCTCTGTGAGCCAGTCCATGTGAAAGAAAAGATTTACATTTCCACTGCTAATTTAGGGGGGGATGGGGAGTGCAAATTTGTTCCTCTCATGTATTTATCCAACAGTGAAATGTGGTGTGTACATCACTAATTGGGAATATTTACAGGCAGATAATTTTAGGCGTGAGGGTATTTGCTTTAAGGATGCATCCATGTGCTAAATGCGCAACATTTTGTGATTTCTGTTCAGTTATCCCCACCTCTTCCAAAATGTGCATGTTTTGGTGAATCACAATCATTTTCTTCTGTAGCAAAGCAAATTGCTAAACATTTGACGGGAACATTTTGAATTCTTTTAAGAATATTTTTCTCATAGGCACGATTACCAAATGCGATTGTGCTTGGGCAAGTCCCATGAGGAAAAAAAGGTTTGTCAAGTTAATAATGGGAGTGCTCAACTATGCAGGAGAAGGTGTTCCTCTTTCAGGATTTATTGTGGATAATATACAAGCCCATTTACATCAACATGCCTCGGTGCATTTTCTGAATCATGCCAGGATGTAAGTGGTGCATCCTAAGACCTAGGTAAACAAGCCCGGCTTTGAAGGTGGTGCACACGCGAGCGAAAGTGAAAGCAGCGCGTTTGCACATATGTTTGCAATTAACGCGAGACACGGCGGGGGAGGGGCGGAGGAGCGTTGAGAGAGCAATCAAGTGAGAGGAAAGCCAGATGGCGCCTGATCAGGCGCTGAAAGCTGGCGGCTGTGCGCGTTCACGTGCGCGTAACCGCAAGCACTAGGCCAGCAAAAGCCCACTTACTGAATGTCTCGCAGAGCAGCGCATGCGCTGGCTCAGGCGAGACCTAAAAACAAATGAGGCTAGACACAAGTGAGAATACAAAGCCTGTAGAGAAAATAGTCGCTCAAAGATATACAAAGTGTGGGATTCCTCAGCACTCCTACTGCTCTATATCCCACACAAGGTCTTCAACAACATGTAGAGGCGCCAGTCACAGATTTTTGCAACTCGTACTCTAGGTTCAGATCAACTGAAGCACAGAAATTTGGTCCACAACACATTTTAGAACGAAATTACTCCATCCAGCAAGCTATGACCAAAATGTAGGTTCACCAGCTCAAGGTGTGTCAAACACCCTGTCCGTCTCCACTGCTTAATGACCCCAAGCCTTCGTGTCAGAAAAGAAGTACAATGTGAAGCAGCTGAAATATCAAATTGTATACAATAAGGGTCTTCTAGGAAAGGTGCATAGTCACCCATTTATGTGGGACACCGAATAAATGTTATGCGCATTTTTAACATATCACCTATTCATTCTGCAGCTTCGGGTCAAAGCTTTTGGTTAGATAGAACAGGTCTATACTTATGCATACAGAGATATGAATTAGTGGATGGGATATAAAATAAATAATTACACGTGGAACCATGATAATCAGCTAAACGGAGGGTGGGGGCTGGAGGAGCCAATAGGATACGACCTAGTTGCTGTAGTACTTCAGGTTGGTTTGCTGCGTGCCTCTTGTTAACCTGCACACAATGTGTGCTTTTCAACTTGAGGGGGTGTGGTGGTGGGTGGTTCAATGCAGCAGCTTCCAGAAAACCCAGCGATCTGGCTCAACGACAGCTTGTTAATTAGGAATAAAGTACGCACATTATCTAGGGCAGGCTTATCCAATGAGCAGCTCATGAGCTACTGGTAGCTCCCTGGCTACGCACTTCTAAGATAGTTCGGCTTTGTTGAATTAAAGATGTATACCAAGATAGAAAAACCTATATTTGAGACAAAGGTATGTATTTACAGAACTCATAAGCGGATGTTTGCAGAAATAAATATTGAATTTTCAAAATATATTTAAAGCTGAGGTTTACAGGATGATGTAGTCATATTACTAATATTATCTTGCTGCCAAGGGGTACTGCAGCTATTTCTTTCACGTATCAGCCAAGTAGAGGTATTCCACATTGATTAAGCCATTTTTAGGTCGCAGCCTACCAGACAGCACAGCAGTCCGTTTTACTAAAGACATCTTGGGGACATACAAAAAGTTGAGTGAAAATGTAATGGTCATTTCAATTTAAGTTGTGTTGTCTGTAATGGCAGTATGCTACCATACCATGCATACTCTACGTTACCCCACTCCACTTTGCATCACTCAACACCACTGCACTCTACTCTGCACCATTCCACACTTTGCTACTCCACACTGCTCCACTGCACTCTTCTCTGCACCACTCAACACCTCTCTTCTCTGCACCACTCCACACCAATGCACTCTACCCCACACTACTATGCACCACTGCACTCTACCCCACACTACTATGCACCACTGCACTCTACCCCACACTACTATGCACCACTGCACTCTTCACCACTCCGCACCAGCCTATGCCAATGTACTCCACCCCTTTACTCAAAACAAATGCATTCTACGCCAATCTACTCTGCGCCATTATAATTTACATCACTGCACTCTACGCCACTTTTTTCTAGCCTGCACCACTGTACTTCATGCCACTCTACTCTGCGACACTCTGCAACACTACACTCTACACCAATGCACTTTACCCCACTCCTCTATATGACTCTACTCTACCCTGCACCACTTCACCCTACTCTGAAACAATCTACTCTACGCCACTGCACTCTATGGCACTCTACTCTGCCCTGCACCACTCCACTCTATACCACTACTATGCACCACTGCACTCTTTGCTAATGCACTCTACACCAGTCTACGTCATTCCACAACAGTGCACTCTACGCCACTGCACTTTATGCCACTCTACTCCAGCCTGTGCCACTCCATTCTACACCACTGCAATCAATGCTGTACCACTCTATACAACTGCACTCTACCCTGCACCACTATACTCTAGCCTGCACCACTACACACTCTGCCCCTCTGTGCCACGCCACTCTACGCTACGCCAACTCACTCCACACCACTGTACTCCAAAGCAAGGCTCCTTACACCACTGTACCTATGCCAACTACTTTGCACCACTGCACTTTACGCCACTATACTCTACAAAATTCTACTCCACACCACTGCATGCTATGTCACTCTACACCATTGTACTCTGTCACTACACTCTATTCTACTCCGCACCACTATACTCTAAAGTAACTGCACTCTGCCCCACTCTACCCCACTGCACTCTGCACCCCTGTACTGCATTCTACACCACTCCACTATATGCCACCTCACTACAAGTCATTCTACTATGCAACACTGGTCTCTTAGCCACTGAACTTTACGCCACTCCACTCTATACCACAGTCCTCTACGCCAATCCACTCTGCACCACTTTACTCTACTGCGCTCAACTCCTCTAGTCTACTCTACCCCACTCAATTTTATACTGCTGCACTCTACACAACTTTACTCAAAACCAATCTACTCTACGCCACTGCATTGTATGCCACTCTACCCCAAATCACTCTATGCCACTCGTTGCTACACTGCACCACTGAACTCCACTCTACACCACTCCACGCCACTGCAGTCTACCCTATGCAACTGTACTCTAAACCTCTGCACTCTGTGCCAATGCACTCTACGCCACTTTAGTCAAAACCAATACACCCCACTGCATCTATGCCAACTACTTTGCATCACTGCACTTTATGCCACTATATTCGACAACATTCGACTCTATGCCACAACATGCTACGTCACTGCACTCTACACCACTCCATTCTACTCAGCGCCACTGCTCTGTGCCCCTCTATGAAACTGCACTTGAACACTCTATTCTACATTACTTCACTGTGTGCCACTGCACTCTACTCTGCACCACTCCGCTCTACGCCATTCTACCGCGTTCTACATCACATCATTCTATACCACTACACTCTACGCCACTGCACTTTACACCTCTGCACTATCCTGCATTCCTCCACTCTATGCCACTGTCCACCACTTTACTATGCCATTGCAGTCTATACCTCTGTAATCTACTTTGCGCTGCTCTACTCTACGCCACGAAACTCTACACTACTCTACCTCACTGCACTCTACACCACTTTACTAAAAACCAATGCACTCTACGCCAATCTACTCTACACCACTATACTTTACGCCACTATACTTTACGCCACTATACTACAGTCCATTCTATGACACTCCATGATACTCCACTCTGTGATGTTTTACTCCATTAAACTATGCTCTATTGAAACTCTACTCCACTCTCTGCCACTCCACTCTCAGCACGCTACTCCATTCTATGTCATTCTGCTACACTACTCCACTCTATGATGTTCTACGCAACTCCCTCTAAGCCGGTTTACTCCACTCTACGACACACCACTCCACTCCATGTCAATCTACTCCGCTGTACGCCACTCTACATCACTCTACATCACTCTACTCAACACCCTCTACACAACTCCAAAACAGTCACTCCACTCAACTCCGACACTCTGCTCCACTCTAAGCCACTCAATTCCTCACCCTTCCACTTTTGACACTCTACTCCTTGCACAGCACTTTAAGCTACTCCATGACACTCCACTTCTCTCTATGCAACTTTACAGGCAATCACTCCATAACACTCCAGTCTACACCCCGTTTTTTGTTTTTTTTAAACAATTATTAGTTTGTCCCCAACAGCAGCATCGTGAGGTCAGCGTTGCATACAGTAGGCCCGTGTAGGAGAGCTAGGCAATTAACGACAATACAGGAGAAAGTAGTTCCGCAGCAGTGCCATTCCTAACACCCCACCCCGCTCCCTCTCTACCCCCACCCCCCCCCCTGTCAGTGTGCCCACAGCGGTCCCCCCCCCCCCCCCCCTGGTAATGCGTAGAGTGCCCCACGCAGCCAGGGAGCTGAACTCAGAATCATGGGATGAACCCCATCAGCGTTCTCAAAAGTACCAAAGGCTGCACTCTACCGCTCATAGGCATACCACCCCGGAGCTCGACCACCATGTACATCCTAATAAAGTTGCACAAACCGCGATTATTCTCGAAGAATATTCAAGCGGCCTCCTCCTGAGTAGTCTCCCCGGCAGCCCCAGCACGTCCCTCCACACTCCTCCCAGTCCGGGCCACTCGCGCCTGATCCCCACCCTCCTCTTCCTGTTCCCCCCAGCGACTAAGCTCCTCCACCAAAGCCCCCCACGCCCTAGCAGCATCCTGCGCTTTGTCTCCAGTCTATTCCACTTTACGACACAACCACTCCACTATGCTTTACCCTACTAACCTTTAGCCATGCTGAACAGCAGCCACTCTGATGTACAACAGTGATAACATTTACTGGCTTTGCTAAAAGCTCTTGCATAGGTGTGGTGTTCAGCAAATGATGACACAAAGCTTCTTAAGGTTAGTGAGAGGCTTAATGTGATCACCTCAACCAACAGCGATGGCACAGCAACTGCCAAACATGGAATTCTCACATGGGCAGAACCCACAGTCAGAGTTCTAACACTGACCTCATCGGGGATGAGGTTCTAACACTGACCTCATCATAGATGAGGTTCAATGCCACAATAGGCTAGACCTATTGGCTTTACCAATGCTTGTTTACATCACTGCTGGCAACCCTGCCTGATGCACTGAGCTGTTCACTGCTGGTAATCTTGCACTGGGTTGGCATCAACGTAATCATGTCTGATTTGTTCACTAGCTCGGGATGAATTTCATTGAACCTAAGTCGCTACGGCATGTTTATTCATCACAGTTTTCTCTGCAATCTTTGCATGTATTTCATTAAACCTTTATCACTCACCATTCAGATGGCTAAGTAGCAACATACAGTGGAAAAGATTTGTTTTAATTGATAAAATTTTGAAATGCAGATTATGTGCAGCAGGTTCCGTGCCCTATATGCAGCTTGTCTGCAATCAATAGGGCTTCTAATTTTTCCTTCAAATGCCATACACGGATAGCAAGCCATACTTTTTGATCGATTTTCTAAGCCTGCCCTTTTAAAAAGTATTCTCAGATTAGTTTACTTAATAAGCAATTAAAGTATAAAACATCCCGCTGAATCAAGCACTTCCATTAGCACATATTTAGTATTAAAGGTACAAGTTTCATCACCATTATCATACGCCATTTCAGTTGTCTGGACCGCCTGCAGAATTTGCATTCTTATAACTTCGATTTTTGTTTTGCTGTCTTGAAGCATTTGCTGAGCTGTGGCCAGAAGCTTCCGATCCTATTAAAATACAGAATAGATCACGATTACTGCTTCATAAAAATATCGCATTATAAAAGCAATGTAAGGCAAATACTCCTATTTAAAACAAATACGGGAAAAATGCCTAATAATGGTAAGTTCAGATGCATTATTAGGGACAATGCTGCGCAGTCTGAATGTACAATCCAAGATTGTACTGTGAATGCCCATTGTCTCTGAGGGAATTATGGCCTCGGGGAGTTTCACCACAAGAGAGCAGCAGCCAGAGCCACTGCCTTGGGAGGGAGGCAGCAGAGCAGCATGAGAAGCAGGAGCAAATATGCCTATCCCAAACAACAACACAAATTGAAAAATGTAACAGGTCAGGGCGTAGAATAGGAACCCTGTTGCACAGATGAGTTGGGGGGCTGCAGTGTCAATGTCGGTTTATGGCAGCCCACCTACCAGTCCGCAGAAGCCACCCGCCCTTTCACTGTTAAGGGAATCAATCACTGCTCTGCCCATGTTTTTTTTTTTTGTTTTAACATATCACCATGGGCATAGAGAGGAGAAACAGGAGCGATCATACAAGCCGATATTGATTTGCAATTTGCCATGTAAAAATGGACGAAGCAAGGACAAGAAAGGGGGTGAAGGGTGGGTAAACTCCCCCAAATGGCAGAGGTGGATTAATACAGCTTAAAAAAACGAAAGGGAAGGTGCACTGTTTGTCCACCCACAGAAAAGATGAGGGAAATCAACATCTATCAGGGGATTGACAACTAGAATGTTACTGGTGAAACGGATGTCCCTGCGGGGAACACATCCAGATTCTTGAAGAAAGGCCACGTCTTACAGGAAAAAAGGCATTATCTGTCAGATGGCAAATACTCTTTACAGTGGAAAGACGATTTTGCGAGTACCAAGGAACAGATACTCCAGAAGAACTGGACATTTGTTGAAGGCACCGGTGAGATTTTGAGTTCACAGGGAGTCAAGCCTAATAGTGCAGTTATCAGCTATTCCCAAGCAAGACCAGGACTGAAATAAGCTGAAACGTCTGCAGGGAAAGGAATGCTACAGGTCCTGGAAATCCAGGGCAAAGCCTTCCACCCATTTTTCTAACAAGGAAATGGCGAGTAATATCCCTCGCCCTTTCTGAGGACGAGACCAGCTCTCTTGCTGAGCAGCTCCTCTGCCAGGCTCAGGAAAAACATGTGTTCCTGAAAAGCACAGCCTGCGAGCAAAAGGAGTAGCCGTCCAACAATCGGGGTAGATTTCCTTCAATCGGCTACACACTGAATGTGGTTTCTGGAATCAGTGTCAATCCCTGATGGATTGAGAATAATTTACAGGAACATCTCTGTGAACGCTATTACTCTGTTCATAAATGTTTTACTTTAAAAAAAAAAAGTGAGGGTTACATTAATACTACAACTATTCAAAAAACAAATATAGCAATTTCAGCCCACCTCAAAAGTGCTATGATCAGCCAGTGATATCCATAAATCATGTGACATTGACAATTAAAATGAAACATTGATATACAAATTAGATTATATCCAAAGAAGCCGACACATTTTCAATTTGCTAAAATCTATGTAAAATACACCACAACGATCAAATGGCAGAGTATCTTTATTCAGTAACCATTCAGCTGTTAAAATGTATCTTGTTCGCACCTGAGGGTGGCAGGAACCCTCTGAGTTCCTCTAATTTAGCCTTATTCCAAATGTTCAACTGATCAAACAAATAGGGCCAACAAAATCCTAGCAGTTATGACATGAACTTGAGTATCGTTGCCGGTATCTGTCAAAAAAGAAATTAGCTGTTCTTGCGGAAATATTACTGCTTGGAGACTGTTTCTACAATAAATAACAGTAAGAACTTGAAACAGACTTCCATCAGTCATCCCGACCAGGGCAAACATCACGCACACCCTGATATTATGTCAGTCCTGAACTCAAAACGGTCTACCTACGTCAAAACCCTTGGGAAAGAAAAGCAGGTGGAAACCCAATAGTTCACAGTATGTGTCTATGTCTCCCTACAATTATCAACCCTTATACAGGAAAACAATCTCTTTAAGCTACACTGATTGCAACATGGAACGACATCAAGACTATGGTGAATTCAATGGAGTATGAGTTCATCTGCTGTTGCATGTCTCCTCCCCTTTTGATATAGTACATCATCCACCTTTACTCAGAAGACCCAATACTATGGGAATACTAGGCATTATCCTGCAGTGGTCTGCTTGCTTTCAATTTAGCAGATCTCTCAAAATATTTATTTCCCTTTTCTTCTCTGCACCTTTTCTCTGGAAGGTTGGAGTTCCTCAAGATCAACCACTGACCCCAGCTCTTTAAAGAGTAATTAGCTTACTACAAGATCCTACACCCATCTTTAGTCTCAGCAGCTACAATTATGCCGTTAACACATTAAAACTTTAGAACCCCAGAGTTTGTGATTCATGCATCATCGACAATGCCTCCTAGTTACTGACCAACAGATGCTAAGGAATCACCTCAAGTTAAACAAGTCAAAAACTGGAACCAGCATCTGGTAAAAAGAAAAATACCACTCATTCAGACGTTGGTCAAAAAAGCTTGGCTGACCTCCAAACCCATCACACCCAGAGAGGATGGCCTAAGTCAGGCCTGCATGGTGGCAGCTAGGTCCCGTCTTCTTGAATTAGGGGTTCTTGGGAAATTATACAGTAAGGCATAGAGGAAGTGCTTCAGAGGAAGTGGAGGGCTTATAACAAAACTGTTGGGATTGGGTTGTAGAATTCCTCCATTACTGGCTAGGGAACAGGAAGAATTTAGCACCTCCACCAACAACTCATCAAAACATTTTTGGGAAGACTCCATCTGAAGAACAAGGCCTTGATGGAAGAATAATGACTCCTGGCTCATGCTGGAAGGACTCGCATGAGGACTCACGGACCCCTGATCCTGCAGGCACCCAGGGATAGGAACCGCTCTCCAAGTGGTTGGCCTCCTGTTTACCTTATTTAAGAAATAAAAAAGCAGAAGAACTTTTGACACCAAGAGGGCACTGCTGAATAAAGGGAACCAGACCCTCCAGGAGACCTAGCTGGAGAGGAACCTGGTAGCCAGAACTCTCCACTGAGGAGCAAGGGACTGCAAGGCTCCACGGATTTTCCAGTAGTTGGAGAATTATCTGAGGGTGAAACCTTTGACTGGGACAAACAGCCTGATGAATCCAACATCTGATCGGTCGTGGTCGGCATAAATTGCAGCTAGGTCTTGGCCCATAACAAGCTGATTTGTTTTCCATAGTTCTCGACTTCTTTCTAGGCCTTTTTGGCCTTACAACTTTACAAAAACGTAATTTTGGTTCCACTTAGCCTATGTTGATGATCTTTGTGTCTTTTGATCATTATTGTTTCTTATTTTTATGAATAAGTTTCAGAATTTTTTGTGTTCTTTACTTTGAACTTGCAGTTACTGTTTGAACTTGACACACGCTTCTTTGGGGACTGCCTGCTATAGAATCAAGGGTTGAGTAGAGATCCTCTTAGAACTGTATAGAGGTACCATATACTCCCAAAATAATAACCCCACTGACAGGCTCTACTTAGTTTTCAGCTTTCCGTTAGCACTGCTAATTGTACTCAACTGGATGTGCTCCAATCCTATTGAAATACTGTAACTCATTTTGTAACTATTATTATTGGATAGCTTTTGTATGCACTTAAGGTGTTTGATGCAGAGGACCTCGTACCCCTGACGTGTTCCCTTAGTACCCATTCTTGCCCTAGTGGTCATACAATCCTCCTCAAATGAGCTTCATTTATCAGCACTGTGTATTAGGAGACTGAGCAAGTTTGTACTCAGAGGTATTAGGAAATTGCAACAGCATTGCAAATGTCTAATGTAATGGCTCAGAAAGACTCTGAAAACCACCCTCTTTTCAGAATAACATCGTACCGCACATCTTTCACTGCTCCGCAAGCGCTGAGAGACCCCCTCGGGGGCGATTCATGCGCTATATAAACTATTTAACATAACATAAAAAACAATGGCCATTTTAAAACACTTTGCTGAAATTGAAATACCATATTTTTCCTGCACTATAACCAGCTTTGTTCTTGTTACCTATGTATCTTATAAGAGGTTTAATTTCTAATGGGGATTTCTGTTCACATTTTCCTATTCATTTCCACTCATCCAGTGTTAGGATTTTCACTCCGTTGCCAGTTTTCTCATTTTTACAGAGTAGTGCTTGATTTGCTGTTTCCCAGTAATCAAGACCAATCACAATTATTTGTCCTATTGCATTAACACTTTATTTTTCTTGGTCAAACAGTCTTTATTGTATGAAAGGGTTCATATCCACCACTTCCATATGTAATTTTGTTATCTGATTATGAAAAGTGTTATTTTACTTTATGGAAATTTTACATTATTTCTACTGGACATTCATTTACTAAATGAAAACGTAAACACACAAACACAAATATTAATGTGTTGATAACACAAAATTGGAAAATACCTATTTCAATACATCAGTCAAGTCTTACCTTTGAGGGTCCATTGGAATATGTCTGAATCATGTTCTCGGCTCCCTGTTTGACCTTCAACTCTATGTCCAACTGTTTTTTCAATGCCATCAACCGCCCTTTGTTCGTAGACGATCCAGAGTCACTATGTGGAGTATCTGGAGTTTTGGGGCAATCTAAATATGAACAAGGAATAAAGCTTAAAAAGCAATACCAGACAATATTTTCTTTTCTGGTAAAAACAAAATGCAATTGAAAACATAAAAACAGCGGTTTAAATGTGCTTGGAAGCAAAAGATAGAAAATAAAGACAATTATAAAAAAATATAAAAACTCAAAATGCATCCAGTTTTGTATTCAACCCTTTTATACATTGAAGAGGATTAACACTTAACTAAAAAACACCAATTCCCAGGAACATGGTCCAACATAATATCCTCCATGCACAAGTGTTTAAAATGAAAGCATAAAGGAAGCCAAAACGCAAAAAGATTTAATAGAAAAAAACAAATCCTTGGTATACCATCAGAGTAAAAAGATGCAAAACAGCCACGAGGGCAGCAGCAAGGAAAATTAGAAAACACAGAAAGATCGAAAGGTTGGAATTAGTCCTTAAACAAGCAAACAATACAGAGCCATGCTTTGGACAGAAAAAAACAGAACACATAGAGGCCCAATAAACAAATCTCTTCTCTTTGTTGAGGCAAAATAACCAGGCAAGGTTTTGGGGCTATGTCAATATGATAAATAAACCATTTAATTACGTGAGGCAACAGAGTTACAGAGGCGCAGTGGATTATGTGCCGGGCCTGCATGCAGATAACATGATGTAAGACACTCAATAAGAAAACATCAAGTAAAATAACAGTGGACAAAACAATTATTACCATGGCTGAAGTGAAAAAAAGGCTTTGCAATCAATGAGAGAAGATGGAGCACCAGGGCAAAATGGTCTCCCAAGTTCACTATTTAAAACAGACATTGAGTGTTGGACTAAGTGGTAACTCCACTTTACACTTCGTCAGTGGTACCAAAATCATGTAGAGGGTCCATTCTCCATCCAGTATGTAAGAAAGGTGGCAACACTCATCCAGCCAACTATTGTCTGATTGCTCTGCTGGCCGTGGAAGAAAAAGCCTGCACCAAGATACTACTGGTTTAACTTGAGGTACGGGCTAAATAGGAAAAACTAATACCATTTCACCAGACAGTATTTAGAGAAAATCTTCCACTTTGGACAACATTGTAGCCTTATCACACAATATACATTGCTTAATGCTGCCCTCCAGACCTCCGTTTGCTTGCTTTGTGGACTATTCTGCAGCTTTTGGTAGAGTAGATTCACAATCTACAATCAATGATGGTCAAAGCATAAGAGTTGGAGTATCACACAATCTTTACTCAAAGCAATAATCTCCTTGTACTCAGACAACTGGGTAAAAGTTAAGTTAGGAATCAGCGAGAAAGTGACTGAACAAATTGATATAAAGCAAGACTTGAAACAGGGCTGCATCTTGGCCTGGATTCTACTTAATCTCTATACTGCAGATATGGGGAGTACACTATTGACATCCAATGAGTTTCCACCGAGACTTGGTATTCATGTGATTCAACTTTTTCAGTATGTGGATGATTTGGTTATCGTTGATCACTCTAAAATAGGCATGCATCACACCTTGGATAAACTGCATTAATATAACCTAGACAACAAACTACATGCAAATGCAGGTAAAACCAAGGTGATGATTTTTCGAAAATCAAAAAAAAAGCCCACCCAATACTGGAACATAAAGATAGGATATAGTTCAACACAACTACTTGGGCGTATGGTTCACAGCAACTGACACGTCGACTATGCTCAGGAATAAAACATGTTATATATAGGAGCCAATAAGATAGAAACGGTCTCACCGAAAAAAAAGGGAACAGAGCTGCGCTTAAGTCACATAGCTTTTGACTAATACATGATTGTAATTTGCTACACAGTTCATCACCGGCATCTTTGCATCTTCTTAATATACAATGTGGGATACAAGATGGCCGTACTGTAAAGTATTAAGCAATATAATGAAAGCATGCTTGCCATTTGCATGGGCAGGGTGCAGGTAACCAATGTCTGTCGTCACGTCTATTTGTTAATGGGTACATAATCATAGAAAATTTGGATGATCATCCTGTTACGTCATTGGCGTCATACTGGGGGAATGGTTTATGCTCTCAAGTGGAAACATCTGTAAGTACCTTCTCGGGGCTGCCAGATGTTTTTAGGTCTGGATGAAGGCGGTTGGAGCGAGGCATATGTCACTGGTATTGTCACAGTAAACCAGGTCCTGCATCCAGCGTTTGACTATAGGGTGGGATGATGCTTCCCAATGCAAGATACCCGACGCTTAGCTAGTAGTAACACAATGACAGCATACCGCCGAATTCCCGTTGGTAAAAGGGCTGTAGGTGGAGAAGGGTCTATATCGATTTCTATCATCTGTGATGGCTTTGGAATGCCTCCTCTCAATATGCCAGTATAGACGCACAATTCCAGGCTAAATGTAAAAAATCTGCATGGTCTGAGGTGCATCTAGGACAGTTATGGGATTTGGTGGGGTCGAATTTGGATAGGAGATGTGGGGTGGAATATGATTGATGCAAGTACTTAAAATGCCTCCTCTCAATATGCCAGTATAGACGCACAATTCCAGGCTAAATGTAAAATATCTGCATGGTCTGAGGTGCATCTAGGACAGTTATGGGATTTGGTGGGGTCGAATTTGGATAGGAGATGTGGGGAGGAATATGACTGATGCAAGTACTTAAAATGTAATAATTTGTGTCAGAGGTTATTTGAAACTAGTTTGGTCTGCTCACAACAGTAAAACCACATTTTGTCAGACAAAGGGAATCCCAAGTTTCTTTCCCAGGCTGCCCTCGAACCCCTGTCAGTGATGGGCTTCATGCTTGATGCTGCATGGTAAAGTCTGGATACCAGATGGGTGCTATCACGGGTCGTGATTACCTGTGACAGTAGGGGAAACTCTGGCGGTTCAAGGGGGGCAGTGGGGAACGCAGCTCGGAGCGCACTATGCAGTCTATTTAGGGTGACAGTATCCATCTGAGTGACATTGCATCCCTCATGGAGAGATGAGACCGAGTGTAATCCAGTCTCATTAAACAGATCACCAATTTTTTGTATGCGGCAGGTAAGAAGCGTTTTCTTGGTGAATGTTTCCTTTGTGACGGATAACCATGGATTATTCGCTTTAGGAATGTGTGGTGAATAAAGGTGTTCGAAACTAAGATATCATTGAAGTTTTATCCCAGAATGTTGTTGCAATCGTTTCAATATCCGAGACATTTCTGGGTAGCCCACGTGGTAGAAGTGTTTCTAGCAGGTAGGGGTGAATCTGTGAGCTCTCAGGTTTAAGGAATTGGAGCCATGCGTCAAGATGGTACCAGTGATATGTAAAATGTACTTGCGTTACTAGATAGAAAAGGTAGAGATTTGGAACTCCAAATCGTCCGCAATCATAGGGCAACATTAGGGTACTCCAGCCAATCCGGGGTTGTTTTCCCTCCCATACCAATCAAATAAGTGCGCTCCGACGGCTATTAAAGAAAGTGTTCGTGAGCGTAATGGGGACCTTTAAGAAAAAATATAAGAACCCGGAAAGTACCACCATTTTTATTTTTGAGATTCTTCCGTCCATGGACATAGGGAGTTTTATCCACTTTTAGATTAGCGTGGTTAGACTATCCATTGCAGGGCCGTAGTTCAGTCTGATTACCTCAGAACTTTGCCGGTGTATGTAGATACAGAGATACCTAGGAGGATCTGAGCACCATTGGAGGGGGAAGTCAAGAGGAGTCTGAAATGTAGCATCTGTAAGTAGGAATATCTCAGACTAAGTCCAATTAATCGTATAAACAATAAGACCTAACAGTGGGACCTTCTAACTGCCAGCACCTAACCTAATGTCACTCTGTCAGTATTGTCCCTTCTATACTTCCAGGGGTCTGTGCGCACACCGAATAGCACCCACCATCACAGTGCTTGTTCCATCAGGAACCTAACAATTTCAAACAGAAGCACAGGTGCACCACGCAACATAATTTAATCAATAAGGATAACTATAAAGTTCATTTCTAGAGCAGAAAGTTCTTCAAATTTTTTCTTTTTATTCCAATTTCACTTTGCGTAGATAAAAAACCGAGTCCAGTTCTAATAACTCAACACAGTACAGCCGACGCGTTTCGTCCTAGTGCAGGCTTTCTTCAGAGCACTAGATAATGGTGGAGTCAAATACTTCCATGAACTGCAAGGACATCGAAGTCTCTGCTGGTAATCGGTTTCCCGTCCGGTACGTTATTGTATCAAGAATTTGAAGCCGTCTATATATAGGCCACGACCAAAAGATAACTACAAGGCATGTTCCACAATGAGGAATTCCATAAAAACGCCAGGTTGTGTTGCGATGGATTGCAAAAAAAATCCTATTAGCATATATCTATAAAGCATCCGAGTAAAGTCGACGTGCCAGCGCCCAAGGATTTTTAGATCGCAAATCAATTAAGCAAAAAAACGGCAACCGCAATACGATGGTTGCAGTTAACCAGCGCGCTGGGAAATGTAGCTTCAGGGGAAATCCATGCAGAAAAATCGTAAGACCAGACAATGCTCTAAAGCGAACCACCTCTTTCAAGACAGGAGGGAGGTTTGACTTGGGGTTTCTGAGAAACAGCATAATGTCATCAGCGTATAGTGATGCTAACAATGGGCCGTGTTGGAATCTCAGCCCTCTCGCCAGATGACGCTCTTGTAAATGTCGAAAAAGGGGATCCATTGCTACTATGAATAATAGGAGGGATAGAGGACATCCCTGACGTGTACCTCAGGACAGTGGGAACTGATCCATTATAGTACAGTTCACTTTAAATGCGCTATGGGAGCCACGTATAATAAGTGAATATGGTTGCAAAAGCCCTTATGGCAACCAGGTTTGCTCAATGTGGCAAATAAGAAAGCCCATTCCAAGGAATCAAACGCTTTCTTAGCGTCTAATAGGACTGCGGTCGCAGGGGGGTAAGGGTTAATTTAATTAAGGACCGCAAATATAGTCTGTAAATTTGACGTAGAGCAGTCGTGAACAAAACCGGTCCGTAACGGGGAAAATTATTGTATTAATTTGAAGAGATAGTTGCGTGGCCAACACCATGGCCAAAATGATGTAGTCATGATTTAATAAGGATAACGGGCGATAGGATGAACAGTATTCTGGTGGTTTGCCAGGTTTTAATAGGAGGGTTATAACTGCTTATCGCATTGCCTGGGGGAGGACACCAAATGACAGAACTTCTGCATACACCTCGAGTAGGTATGAGGTTAATTCATCTTTATAGGACTTAAAAAAATGCACCAGCAAAGACGTCTAGTCCTGGGGCACGTGTGCCGTTAAGGTCATCAATAGCTTGTGCAACCTTCTCACAGGGGATGGGCGCAGCCAAGAACTGTTGTCCCACCTCCATCCAAACCACAGCAATCTCTGCATGATAATCTGCAATGGTATCTGCAGCGGTAGTGCGCTTAGAGGAGTATAGGTTAGTGTAATATTGCATGAAAGTGTGCGTTATATCTTTAGGTGCTGTAACTGTGGTTCCATCCTCTAGATGGAGGGAAGAGATGATTGTCGCCTATTATGGGGGACTCAGCTTATTAGTCAGTCTGTGGCCGGGCCTCTCACCTTCTCCATATATTCTTGTTCTGGCATATGTATTTGACCTCGTGGTGGGCTAGGTCTTAAAACTCCTGCATCAACGATGCTCTTCTCCATAAGTTTGTGGAGTGATCACTTGCAAGCATCTTGGAGTCAAGTATTTTTAATGCTTGTTCTACTTGTGTCAAATGTCTGTGGATTGAGAACAGAACACCAGAGTGCTTTGTTATGCACACCCCTCAGATATATATGCTTTAAACGAATCTCAGAGTGTCGAGAATTGTTGTACTGTGCCTACATTGCGCTGGAAATATTCAGTGATATTGAAATTGAATGATATTGCATCACAGACTTCAACACGGAAGACCTCACTTAGCAAGGCATTCGTAGGGAAGAGTCAGGGTGCACGTGGTGTTAGGTTGTCTGACTTATGTATCGTGAGTAGCATGGGGGAATGGTCCGACAGCGTTTTGGGCAAATGTGAAACATCAGTAAGTGCAAACGTTAAGTTTGGTGTAATTAACCAGTGATCTATACTGGACCTAGTAGTGTTTGGAGCAGAAAAAAGCATGTATCCCCTTGAATTTGGATATTTGAATCGCCATGCATCAGTTAAAAGGTGGGATTGTGCGAGCTCAGATAGAGCACGCAAAGAATGTAGTTTTGTGGAGTGGCCTGCACCTGTTGTATCGATCATGGGATTCAGGGAGACATTAAAGTCACCACTCATGATTATAGTGGGGGTATGCAAGAGGGTAAGGTGCACTGATATATCCGTGAGAGTCCGTATTTGGCACGTAAAAGTTAACTAATTGTAGGGGGATGGCACCTAATATGCCTGAAACCACCGGATAAGGACCTTCAGGGTCAGCAACTACTTTGCATGTGGTAAGTGGTAAATGGTAACGCCTTACGTATTAGGGTGCCTACCCTTCTGGAGTATGTGCTATAGTTCGTGAAGAACCGATTTGTGCCCCACGTGGAGGCGTACGGGAGCGTCACGTCAGGGGCGCAGTGGATTTCCTGGAGAAAGGCAACCTGTATAGCGTGTTTGGTCAAATAGAACCGGATACTCTTAAGATGAAAATACAAGCTATCTTTGATCAAAAGAACAATCCCTGTTCAAATTATCTGCATTAATAACTTACACCTCATTGTGGCTTCTAGTTTTCGCACACCATTTCATATGTGACATTGAAATCTATATAAACAAAAGCATGAGTGAGGAGTATCTGGGGAAGTGGACTTAACAAAAATACTTATACAAACCAGGTCCTGATTCGAACTGATCTCTAAATCATATGAGAAAGAACAGATGCAGCAATACTTGAAAAAGGTTCAGAGCAGGCAATGAAGAAATCAGATTCTGCATGCACGGTTCATGGTCATGCAAATAAAGAGTATAGAGCAACTTAGAATAAAACAATTTGATAACGAGGGCTGCAGATACTTTAACTATGTGAGACAGTTAATAACACATACTTTGCTGCTGCCCTGAATTTGTAACTGCGTGCCATGCTCTACTCAGGCCAATGTTTTTAAGAAATGGAATTACAACTTGCACAGTTTAGAAAGTTTATAATGATAGCAAATAATAAATTGAACTCAGAATTGCCTCTATTTTAAAGTCATAAAGGATGACTGCTAAAATCAAAAGAACTGACGAGGAGTAGTAGTAGTATCATCGTGTTTTTAACTAATGAATTATTTTAATTGAAATGTGATTTTGTCGTCTTAGAAATGGGTAGTTTGTACTGCATGTATTTAGTGTAATGATTTCAATTGATCCGATCAATAAAAATAAATTCATTAATACACTGAACTAATTCAATGATCGTTATCGCCTTTTAATTCCCACTAAAATAAAATTTCCAAATAATTAAGAAACAGATTTGTTCGGTCCTCACAAGCCTAACTGAATTATACTTTAATACATTTGATTACTACTGTACCTAGAACATCTATCTATCACAATAGTACCCAGTGGCAGGTGCCACAGTGCAGTTATGGTGCAGGTACACTTTCTGTTAAAAACAAAATGGTTACTTACTGGTAGGAGTAGTTTTGCAGCTCTAAGTATTTTCTGGATTCACATGCATTATTCTGTCATCTAGTGGTTGAGTCGGGAACTCTCCTGTTATAGTAGTCTTGTTTCTGTTTCCTCTTTTTTGGTGACAGTCCACTACATTTGGTGCTTGGTCCAACCTTCCACTGACGGCAGAAGCCTGCCCAGGAAACCTATGCATGTGCTACCCATCTTCAGATTATTTTTTCTGGCAATTGTCTGTCCAATTAATGTTTCATAGGCCTCCTCTAGCTTTGTATCTTGTTTATGCCCTTGTTTACTTTGCCTCGCCTCATTTCCTGGGGACGTGGTTGGGTGGCATGTGAATCCAGAAAATTCTATAAGTTGCAACACTACTGGATTTACATGTTGTACATCGATTTCGTAGCAGTTTCTTCACTGTGGTAGCTGGGTTTGAGATGAGGATGAACTTGCAAATAAATGCTTCAGTATTCTTTGCCCCACTTGAGGTTCACTTGGATGTCGATGCAGTAGAGGCTTCTGAACATGTATACTGATGACGATGTGGTTGCCAAACATATGTCAGGCTGCAGAACATTTGCCATGAAGGCTACCGTATCACCCTTCTTTCTTGTTGAGTGTGCTCTTGGTTTACTTCCTAGCTGTATGCCAGCTTTTGGGGACTCATTCAAATTGTCAGAGTTCTCCATCTTGTGAAGATGTTCTTGGTTCCCGGTTTCCCTTTGTTCGGGTCTATGAATGATACAGTTTCCCTTTCCTGACAGTTTTTTTTCTTTCCGGTAGTACATTATCACCGCGCAGGCATCCAGTGTATACAGTGCTCTTTTGTCCAGAGTGTTTGGTTTTTGAAAGAAACTCTGTATTTGGATTGTTTGATTTATGTGAAAATGCGATATGACATTTAGCAGAAAGCGTGGGCTGGGCCTCATACCTACGCTGTCATTGTACATTTGCAGGTATGGCTCCTGTATAGTGAGTGCTTGCAGCTCGCTTAGTCTGCGAAGTGATGCCATTGCTATTAGAAATGCTGTCTTGAGTGTGATGAATTTAAAGGTAGGCCTGTGGAGTAGTTCAATTGGTTCCTTCATCTGTTGGGTAAGTACCACGCTTAGGTTCCACATGGGCACTGGCACGCTCCTTGGTAGAGCTATCTTTTTGGATTTTCTAGAAACAGTTATACTACTGTTGCAGTGAAGGAGCTTCTTCCTACATATCCCCTTGTGTAGGCCACCATCGCCGCTAGATTAACCTTTAGTGACAGATGTAAGACTGTTGTTAAACAGATGTGTAAGATTGTTGATGCCTGTAGTATCCCGTGCCCGGTCTTGGAAAAGACCAGATCCCTGGCACCACCTTGTGCATCTCCCCATTTGGCTGTGTAGCATTTCCTTAATTGTCCGTCTTCTTGCTTCCCTGAGGACTTCCAATGTTTACTCTGAGAGTTCTAGATGTCCGAACTGTATGTCCTCAGGAGCCATGCTGCTAGACTGAGTGTGTTTAGTTCCAGGTGGAGAACTTTCCTCAACCTGCATGAAAAGCAGGTCATGGGATGCTGGCAGTTTCTGTACATTTTCTTTATCAGATCTGAGAACCAGGTTTGTCTTGCCCACTGGGAGGCGACGAGTATTAACATCCATGATGGTCTGCACTTGTTGATCACTAGTGAGAACAGTGGGATTGGGGGTAAAGTGTATGCAAATTTCCCTGAACAGTCTGTCAACAGCGCATTCTCTAGGGCTTGGCAGAGTGAGAATCTGGACACAAAGAACTGGCATTTTCTAGTGTTGCGGAGGTCTATTTCTGGTGTTCCTCACTTTTTGAAGACCTTTGCGATCACCGCCTAATTCAGCTCCCACGGGTGAGGCAGGTGCTTGTCAGCTCAGTTTGTCCTCTTCTACATGGTCTACTCCTAGCAGATGCAACATTGTTCTAGTCATCTGTCAGTTAGTGGACAGGCTTTAAGTGGTCCAAAATACATCAGCTTGCCTTCTTCTGAATTTACGGGTTTGAAAGCGGATCTCTTTTCATCTGCGTGCTCTTCACTGGTTTCCTATTACGAAAATAATCTTGTTTAAAGGTCGTGTTTTAGTTCACAGAGCTCTCTACCAGGTTGGGGCATTTTATCTTAGAACCAGGTTCAGGTTCGATGCTCCAGCTGGAAACCCGGGGGTCTGCTAACAAATTAGTAGCAGTGACTCCCAGAATTCGACATGCTAGAGCTGAAGAAAGGTCCCTTACCTACCTAGGCTCAGTAGAATGGAATCATCTACCCCTGGAGCTTTGCGCATTGAGTAATGTTTCAGTGTTTAAAAAAAAGGCTTAAAACCTGGCTTTTTGTGCAGGATTAAATGTAAAGTGTTCCACCTTTTCTCAACCTATGCTATGCGCCGGGACACTCCTTGGAGTAGCTGTGCGCTATACAAATTGCTTTCATCATCATCATCATGGATGGCCCACCTCCATATCTCCTGGGCTAGCTTTGATGGAGCAAAGTACCTTGTTCCCCCTGCTTGTTGAAGAGGAACATTGTCCCTTTGAATTTGTATTGATTTGCTCCAAAATGGTTTCTGAAAGACTTCTAAGACTCATAACACAGTCCTTAGTTCTAGTAGGTGTGTGTGTTGTACTGCTTCTTCTGGTATCTAGACTCCTCTGATGTTGAGCTTCCCCATACGAGTTCGCACATTCCATGTGTGAGCTGTCCATGGCGACGGTCACTTTTTCAGTTGGCATCATGAAGGGCCTTCCTACTGTTCTATTTACACTGTTGCACTATGTCATTTTCTCCTATCCACTTTGCATGACAACCACCAGATCTTTCCAACTCCCCTTTGCTTGTGACCTTTGCCTCTGGGAACATTCCTGGATGAGTATTGTGTAGTCTCGCATGTGGTATTAGTGGTATGCAGGAAGCCATCATTCTCAGCAGCTTCCACAAAGTCAGAGTCTGACATTTCCGGTATTATCAAGCTTCTTGCATTATCACCAGTATCCCTTTTTTGCATGGGAACACCCATGCTGGCATGGTGTTAATCCTTGCTACCAAGAAGAGCTTTTCTTTTTCTGGCGTGTGCAATGATATTTTAATGGTTATGGAGAATCCCAACCTATGGAGTGTAGCCTTCACTGTCTTTATTTTGTTTCTGCACTTGCAGAAAGAATTCACCTTTAATGACCAGCCATCTACACAGGGGTACACATGTATTATTTCCTTTTCAGGTGTGTCACTACAGCCGCTGAGGACTTTGTGAATACCCAGAGTGCTGATTTTATTTCAAATGGTAGCACCCTGAATTGGTAGTTTATCTCGTCTATTACTAAGAGTAGACACTTCTTGCATTTGTGGTTCATAGGCATGTGTGGATATGGGTCCTTTAGATCTCTGGTCGCCATGTAATTCTATTGCAGAGTTGTGGGAGGACATCTTGTAGCATTATCGTTTTAAACTTCTGTGTCTTTATGATCTTGTGGCCGTAACGACTGGTCTGGTTTTAGTGCAGTATGTATGTGAAGTAGTTTCCCTGGTTGAGTTCATTCAGGGGTACTCTCTCTATTGCCTGTTTCTGTAACAATTCTCGCACATACCAGCATAGAAAGTTTTTTTTATTCTTTGGTACGGTTTGTTTTCCGTGTCACCCATTTTGGCAGGTGCTTTACTAGCTCTAATAGCAGTGTTTGATGATGTTGAGTATCCAATTGTCTGAGGTGACCTCCTCCCACTCCGGCAGCAAGGTTCGTATTCTCGCCTCCACAGGTGTTGTGTGCAGTTGGGGGCTCTGGCTTTGTAAGTCACTTGCTTATTGCTGTATTTTCACTTCTGAATGGTGGTGCTCTGCCACTCACTCGTCCACAAAAGGGCTGTCTCTGTGGTGCTTGATACTGCCATTGTTGCGTCTGTGTTTGTGTGTGGCTTGTGTGTTTGAAGTCCTGGTGTGTTGTGGTGATTTGGAAGCCCCCTGTTCCTGCCGGTCTACTTGTGTGTGAGACTCCTTCTCCATTGCCCTCTGAACAGTAGGGCTTCCATCAAATTTGCCATGTCATCTTTCTTTAATTGCTGCAGTGTGTCATTCACTGCACTTCCAAAAAGGTGTTCCCCGATGAAAGGAGTGTTAATGATATTGGCCTGGACTTCATCATTGAAGCCTTTGCAGCCAGGGATACCTTCTCCGTGATGTTCCTGCCATCAGCTGTCCGCTCGCTGTGTCAGCATCATCTAGTGTGAATTTTAGACAAGTGTTAGCGGCCTTCTTCCATGCGGGAGTTCGCATTCTTCTCATACGGCTCTGGCAGATGCTCGGTTATCTCCTCCCAATGCTGGTAGGCATAGCTGTTAAGCAGGGCATTAGAATGTGCGATGTGCCATGGTGTTGTGGCTACCCTTTCCAACTTCCTCTCCACAATTTCAATTCTTTTGTTTTCTTTATCTGGAGGAAGTTGGCACATTCACTCTTTTCCTGGTGATGGCCACAATGATGGAGTCTGCTATCGGATTACTTCGGATGTATGCAGAGACCTTCGAAGAGTGTTTATATTTCTTTTCTACCCTGGGTGTCATTGACCTGCAGGTGGCTCTTTGAAAACTTCTCTCCCCAGGTCCATGACGCTCAGAAGTATAAGCAAGAACTGGCTCCTACTTTGCGAGTGTGGTGGGGCCAAGATATATTTTTTATTTATTTTGCTGCGAGCCCACGGAGGATTCTGAGAAAGTATAACTCGTGTCCTCACCACGCACTGCTAATTACCCCACATATTTTATCCCTCATGATATCTATGATAATATCACTACAACATTAAATTTTTGATGGGAAAACTGTGCATGGTGGGAGTGCCGGTTATAGTTACCTTCGGACAGAAGTCATAGTTACTTCAGATAACTGGTGAATGTCTGGTTTTTAGAGTTTAGAACATTACCTTGTTACTAAACATTTCTCACACACACAGCCCATTGGCGGTCACCACCGGGTAGTTATAGGTAGGTCTGCGTTTTCATAGGAAAAGCATTTTGTGGTTTACCTATACACCTCAGCTCCTTTATAGAAAATTTCAGGGGGCTGAAAAGAAGGGGTCAAGGGGTGTGGGATGGGGGAGTTTGCAAAATATGCTTTCCCCATTCATTTTTCCGTAGGAAAATTGACCTGTGATACCACAAAAACTGATGAACGGAATTACTTCAAATTTGTCAGAAAGCTAGATCTTGATCTAGAAAGCATGCTTTTTGTGATTTGGTGTAAACCAGTTCATTAGTTTCTGAGAAATTAAGGCTCGAAAATTCGATTGGGTCCAACTGGCTGTGAACAACGATGTTGAAACAGCCGTCTTAAGACTTGGGGGACTGAGTTCCAGTCCTGGAAATATGTATAATTTATATTTTACCACAAATTTGCAGTGGATACGCAAATCTGTTCTGTACACCAATGCTTGCTCTGGTGTAAAAAAAAAAAACTCTGGGGTGGTGGGTAGCACAATCTGTATATTAGGGGAGGTGGAGAGTCCTCATTAAGGTCCTGGAAACCCATGCCCAGGCCAGATATTTAATTAAAGGGGAGGGGGGAGTGCCGCCCTCTTCCTTTGGCCTCCGAGGCCCTGGGGACCTCATTCCCATAAGTAAATATTTAATTAAAATGGGGTGGGGCAAACAGAGTCCCTCCACAAGCCATTGTGTGGTCCCAGGGATCCATCCCTGTGTCCAGGGCTTGCATGGTAGGGAGCACAAACGTTTCCCTGCCTGCCTTCTTGCGGGTAGGGAAACACAGAATTGCTCCCAAACGAGGGAGCAAAAGAAAACTGAGAAGGCCATATGTGGTTGACATAATGTATTGTAATATTACTTTATGTTTAAAAAAGAACTAGAAATTCACTTAAAAAACAACAGGTTAAAGTGATATTGTAATTAGGTATGGTAATATCTCACTCTGCATTAAAAAAAAAGTAGATATTCCCTGAAAAAAAAAAACAAAGGTTAAAGCGAAGTTGTAATTAGCTGAAAATGTCAGTCAGAAAATATCACTTTAAACAAAAAACCACTGAAATTCACCAGTTATAACTATCTCACATAACTAACTCCGGACCTAAAGTGACTAACTCGCATCCCTCGTCATACAATGCTTAGGACCTCACATATTGCATCACTCATGAAATGTTCTAGGAAATTATTGATAATATCACAGCAACATGTGAAATTGCATCACTGATGACAAAACTGATTTGCGAGGGTGTGGGGTACAGTTACTTCAGGTGACGAGTTCGAGTTAACTGAATGTCCATAACAGGGGTTAACCTTTGGCAGATGGCTATGGTGCAGGGCCTGGCCACAGGCCACAGGCTGAGTGCAGCAGTAGTTTGTCCTCTGTAGGGTGGTGGACACAGGGTTTGGGCACAATCCAAGCCCTAGCCACAATCCGGCTTTGCATGGCAGACAGCTGTGTGCAGTGGAGTTTTGTGCCCAGTGGGGAGGGCAGTGCCCTGCCTTCACAACCACACCAGGTAGCCAAAGGTTAAGTGCAGCAGGGGCTGGTAAAGAATTTCACTGACTGAACTGCAGATTCCACCCACAAAAATACACAAAAGGGTAAAACCATGAACATCATCATCAAAAGCGAAACAGAAAGTACACAAAGAGTTGACTAAATTATCATGCCCCAAAAACTGAAAAGTAATTAATTGTACACTTCACAAGACACAAACTAAAACACAATAATCACTGTGGTAGTTGACCCCAAAAATAAATAACACAAAAAACCATGATGGGTTACAGAAGAAAGAAGTTGCTAAAAAAAATTAAAGCAGAAAAAATTAAAATAAACAAAACTCAAAGTAATATTTCACGTCAAAACACAACCACCTGCACTAACTCTTAACACAAAATGGACGAGCAGAGCTATCAGTAATTTCTAAAGTGATGACATCAATGATGTCATGCACGGTGCAAGAGGGTGTCAGAAGGTATGGTTTGCCCACAAACCGTAACTGGTGAAATTCAAGTGTGTTGTACGTTTTGAGCGAGAACAATACCTCGATTTTTAGCAGTTATATATTTAGTTCTAGCTATATACAGAGATAGACAAATATACACAATCGCACATACATATCCCTAAACACACTTTAATACATCACTGAAGCTGCCGCACCTTTGAAAGTTGCTTTTCGTAACTGTAATTCTGAAACATTCTTGTTGCAATTTTAAATCCATCTAACATAAGCATGTTATTTTGGACTCAGGTCACACCCTGTACACTTGCTTATCTCTGCCCAATACACAGACGGTAGCCAAACATATAAACGTACAGGGTACAGTTTTAGTCGCACCCATGTGCCTGGCTCCAGAACCGGTTATGCATGTCAAAAGCCTTTAGCTGTGCCCATTGGGATCTGAGAACAGGGCATGGGTTTTGGCTATGTCCAGCAGCAAGTCTCCCTGCCACAGTAGTGCATATGGCTCTGGCCATGCCCTCCATCAGTCACGCATGAGTCACTTCACCGCATCTCTCTTCATTTTGGGTACAACCTGCTGAAAGCCACGTTCTGGCAGATAATTGTTGCGGGCCATAAACAATAGGCCAATGGAGTTAGACCTTTTGATACACTCTGTACCCACTACCCCTTATCCTGAGCCTAGAAAGTACGAGGCAGACAGCAAAGCCTTTTGTCAAGTCCATTCTAATAAATAAATAAATAAATAAATTAATTAATAAATGCAGCCTTAATGTGGATGACCCAGCTAACTTTAGACATCTCGCTTTCTTGTATCTTGCTTCCATTAATTGCAAAGTAAAGAATTAGTGAATGCACAATTCAAATCATACTTAAGAAAACTACAAATTTAGGCGTCTACACAAGAAGACTTTAGACCTGGCTTTAGAAACAAATCTGTCATCCCATGAGCCTAGGAATGTTTGGGGATAGCAGGGGTTTAAGGGTAACGATACTAATGCAGCACTGATATAACTAACCACAACATTCAGCTTCCACGTCCTAACTTCCTCAAAAAGGGTGAGGTATTTTAATGGATATAATCCATTATCTCTAACAGGAACAGAAATTCCACCAGGGCTACTTTTCATCCTCTCATATGGATCTACATTGGGGAGATATGCAGGAATCCAGTTTATACATTCCCCCTCCCTTGCCATCCAAATTCTATTTCCAACAATGCCTTTTTGTTAGTCAATTTCAAGGCAAGCATGTATTTGCACTGATGTTACACAACTCGTGATCAGAATAATGATGATTACACTAATGTCTATTTAGTTATCAGCCACCATAAATTCTATATTTCCCTGAATGGACCACGTCCTTAAACTGAACCCAACAAAATCTGAAATCCTTTCTGCCTTTAACAAATTTAATCGATTTAATGCCACACTATGGCCTTCTCAAATTGAGAATACCCTCAGCCTGTAAATCAGTGCGAGATCTAGGAGTGATCCTTGACTCCAAGAGTTGAATCTTGATAAAGACATCGCCAGAGACACTAAATACCATTTTCAGGTGATTAGAACCTTGAGCATTTGCCATTCACCTCCTTCACTCAAAAAATTATGTTTGACAGCTCCTTTGTCCAGTCAAGGTTGCACTACAGCATCTCGGCACATTTGAGACTTCAAAAAATGTAATTTGTCACAGATGGAAAATTCAAAATAGCAGGGCCAGAACAATTTTCAATCATAAAGAAATGTATTCAGTTTCTAACCACCTCCACCAATTACGTTGGACACAAACATATCCTCTTGAAAAGCTTCTTGTATGATATTCAACACTTTCAATGAGTTCGAGTCAAAACTCTTATTAAAACAAGCATTTGCAATGCAATAGGACTCACATTTACGCGAGACTTATTGCATTGCAAACGGGAGGGAGGGTGGGGGGGGGAGGCACAGACAACGGGACTGCAGGGGGCGGGAATGCAGGGCCTACGCGAGTGCGGGGAGGGGGCGAGAAGGCAGTAGGAGACTCTCATTAAAGTAAATGGTGCTCACAGTCTAAATAACACGTATTTCTCGAAGTAAAGGGGCCAGTAACCATGGGAGAGTACAAATGACGATATGGCCGTAATAAGGCGGGAATAACAAGCCTATAAACCAATCCCATTTACAAAGGACAAAGACACAAGCCAATGAAAAATATAGATGGAGTGGGCAGGGCTTCCCTCACGTAGTGAACTACCACAGATCATCCCCAGAGCAGCGCTTGCGCGCAGGCTAAGGGCTCGACTTAAAAATATGTGGGTTCCTACCAGGAACCTTAGATCAGACAACAAAGCTAACTCTGGGGTTTGATCAACCAAATAAAAGTATTTGGCAGTGCATTCAGCATAATGGGTGCTGCTTTCTGGCATAAAATCCTTTTGCAGAGCTGCTCCTCTGCAGTTGCTAAAAGTTCAGGAAAGCTTTAAAAACCTGGCTTTTCACTGGTTCAGCGCCTCCTTCCTGACTGAATAGTGCACACCTTAGCACAAAGAGACTCCTAAGTAGTGACAGTTGCACTTTACAAAATCAATAAATAACTCCAGTGCCCAACTACCTTTCAGGTACCCGATTGCCATGGCCAGCGGTGGTGCCAAGAAAGATATGGAAACAAATTAAGTCCAAGTCATGTGTTAACTACTTTTGTACCAGTGCTGACACAGCATGGCCTGTGAGTAATATTTTGAGCAATAAACAACCAGGTAATCATAAGATATATTCAATACAGATGCTAATTTCATCGAAAATAAATACCAGACTTTTTTTTTTTAACAGAATTACTCTGGACATAAAAAAGAATGCATGATGCCAAATTCACAATACCTCTTTCTGGCCTACAACTCCCATAAAACAGAATTCCTTTTCCTATACATTAAAAAATCTTCAATACATCGCCAGCATACTCAAGACATAAAATCCTGTTTTGGCTATCAAGCCAAGTGTTAGAAATAAATGTAACAGCAGCATCCAAAATCTAAAAGCAATATTAAACATATACAATTCCCATCTAAGACCCTAACCACTGAAAGTGCAATTGTGCTTTCATTTTGTTTTCCCCTTTAAAAAAAAATGTTATTACATGCCCCAGACCCTTTTTGCAACTGCTTCTTCGAGATTTTTGGTTTGAAGCATATTGCTATACTGCGCTTGGTGCGTTGGGACTTTAGACGACCTCCAATTCTCTAGAATCAGAAAGCCTGCTATTTAAAGAATCAATCACAAATGCCCGACTCCCTTTTAGTTAAAAAAACAAAAAAAAGGTATAGCAGCATCCAAGATATAAAAACAATATCCACCTATAACCACCACTTAAAGTTCAATTGTGCTTGGATAAATTACCTAATATATAGCTTATGTTGTTGCCATTTCCTATAACCCCCATGAACTGCCACGAGGTGGCACATTTTTTTATGCCCCGCCACTGAGCAATGTGATAAGACTTTTAAGGTCTGCTATAGATTTTCCCTAGATCACTCCGCCCCAACATTCCAAGAGGAAGCTTAGAAGGATACATGTTATTTCTGGAACATTTTGAGCAGATTATCATTAAAGACATTTTCTATAGGCGAACACAGAACCAGTTTCTAGAAACACTAACTGATACTGACAGCAGGAAAATAACTTTTCATGCACTGGCGAAAGTGCAGAGTTCAGGTTAGCGTTATAGGAACATTAATGTCATTTCATTCACAATCACCCAGCCTGCCCTCCTCCCATCTTCTCTACCCACCAAGAAGAAGAATTCTCAGATACTTTGCTACAATTGTACATTCAACGACTTTAAGTACAGTTAATAAAGCTTTCTGTTTGGCTTTTATGTGTTTAAATCGAGCGCTCTTTCATGTGACTTGTCCGAGCATTTCATGAGTGGACCCGTGGTACTGGCCTATTTTCATTCTGGTTCCTGGCAACAACACCATGTGCACAGTCCAACTGGCCAGCAGAAACTCCAGGGAAATCCCTGTGGCAGAGCATGAACTGGGCATGGGGTGTGGCCGTTGTCAAACCGCCCCCCGAGCTTACTGGGAGATGTCAAAGTCTTTGGCAAGTCTAGCAGACTCCATGGTTGCAGGGCTTGCTTTTTGTCCAGTCTCCATGCCAGAGATAGCAGGGTTTGGTTTGAGATGAAAGCTGTGATCTTTATCCTTGCCTTGCACTTGCTACTACTCTCTGAAGCAAAACAGCATTGCCATCACTCTTTCAAACGTTTCTTCAGTGCCAGCTAGCCACTACAACTTTAACTTGTGCTAACTGCGTACAGCCTGCCAAAGGCCTACCCCGGCACACTACTATTCAGACATACCCAGCCTGCTACCCCCTCTCGTGGGTAAGAGATGTGGGCATTACTAGCAGGTACCAGACAAAAAACGTGGTACATTTTGTGCCTGTTTACAAAACCAAAAGTGCAAATTGGCCATAGCTTTCGGCCACATCAAGTGCCTAATAAGTATCCTTGCACCAGAGCAGTATGGTATTTACGAGTTTTTTTTTTTTATTTCTTGCTCATCAGAAACCTTCTTATGGGTCTGCATATTGCCCACAGAGCACAAGTCAAGTTTGCAGACTTTGTGATGAAATACAGCCATTTTTCCCAGTGACAAATATTTTGTTTGAACAACGGGTGATTCACCTGAGCTCTCCAGAGAGGTGTTGTGAGCCTAGGTTGACTGTTGGAAAAATTTGTTACAACCAGGTCTGCAATATTCTCAGAGCACCAAAACAAAACGATCAGTTGTTCACAGCAATTGATGTCTTGGATCGTTTACTGTCTAGCTTTCTAGTGCTCAACTGACTGTTCTATTACATTCACCAAACATCATCAGCTCAATGCAAAGCAATTACCAAACCTCCATATTAACTCTATTGGACCTGTCCGCTACTTTTGATACAGTTGAGCACTTCCATTGCGTCTACTGGAATTGCTAGCACAGCCATAAATGGATGGATCTTGTCCTACTTAAGCTGCTCATTTTCTGCTAACAGATTGCTCAAATCCCTCACCCAACCCCAAAAGCAGTCCCCCATAGATCACTTTAGAACCTTTATTCTTCTCGGTTTCTACCCCACCTCACAGAGTGATTTCTTTTCAAGCTTTGGCTTTTCATACCATACCCAAATCTTTTTTTTCCTTCCCTTGTCTGTCACAGCATTTCCTCACTCGTGTCCCAATGCATTACAGCCACCATGCACAAAATGCCATTACATTCTCTCACATTCAACTGCCCCAACACCAAAATCAATTACATATTGTGACCTACAACCCCTCTCTATCAACTTTGCTAAGGTAATTTCGCCGTTATCCTCTCAAAGACCCCTAATACCAGAAATATTGGAGTGCTGGGTGACTCACACAGGCACCTAAATGCCTTCCAACACCATAATTACAGCAGCCATACATTGGCTACTAAAGACAGACAGACAGACAGACAGCCCTTTATTGCTGAAAAGTAGATCAATCCCTAGCAATACGTACATTGGACTACTGGAACACTACTAAAACTTTTTGACAATTAGAAAGTTTTTCTCAACTTTGTCAAAGATTTTCTCTCTCCTTTTAGCAACCCGCCTCCCTTCACTGTAGACAGTCAGGCTGGCTGTCGGTTGATAGTACCCACTTTGAATTTCACACAATACTAAATACAAAACATTCAAGGAATGCAATGAATCCTCTCGATTCCAACTTCTCAGTTATTAAACCTCTGTTTGACCAAGTCTGCAACATTGCAGCATGCCCTAAAGGATTGAAACTGAACACACCACAAATTAAGATGATCTAAAATATGGTGTGCATTAACAGAAGTAGTTATGATTATTCATTGAGCAATCTTGCAATCTACACATTCCAATGCTCCGACTTAATAACTGAAATGCACTTCTTTTGTATCTCAGGGCTAGCCTATACCCTTCTCCATTAGAACTCAAATCTTGATAGAATTACCCACGTTCTTGTTTAAGAATATCCAAATCAAGCAGTACCGGAGTAAAATCCCCTTCTTTGACTAGAAGCAGGGAGTTACTCCCTACTTAAATGTAATTATCACCTAAATGTACCACCTGCTGAGATACTGTTTTGTACATGTTCTGACCTCCACTTATTGTAAATCTTCACCATCTTGATGTGAGCATCTGCCTCAAATTTCTAAAATCACCTTTTTCAAACATATTTATTTTCTGTTAGGGGATTTCTTTTAAAGCCCAAGTCCTTTTAATGTGCAGGATAAATTAAAGTGATGTAATTTAAAAGCAAAAGTGCACAGGTTCACAGATATCAATAGACTTTAAGAATATTTGCACCCATATATCTTTACATATTTCGAGCTCCCTTTTTCACTTTTGACACGTCAGCCAAAGGACAATAGTAAACAGACCATAGTGGCCTCTGCCATCGTGTCAAGCTTGATGTTGATCAGTCCAGTGATTTCTACTCTAGCCTTTTCTAATCCATTCCCTGCCTCTCTAACGTTGCCTCTTGAGTCCCTGCAAAAAAACTCTCCAGGATCAGCCAACGTGGATCACGCTTTTTTTCACACCGGTATTCCTAATGTGGCCCAAGTTGTTTTTCAGAACAGAAAAGGTTTCTCCAAAGACTGAGTTGAATACATTCTGTGCATTTACTACTCTGTGCTCTCGTTTGAAGCATGATAAATTGGGTACCGTACCTGGCACATCATCTGGATCATCGACAAGAATGTGTGCATTTAATTCCTGTAATTTATGATGCAATTCTTCCAACTTTTTGTTCGATTTTTTCAAAATATTGTCCACATAAGCCAAGTTCTTTTTGTCTGTCGTGACCTTCCTTAGATTTTCAGCTCCTTCTTTGATTTTAAGCTCTTTCCTTATTTCCCGTTTAATTTGGTCCTTAATCTCGTCCAACTTTGGTTGCACCATTGTGTCCGAAGTATCTAGTTTGTAACCAATACCAAAATGTTCATGGCCATCCCCCTGTAAAGAAAAGAAAAAACACATGTAAAATGGATGTTGAATTGCATGTTTCTTTTTAATTACCGTTCATTCAAATATTTAAATCGTCATTTTGAAATATGAGGCAACGCCTATCTAACAGGGCTGTTTAAAGCAAAGCAGAGCGCCCTTGAAGGATTATTATGAATTCAGGGTGCATACATTTTAACATTAGCTCTACTTACCAGCAGAGATTTTCCTGTCAATTAGCACACCACTACTACCAGATTGAGATATTCAACCCTGACATCCCATAGAAACAAACAACCAAAACCCACTATGTATGTGGAGGGGAAGAGAATTGAAGTAAGAGGGTGGGTTTTTCAATAACATTAACTAGATAGCCTTCTTCATTTATGCCACAAACTGCGTTTGTTCGCAATCGGAGAGCAAGAAAGGTACGTCAGTATTGTTTGAGGCACAGAAATTCTACCCTTAGCTATGCCTGCACGGGTTACATTTTCATTAACACATAACCATCACATCAGAATAGGAAAAGACAACCATAAACGTAGGTGTGTGCAATGACAGATGTAAACGAATGGTGGTCTGTTGTGTGCCATAGCAGACAGTAAGCTAAAGCAATAGCTACTTGTAATGAAGATATTGATTTTTACATTAAAGTCACATTCACTAGAAAGCCAATTATTTGAAAGCTGACATAGCTGACAATGTGAAGATTTCAAGATCATCCAAAAACCTTAAAGTTATTTTTATTTTGGCGCTTGTAAGAGCAGCTTCTTAACCCTTTCAGTGCGGGTGTCCTATTACCTCCCCAGTGCGTCCGTCAGCCACTGGCCAACAATGGGGAAGCATTGAAAGGCCCCTCGACCAGAGGGATTCCTTTATTGGCTAATTATATTTTAAACTCAGGCTGCTGGGAAAGAGATTTCCGAGCAGCTTGAGTCTGTTTTTTTAAAATTGTATTTGCTGCAATGACCATCAGCATGCAGGGAGTCCTTATGTCATTACAGGAAACTGCATTAGTGCTGAGGAGCATATCTTAGCCCCCCGGGCATGGATTGCTTCGGGAGAGGTATTGTTGTAAAGGGGAGAATTTTCCCTTTCCAATGATATCCCTGCCCAGTGGATCCTTGCTTGGGGATCGCTACAGGAGAGCGATCCCCAAGCAGGGATCCACCCACTAGACCCCGGGGAAAAGGGGGAGTGGCCCCTATGACAATGGCTTGTGCCCCCACCCCCCACTATCCCAAAAGGTCATTCTTTCTGCCCCTCCTGGAGACGAATGGGGGGAATTACCCCTAAATCTGCCCCCGTGGGGGCAGCAGAAAGCCCACTGGCCACCATGGAAGAACAAAAAACAGAACATTTAGGGATGGGAACCGGTATGGCCATTCCCACACCCGAACAACTGCAGCATCGGTCTTTCTGCCCCCCTCGCCCCGGTGGGCCGATGAGGGGTGATTACTCCAATCTGCACTCCCCCAAGGGAAGGGGGGGGGGGGGGGGCACAAAGCCCACTAGAACCTCAGGGAAAGTTTAGGGAAAAAAGACTAAATGTACAGAGGTGGGGACTGCCCACTACGGTCATGATCATGTCCCGCCCACCTAAAGGCAGCAACAGTCTTTCTGCCCTCCTGGGGGGATGGGGGGGGAAGTGGGAGGCTGATGTGGGTGTATACCACCAATCCCCCCCACACTTCCCCCTCCCACTATTCACAAGGGAAAGTTCTTTTTTTTATGTAGAGAGGTGGGGGATGCCCACCATGAGCATGGCCATGCCCCTCCCCAAAAAAGCGGCAACAGTGTTTCTGCGCCCTCTGTGGGAGGATGGGGGCAATTATTCTCAATCTGCCTACTAGACATGAGGAACATTTTGCAAAAACAATGTACAGGGGTGAGGACTGCCCACCATGGGCATGGCTGTGCCCTCACCCTAAAATGGTACAAACGCCCACCCCGGGGGTGTATGGGGTCAAGTACCCCCAATTTGCACCTCCACAAGAGAGCGGAAAAGCCCACTATATACCAGAGACTGCATTTAAGCATAGTTTTTGGGAAGAGGCACAAAGCCCACTAAACACCAGGGATTTCAAAAATGATCCAAAACAAACAAAGGGAGGGGTGGCCTACCCTGGCATCGAGCTATACTTCATCCCAGCAGGGACAAGTGTCTTTCTGCCACAAAGAGGGGGGGGGGGGCAGGTAGGAGGTCTGTACCAATTGGGGAGGTTTCCGCCAAATGTGTCCTCCCGGGAAGAGAAGAAAGTCCATCTGACACCAACATTTTTGCATTTGGCCCAAAAGAATCCCAGTGTGGGTGTTGCACTCTGGTTTGTCCGATTTGGGGTCGGGTGTGGCCAGTGCCAGAGTACAACACTCGCACCACTATTTTACCCCAAAGAAAAAATTCCTGGTGTCAGGTGGACTTTCTATCTTCCTGGGGGCCAGTTGGGGAAACCTTCTCAATTGGGACAAGCCTCCAATCTGCCCCCAAGGGGGGAGAAGTACACTATTACCCCTTCTCTGGCGGGGGTATGTTCTAATAAACAAATTACACTAGCTGCCAATTGCTACTGATGACAAATTTAAAACCTTGGTTCTGGGTCATGGCAATGTACCAACATTTTGTGCCTTATAATTGCAGGTAGGACTCTTAAGAGTCTTCAATAACAAGTGTTTTTTTTTTACCACTGAACAGCGTTAGTAAAAGGAAACAAGCATTGGCATAGCCAATAGGTCTCGCCTCTGGGACCTTATAAGTGTTTAGCCATGCAACAGTTGCATAACTAAACACTTATAAGGTCCCAAAAGCGAGACCTATTGGCTATGAGAAGCGGCCGTGCGGTCGCAAAAGTGAAAGTGATCGCGATCAAACATCAAAGCGGCCTTGCGGCCGCAAAAGTGAAAGTAATCGCGCTAAAAGTGGCGCGCGCGCCCGCGCACATGCACTGTAGCTCTAGGCTGGCCTGGTAGCACTTTTTGGAGCCCTCTCAATAAGTCTCGCCAGACCAGCGCATGCGCTGTGTCTGGCGAGACCTAAAAAAGGCTAGTGAGAAGGCTTTCCCAACCATATGCTCTAGGATACAATAAGAGGCAGTGTGGTACTTCTGCCTTTTAGGACACCACTGAAAACCTTGCTGTTTCAGGAATAGTGTTGCAGCCACAGAGTTCTGTTGTCATTCTTTTGGTTTTAAGAACTTCATGCTGACTGAGAATAAGGCAAGAGTATGCAGCACACACGCAAGAATAAGCTGTTTCAATGGGAAGGATACAATATTAACTCAAGAGTACCTTGACAGCACTTACACTTTGAATCAACTCCTAACTAGTGTTGAAACTCTTTTTTTAAATAGATGATAAAGATTATTGCCAGATAGTCACCCTTTGGGGGCATCACTACATGTCTGGTGGTAGGAGCCATAAATATGGAGAATCATGACCCACACCAATGAATTCACAATATTGCTAACAAGCCATGTCCACAAGTACACCAAAGTAATAGTAACTTTTAAACGTAAAACAATTTAAAGAAGCCAGCTCACAGAAAAACAACAAAAGTAAGCAGAGGCACAAAAAAATTATCTGAAATTGATTAAACAAAACTTGGCATTAAATTAAAACTTTACTCAAGTGACTTTGCTTGGATTGGTGTAAATTCATACAGTAATTTTAAAGAAATTATTATTGAAACAGTGGATTTTGAACGTCTCAAATCGAGCTGACCTGCCAATCAAATTTAAGATATGGACAGTCAGTTCACAAATGATCCAGAAACCGGGATCAAGGACCTTCAGTGGGCCCAAAATTCAAACAAGCACTGGCAAAGTCTATGTCTGGCAAACAAGTCATTCTTTCGAATTTGTCAAAGTTGCTTCTGCAAACTTTTATTGTTGGGATAGCTGCTGGGTCTGCTCCGATATAAAAAAAAAAACTTCAAAAAACAAATGTGTTTTTGGTCTCAAAAAACACAATGCCACAGTAACCCCACATTGCAACAACTAAGGACAACTTTGTGCACATGTGTTCCTTGTGAAAAAGTAAAATGTGGTGCCTCTAAGTGAAGTTAACCAATGGCTGAAATGGGCTGATCCACTGTCCCATGCTCCAGCAGAAAGAAGAAAAAGCATTGGAATAGCCAATAGGTCTCGCTTTTGGGACCTTATAAGTATTTAGTTATGCAGCACAATATCCTTGGTGCAACAACAAACTGTTGCATGACTAAACACTTATGAGGTCCCAAAGGCGAGACCTATTGGCTATGCCAATGCTCGTTTACATAGTGTTGCTGGGAGGCATAGAGCGCACAATACAAAACCTTAAATATGGAAATGTCCCAATTAGGTGGCATGACAGAGGTTAGGAAACTGTAGTTTGAAATGCGGACTAGTGTATTATTTTATGATCCATTGGATTGAATACGTTTTGTCCTTAAAATTGACGAAATTATGAAATAGGGCAACCAAGAATTATAATCAGTTGTGCGTGAGAGAAAGCGAGAGTGCGTGAGAGAAAGCGAGAGAGCGTGCGCGAGAGAGCGTGAGCGCAAGAGAGAGCGTGAGCGCAAGAGTGAGCGTACGCGAGCGCAAGAGCACGCGAGCGAGCGCAAGAGCACGCGAGCGAGCGCAAGAGCATGCGCAAGAAAGATTGCATGAGAGAGCTTGCACGAGAGAGTGTGCACGAGAGTGCGCACGAAAGCACGCGAGTGTGCTTGCAAGAGAGTGTTTGCGTGCGAGAGAGGGCGCGCAAGAGTGCACGTGTGTGCGCGCGAGTTAACGTGTGGGTGTGCGAGAGTGCACGCGTGTGTGTGTGCGCGAGAGTGCACGCGTGTGTGCGCGAGAGTGCGTGCAAGAGTGCACAAGTGCGCGAGAGTGAGCGCACGAGAGCGCGCGCGAGAGTGAGCGCACGAGAGCGCTCGCGAGAGCAAGAGATTGCACGCAAGAGAGATTGCACGCATGAGTGCACGTGCGTGAGAGTGCACGAGAGAGTGCGCCCGAGAGAGAGTGCGCAAGTGCGGGCGAGAGTGCGCGCAAGAGAGCGAGCGCTAGTGAGCGAGTGTGCGAGAGAGAGCAAGAGATTGTGTGCGAGAGTGCACGCGTGTGAGAGAGAGTGCGCGAGAGTGCACGCGTGTGAAAAAGAGTGCACGAGAGTGCGCGAATGAGTGTGCGCGAATGAGAGTGTGCGCGAATGAGAGTGTGCGCGAATGAGAGTGTGCGCGAATGAGAGTGTGCGCGAATGAGAGTGTGTGGGTGTGTGTTTTTATCCAGTGGCAGTTGCTACTGAGTAGTTCTAGTTGTGACCACATTTCCACAGGAAAAGCGTTATTTTTTTTGCTAATAACTTTGGAACTGTTTGACAAATCTTCAAAAAACTTCCCCTTCTTCCCCCTACCGCAAAAAAACTAAAACATGCACCCCAGTTTCTTCCTGGAAAGTTTCGGGGTGTAAAGTCAAAACCTGGGACCGAGAAAAGCAAGGCGTACCCAAATGTGTTTTCCCCGTGCACTTTTCCAATAGGTAGATATAACACAACTAAATGTAATTACTTCAAATTTGGCAGAAAGCTTGATTTGGAGGTAATCCTTTCCATAGTTTTTGAGAAATTAAGGTTGGGACTGAGGGGACTCAGTTCCTGGTCATGAAAAAAGTGCAAAAAACACTTAGGGAGGCACGATGGGGATGTACAGCCCCTCCCCTGGGCCTAGAGGGAGGGCCCCAGAGGAACCTCCCCGTTAGGGCCGAAACCTTTTTTTCTTCTTCTTTTAATGGGACTTCGGATTCGCTGTCCCATCTAAAACAAGCATTGGCATAGCCAATAGGTCTCGCTTTTGGGACCTTATAAGTATTTAGTTATGCAGCACAATATCCTTGATGCAACAACATCAACTGTTGCATGGCTAAACACTTATAAGGTGCCAAAGGCAAGACCTATTGGCTATGCCAATGCTTGTTTAACATCTTGTCAGTGGTAGTAAGCACAATATCAATATAATTTACAATTACAAGATAGTGGAGTGCACTCGCAACTTATTTTTACAGCTGTTCTCTGCATTTCACCCTCACGCCTTCCAGATGCTTACTTGTCATTGTGGTCCTCCAAGGGTGTCCATGTGTTGGGGGGTTCCCCTGTGGATCGTATCAGGGCCACTGTGTGGGCCTTTCTGAATAGGGCTGGGTCCGCTCCAAAACCCAGGCCCTTAGAAATAAGAGCCCTATTGTTCCCAAAAGTAAACACACGCAGCGGTCTGCAGGGGGCGGGCCCTAGACTTTCCACAGACAAGCCCCCCCATCTCAAACCCAGCTCACTCCCCTCCATCCCAAGGCCTCGTCGCCACGTTCAGTTAAGGAGATCTGTTCTGGATCCTTTATTGGGGGCTAGCTGTGCTTGTGTGGGGCGTGGAGGGACTGGACAGCGGTGCTCCTGGCACTCCTCAGCAGAGCAGCTATACTTTTAATGGCTGAGAGTACTAGCAACCCTTAGCAGAATTGTTATACTTTTAATATAATAGGAAAGTACCAGCACTCATTAGCATGGCTACTGAACTTTGCAATGGGAGAGTATTAGCATTTCCCAGCAGGACTGCTGTACTGTCAGTGGGAGAGTATCATTGCTTCTCAGCAGCGGTATTATACTTTTAATAGGAGAGTATCAGCACTCCAGAGAAGAGATGCCATTCTGTTACTGGGTCAGTACCAATGCTGTTTAGTAGGGGTGAACGCCTGTACGGGGCAATACCAGGGGTCTACGGTTACTGGGACAGTACCAGTGCACCTGGGCAAAGATGCTCGACTTACTCCGCAACAGTACCAGGTTTTTCTGCAGTGGTACCACTCACTCCAGTATCCAGAAACAGGCACCTCTCAAAACAGCTGCTTTAATTCTTTTTATACAGAAATGACTGGCAACTCAAATGCCTCTTACAATTTGACGTTCATCACTGTTGCCGTTTAAAACGGGCACACTGCCAACAAATAGCCTCCCCTGTTCCTGGCAAACATCTTGTTTCCATCAAGCCTCTCGGCATTCCCGAGCGAGCAGCAGCAATGAGCATTTCAATTTACAGGAACGCACCCCTCCTGCAGCCCTTTCTACTGCTGTGGAGTCAGAGAAAAGCAGCAGTGTGGAGAGATGGTGCCATCCCTCTGACAGGATGAATATATGACTCAGGGGGCTGCTCAGCACGGGGCCCAGGGAAGGCGCTGTGACGTGCGGGCAAGGCGAGCTGCAATGAACCCTACGCTCTTTACACCTCAATAATAAACGTGCATCACTTTAAAATCACTTTACAGAACACATTACGTATATTCGTTCTTGTTGCATTTCTAAGAACCAACGTTACACATTTTTGTAAAGTCGGGGTGAGGACTAACAGAAAGATATGCCTCCTAACACACATGCTCCCGATAACTACGTTTCTCGGCCCACAACACTCATTGTTCCCGAATTATTATCCTAACATAAGAAACAAGCGTGCGCGCCTCATGCTGAAAGTAAAAAAAAAAAATTTAAAAAAAGTTTGACGAGGAGAGGAGGAGGCAGCAGGGGGAGGGGAGAGAAGAGGGGGCCTGCGCCCGTTTCCCTTGCGGGAGTGAGTAGGAACCATCTGTTAATTACAAACAGATGGTTTCAAAGCTTGCTCCCGCAAGGGAACCTCCAAATGTGCACTCGTTGCCATTGAAAGCAATGTAAAGCATGCACGTTTTTGGCAGAAAAAGGGAATCGATTACTAAAGGTCTTCTCCTATGCAGCGCATGCGCGCTGCGTAGGTGAGACCTAAACACGTTTAAAATGGTAGAGTAATGACTTTTTCATTATTAATCCCCCATGGGTGAGCCTGGGCTGTTTTTTAAATTATTTGGGGAGGGGGTATGTGGCTCCCCTCCCTGAGCCTTGGAAAGGCTGCAGGGACCCCATCTGCGTGGTCTATGTTTATATTTTGAGGGAGAGAGGCATGCAGCCACTGCCCCTCTTTTGGGAAGGTTTGGAAAGCCTCTGGGGACCCCATACCAGGGTCATATTCAATTGTTCTGGGGATTAGGGCATGCGGGCCCCCCTCTTTTAGCCAATTTCAGCGCCAGGGACTTCATCCCTTGGCACCTGAATGATTCCCACCTCTGGAGGGAGCAAACATTTTCTTTTGTTCCCTTGTCTGTAAGCAGAGGAGCAGTGGCAAAATCTACTCCTGCAGGAGAATACATATGGCCAGCTTCCACCGGAACAGTGAGACAGCTGGAACTGCGGAAGCCTTATCCCCCACCCCACCCCACCCCGCCCCGCCCCGCCCTGCCAATGGATTAAAGACGTGTGTGTCCCAGCTGGGCACAGAGGCACCCACCACAAAAAAAAAGTGGCTGGCCCCAGTCAGAGGAAGCAGCAGGGGCAGTGGGGGGCATGGGGCTCTCTCCACAGCCCCCAACATACTTGGTATACATGGGTGCCCAGCTGGGCACTGCTTAAAAAAAAAGAAAAAGGGGGGGGGGTGGGCTGGCTCCCACAATAGATGCCGGCCAGAGAGCCCACAGAGTCCATAAAGGCCCTGGGACTCTCCCGGCGGCCACCAACCAAAAAAAAAAAAATAGCTGTGAGTGGCCTGGGTGGGACTGGGACACCTGCAATCATTATAAACAAGCATTTGCAATGCAATAGGTCTCACAATTGCGAGATGTTGAGCTATTGGCATTGTAAATGACAATGCTTTTTATTTATGTGTTTTAAATAAACCTGGAAAAATAAAAGGCATTGTTATTTACAATACCAATTGGTCAAAGTTTCTAAAATGCGAGACCTATTGCATTGCAAATGATTGTTGTTTACAAGCGCCCCATACTTCACTTTCATGTTAATAGAGGCCACGCCCCTTTCTTTAGACGAGTGAAAGCGCGGTCCAGTAGTCAAACAAATGCTTTTTTTTGTGCCTAAAAGCACCCTGTGAAAGTGTGCATGGCGCGCTGAATGTTGCAGGAAAGCATGTCATGCCTGCAGTAGGTGAAACTCAAAGAAAATAGTGCTTACAGACTAAATAAGACGTACGTGTAACAACCGAAGTAAAAGGGCCTGTCCTCATGGGAGGTTACAAATGAAGACAAGGCGGTACTAAGGAGGGACTAACAAGCCTATTAATGAATCAGAAGCCAGCATTTATGAAGGGCAATGACACAAGCCAAAGACAAATATGGGTGGAGAGTGGGTGGGGCTGCCAAGGCTCGACCTAAAAAACAGAGACTGGGAGAGAATAAAGAATAATAAATGAGAGTCCATAGCCGGTCATTTGTTATTCACGGCTCTGCAAAGAGCTCCCCATAATGCCTTTTCTGGGCTTAATTAAATATATTAGCATAAATGTCCTAATCGGGCCAGGCACAACACCAACATTTTTCTAAGTATTGTGGAAGGTTAAAGGAAGTGCAGCAGCCTCGCAGAAATACTTAAAGAAAATAAAAGAAAAATTCATTTAAAAAAAAAAAATAAAAATCACCCGTACATTTGCTGGGGTCTATATAACATGATCCGAGGAAAGGTTGATAACTTTTTCCAACCATTCCCAAAGCTGGAGAATTTGCTCTTCTGCTTGGAAACGTAGGGACCGCTTGTAGTTTGTCTATTGGCTGTATTATGTGGCTTGAGGAGTGTAAAAGAAAGTCTTGTATGTGTTCAACATTGTTTTAACCAATGGGCCTGAATTACTTATATTGACAGTAACTTACATTAAAAAAACAACTTAGAATTTCCCTGAAAGTTAGGTGTCAATGTCAGTTGCAGCATTACATTTTAAATTGAAAAAAACTGAAATTCACCAGCTATAGTTGACTAAAGTTACTATACCTCGCACTCTGGCCATGCCCTGCTTATACCCTCACAAAGTACATCCCTCATGACATGCTCTAGGACATCACTGATAACACCACTGCTGGCGTGAGGAGACACTTGTCAATTCTAGAAGGGTCTATATCCTTCGGGATTTTCAGTTTTAAGATCTGTGTAATTGTAACAGGTTAGGTTGAATAAGCTGATGTGATCTGGTAAAGGGGTAAAGAAAAGGTTGAAAGGGAAAGGAGACCGGATGGCCCCTTAATGGAAGGGACCATGAGGTTTGAGGAGCGGATGTGAACAGTGGAACTGACACCACACTTTGAATGGTTTTGAGGCAAGAGACGGCCTGCTTTGTTTTCTTTTATGCCAATGATTTCTAGTCTCAGTAAAAGCATTTGGCAATGAATGGTGTTAAAGGCTGTTGATTAGCCCAGGAGTAATACTGCTGTCACTCAGTCACTGCCCATTGTTAGTTTCAGGTCATCTCGGAAAGATATCAAGTCATTCATCAGCCTATGCAGAAGCCAAAATAATGGTCGGAGAGTAGATTAATTTCCTCAAAAAGACCAAATCAGGGAGACTGCTGCTCTTTTCATTAGTTTTCCAAAGAATATTCTTGCGGCGATTGGCCTGTAGTTAGCAAATCTAGGTTGTATCACGGGTTATGCTTTGTTGTTTTATCCCCCAGTTACTTCATGAACAAGAGTTATCCAGACTACGTTTCCATCAAATCATCACCGATGTAGCACTGGGCATTCACATTCAAAGGATTAAATAGGTCTCCTTGCTTTTCATTTACATTAAACATCACTAGTGTCCCTTCCGTGCAGAACGTGGAAGCTATCCCACATCTGTGCACTTAGACGGTGTTGGTTTTCACTCTCTTGATCGCTTGTTCAGCTGCAAAGTTAATCACTGAAAATATGATTGAAGACATTCTTATTATAACTGATGTTTTTAGAAACTGCAACACAGAATGTTAATTTGGCTTCAGAAAAAATACATAATAAAAATGACGTGTGTCAAAAGTAATATACATCTGCTCTGGCACAAAGATATATGCATCTGATGCTTACAGGTTTAACAAAATTAACTGGATCTCTGTATTTAAACACTAAAGACAATCACATTTTTTCACATTCTCTATTCTTTCCTGTCCAGACATTTCTAAATTGTGCCCGAGTTTCAGCACGCAACTACAAAGAAGCACGTGGGTACCAGTCAATCTAAGGCGTAGGAGATGATTGCTTTGAGGAATACGATGTCAATTACTTTACCTTTTGGGTTATTTAATACCTAAGTGAGGTTGAACCATAGCAGTTAAGCTAGAGCTTTATCAAAGAGAATTCTTCCACTAAGGACATCCATTTCAAATTCAACAGTTTGTGGGTCCTCTCTTTAAAGAAAAAGTTGTAGTTGCCGGTGGGACAGGAGTAGACAGCATCCGCCTCAGACATTTTCTCCTGGCTCTAGCCTAGTACCGATAGAAGACAGACATCGAGCCCACACAAGACCACAATGCCAGCCCGAGTTATAAGTCCGAGTGTTTTATGAGGACACCACCACAACTCCAAGCACCCCCATTCTGGACCCAAGAGAGAGACTTAAATCCATCAGTGCAACAACAAACGACTGTAGTATCACTGCTCAGTTCCAAGGGGGAGGCATAATATCTGTTTACTTGCAGGAAACCGTGTAAATGTGGTTTTAGCTTGCAGGATTTTTTCTACTCTGGCCTCTAGCAGCAGACCAGCGAGCTACAAATAATTTAGACCTCACCACCCATCCTGAATATACTGCACCTTCCCAGCAAGGGGCACAATGGGGAGTTTGTGTAGGAGCTCTGGTTGCCTCGGTCTCATTGTCGTCACCTAACAGACTGAGCTACCAACTGGCTCATGGCCCTTTCCCTATGTATATTTGGGAATGCCTCTGCAAGGATGAAATCCACAACTGCCCAGATTAAGTTAATTGTCTTGGAAGATTTTGGTCAGTTGATAAGAGAACTTGAGCTCGGACAATGCAGTGTCAGGGCCACACCAGACTCAGCTCAAAGGAGCAGCTGGCCATATAGGGATGAGAGTGGGTCTTTGGCAGTCCATCAGAGCCATCAAAGACAAAATTAGCTGGTACATCTGGAAAGATAGTCCTATGACCCAGAGCATTCGACTTTATTGGGGCAACCTTCATGACTTACGAAGGGCTGGTAATCGTGGCCATAGGAAAGGATAGTCTGTGGGGAAGGAGAAGCACCACCTAAATAGCAGAAAAGTTCAGAGACCGAGTCCAACAGCAGAGACCATGGACTCACCTCGTGACTCTTCCTAATGATTACATTTAACGTTTTGTGCAGTATATGTGCACCTTTACTCTGTAGGCAAACCAAGAAGTTCAGAAAGGTCCTTGTACCGGTGGTAGCATAGATAGGGCAGGCAAGCACCGTAGGAAAGAGGAAAGAAAACAGCAACAACAAAAAAACGAAGCTGAAGTCCACATAGAAAAATCAAGGCACATAAGAAAAGCGGTTCGCAGTCACAAGATTGAGCAGAAGAAATCGCAAAGGCAGCATAAACCGAGCTAAGGGCACAGGCAGCATCTGAAGCACACGTGAGTGCGTGGTTCCAGTATGTAAAGCTCTGCTAGAAGAGATTTTGAAAGAGTTTCCAGAGAAACCCAGTCGGTGGAAGGGATACGTGCAAAAAGAGAATGGTAAAGAGGCTGTAAGGGGGATCCATTTTTAATTTTTTTTTTTTTTTTTTAAAGAGAACTAGTTGTATGCTACTTGGAGAGCTGCTTCAAATTATAGCTGTAAATCACCTTTTATATGATTCTAAAAAACAATTCTTCAGTTCTCCTTCCGGCTCATGTAAATTTTCAATACGAGGATGAGTATCATAATTAAAAGTGTAATGTATACACATTTAAGTTTAAATGCGGTCTTTTAATTCAAATTTCATTCTTAATTTTGGTTTAAATTCTATTTTTCATCCAATACATGTGACAGTTTTAAACAACTGCAGGTCTGTACTTGCTTAAACCACACTAATGTAATCTGGTTACAAATGTCGGGAAGTGGAAAATGCTTCAAAAAAGCATTAGGCAACCATGGGGAACAAAAACGCATTTGTGGATGGCTTGAATGTGGAATGGACCGTACCGGATGTGTTGAAAACATATGGAGCAAAAACAACGTAATTTTTGCGATGTTCATGTTACCTCACAAAAAATCGAATGAATAATTCCTTTAGATACCGTCCACGTGTGCGGCAACAAATAATTGTACACAAAGCTGAACACAGTAACACAGGAGCTTTTAGAAAGTCTTGGCACCTGATGTTTTCCAAGTTCACTCCCTCTGCTATACAAATATAGACTATTTGAGAGAAGAATTCCATTACATGCTTCTGCAGTGACTGCAGTCCTTCCTGCTCATCAATGAGCTATGCCCACTAGCCTGGATTACGGGAAATACAGGAGCAAATACCACACTGCTCAACCTTCGAACATTTTGCCCAACTTGACCTGAATCCGAATCGGGTATCAGAGCGCTTTACATAGCACAAGTTACGTTACATGAGGACACACATTCATTAGGTCGAGGGACCGTCCGGTCTGCCAAAGGCAGAACCGGAAGTCCGGAGATCTTATGATTCTTAGAGTGGCTATTTAGCCCGCCTCTCTTTTTGCCTCTCCTCCATTGGCTGGCTTCCTAAACGGAGGCCAGCCATTGGAGGAGAGAGCCGTCCCTCCAAATAGGCTCCGTCTTTTTCAGATTCGGGGGCGTGTTCTTCTTTCCACTTTTTAGCCACGCCCCTTTTTAGGCGTGTTTTTCTCTCCTCCAGCCAATGGCAAGAGGAGAGAAAAAGAAACACGCCCCCGATTCCGAAAACACCACTGCGTTTCTCCGAGGCATTTCTGCTTTGCCTCGGAGAAAGGCGGCGGTGTGAGTTTTCTTTCCATAGATGCTCGCTTATCTCCCTGCCTTTCTGTCCTTCGCCCCCCTACTCTCGTCTCTTGTTCCAAGAGTCCGCTGATTAGGCATATAGCACTCAAATACGGGATACGGAACCAGGAGCCTCGAAGAAGCGCAGACGCCGCACTCCGCCGCCATTACAGAGGTTTGCCCGCAGTGCTCGAGCAGTACCAGGCGGTCCGTTTCCCTCTCCGCTCTCCTTCAGAAGCAGCTCGACTCCAGTCTATAGCTGTGCCAAGGCCAGGCGCACCCCCAGGGGCTCTGTGGAGTGCTTCTCTTAAGAGCGATCCCACTCACCCCCCCCCCCCCCCCACTGGCCCCAGGCCGCAGCGTGTAAGCTGCCCGAGCGCAGAGTGTCCATGGCCGCCCTGGCACGGCATTGGTAAGGAGGGGGGCTTCACCTTGAGCCACATCGGGCGTTGGTTATCGTAGCTCAGTGGACCGAGCCCGCCAAACCTGACAGCGAGCCATGGTGAGCCATGTGACACACGCAGGAGTGAATGTGCAAAAAGAAACCCGAAGGCGCACTCTCTCTAGGCACAAAGGTAACAGGAAAGAAGTGCTTCGGATAAAAACATTCCCAAGGCCCCCTTTTGTATATACAAGCATTAAATGAAATACATTTTAACGTTATTTGCCATGCCCTTGACTTAAATGTTTTCGTCTGTATAATGTTTGGCAAACATCTATTTGGGTCACAATCCCTATGTCATCTGGTGCCAGTTTAGGACGAGAAAAAACTCCTAAAATGTACCAATCATGAGCTGGGTGAGGAGGGTTAAATTTGAGCCGGTGGTTACATTTGGGGCCCACCGACATATTTGGGGGGGGGGGGGGGGGCAATGGCTTATTAGACACCCTTGAGATACGGCACCCGCGTCATTCCACAACGGCGCTGCTGCACTTCTGTGAAAACCTTTGGGCACTATTCGCATTCCTGTGCAAATTAAGCACCGGTGAAAAATGCACCTATTGCAGATTATTAATTTGGTGGCGTGTTGTATATAAAGGGTCATGGTTAGTGCTGCTACTTGCAAATGAGGGCGTCTGTCTGCTTTGGAAGAAGCGCCTTGAGCGGAAAGTTTGGCACTATGAAAAGGTAAGCTGCTTGTTAACGTCCGTTCACGTCATGTTTCGTGTGGTGCTTCACACATGGCGCGTTGCAGCATGCATCCTGCCCTCTAGAACGACCCCCCCCCCCGTCATTTAATGAGCCGGCCGTGCTGTGGCGCAGGAGGTGCTGTATGATAATGAGCTAGCGCCGACATGGAGGCCAGGCGGGAGCAGCTCCCATGGGCGTTGCCGGCGCTGGCGCTACTCTGAAAGAAATAGCGGGAAGAGGCACTGAGTCGGGAAGAAGGCGCTAATCAGCCGAAACACACTGGTGTGAGTCTGAGCGCTGCCCTTCAGTGACCTGCCGATGATAAGCTCGGGGAACCCCTACAGGTCGAACGGGGGTGGGAACGGAACCCCGGAACGGCGGCCTGGAGGGGTCAGCGAGGGCAGGCTGGTGGGTGGGAGTGAAGACTGGGGCAAGAGGCAGGGAATTGGGTGCAGACGGGGCCAAAGGGCAGTGTGGAGCCACCCACCGCAGTGCTAATGAGATGTGGAGGCGGGCCAAGATCCCTCTATATAAAATTGCCAATATGAAACTTTTAAACAGGAGAAATTACGGGTACAAATAAAGGAGAAACTGACCCCCCACCCCATTGACCTGGCAAGGGCTAAGCAGGGCACTAAAAGGAGGCGACCGTGGAACAAGACAGAGCACTGAGTGTGACACATTTGGCGACGACATCCGGTGAAATAAGCGCGGCTGGTCCTGCCCCCAAATACACTCAGCTTGTGATGACAGAGGGGGAGATGACCCCCCCCCCTCCTCACCACTACAGGCTTCCCATCAGGGAGCTTCTAAGAGCCATGTGGGAAGCCCCGCCCTTCATTTGTATTTAGATAGCGACAACCAATGAGGAAGCCGGCGAGGATTTATAGTGCCATTAGGTCCTTTCATTCACAAACAAACCCCTACACTGCGCGCTCCGGAGCTCAATAGGGGAGGGAAAGGGGAGTGTCCCGTCCCCTCCGGTCACCTCCAGACTGCCTGCCAGCTCAGAGGAGGGCTCGCAGAAACTTGAAGGTGAATTTGGGTGTTGTATGGGGTCTTCTGCAGCCATTGCGTCCCCCGGACTATGGAATAAGCACCAATTTGAAGGTTAATGTGAGTACATGGTGTAGCAATTTTTATTACCATTTACTTCTGTTGATGTTAATATATATATATAGCGCCCGTCGCGCTTTCCAATCGCACCCTAGCGCTACACCTTCGATTTTATTAATATAGTGTGGAATTTAAAGTTACGTATGCTGTGCCAGCTGTTAAGTGCCAACAAGAAGTTCATTGTTCACTGTTCTACAACAATGTGCAAGTCAGTGTATATGTTTCTCAGTTGAGTTGCACAAAGGGGAACGCTCTTGCAGTCATCCATTGACGATGTGTGTATTTTTATTTTTAAGTTATTATTTTATGTTTTCAGTTTAATCAGACTGAATTAGTTTTCCATTTAGGAAGATTCTTCCTACTCTGGCTGAAGCGCGCAGTTTCATTCTACCTGGGCTATTTCTGCTTCGACGCAACTTCGTGCATTAATTAAAACGTCACCTTTAAAATGCAGGCGAAATGTTCATGGGGAATTTGATGCAACACATTGCGCTTTGAAAGATTAAGTGCGTCTCGCAATACAGTGGGTTCGCAAAGTGCTCATTTCTCAGACTAATGTTATCAGCACGGACTGATTCAGAGGGATGTGAATTGAACAGGTCTGTTGGCGGCGTCTAGGAGTAGGTATGCCAACTAATTGGTATTCACCTATTCAAGCTCAGGAGGAACAGAAGATGCCCTAGCCTTTGTAGCCACACATCCCGAAATCAGCTACATTCACCCAGTAAACTCAATATTGTCAGACAAGTACGTGTGCAGCCTCAGACAAACATTGAGGTAAGGGACAAGCTTTGATTATATGCTATGAAAATGTGTATAGCGCTTCCTTCGCTTGGCGAGGCGCTACAGCACTTTGCAGAAGGGGCAGTACGTTACTCTGCGTTGTCTGAGCTCCTTCCTCATTTACACTCACAAATGGGGGCTTTGTTTTGTGTTGCCAAGGCTGATACGAAGTTGTGTTGTTTCCCTGCCTTGAAATACAGGATGTTACTACCTCCTGTCAGTTTCAGAATTAATGTCTTTCTTTTCTGGAGTGCTGTAAGAATTCTTAGAAAACATGCTTTTATTTGTATTTCTTTACATCAGCAAATAGATGAAGAGATGGTACTGAAACTAACAAGACAGGAATCGGATGCAAAAAAAGTGCAGTTTAGAACTTCTGTGAAGTTTATGGTGCAGGGATAGCTTAGTGAGTTTAATGGCACTGCCGAGAGCGTACATGCTATTTTTTATGTAATCTGCTTGAAAAAAATTCCAATATTACATTCGGGACGGTTAAGGCTCCCCATTAATCTCGTAGTGATGTTGGTGCCATATGGTACCTGCAAAGCCATTTGAATTATGCAACAGGAAAGGAGCCAATTATGTTGCAGGATTGACTAAATTATGGGGCAATACAAGGCACATTATGCCTCATAATGCGGTGCATTTAGTGATGGTATTGCTTAATTAGTTTGTCATTTTTACATATTAAAACTGCATGGACAAAGGTTTTTACACCATTGGTATCAGTTTCACACGCAAATACAGCCACAAGCAACAAAGAGACCAGTTAACATTTAAACAGGAGGTGAAGTGGGTGCCACTTCTGCTTTGGCTCCCAAGATCAATGTGTATGTGTCTAGATCTGTGTGTGTGTGTGGCTCTCTATGTGTGTGTGTGGTTCTGTATGTGGATGTGTGGTTTTGTGTGTGGCTTGGTGTGTGTGTGTGTGTGTATGTGTGTGTATGTGTGTGTATGTGTGTGTATGTGTGTGTATGTGGCTCTGTGTATGTATGTGTGGCTCTGTGTGTGTATGTATGTGTGGCTCTGTGTGTGTGGCTCTGTGTGTGTGGCTCTGTGTGTGTGTGGGGGGGTGGCTCTGTGTGTGTGGGGGGTGGCTCTGTGTGTGTGGGGGGTGGCTCTGTGTGTGTGGGGGGTGGCTCTGTGTGTGTGGGGGGTGGCTCTGTGTGTGTGTGTGTGGGAGGCTGTGTGTGTGTGTGGGAGGCTGTGTGTGTGGGAGGCTGTGTGTGTGTGGAGGCTGTGTGTGTGTGGAGGCTGTGTGTGTGAGGCTGTGTGTGTGTGTGTGAGGCTGTGTGTGTGGGAGGCTGGGTGTGGGAGGCTGTGTGTGTGGGAGGCTGTGTGTGTGGGAGGCTGTGTGTGTGGGAGGCTCAATGTGTGTGTGGGAGGCTCAATGTGTGTGTGGGAGGCTCAATGTGTGTGTGTGTGTGTGTGTGTGTGGCTCTGTGTGTGTGGCTTTTTTTTGTAGGTGGCTCTATGCGTGGTGGCTCTGTGTGTGGGTAACTGTGTGTGTGTGTGTGTGTGTGTGTGTGTGTAGGTGGCTCTATTTGTGTGTAGGTGGCTCTATGTGAGTGGCTCTGTGTGTGTGGGTGGCTTTGTGTGTGTGGCTCTGTGTGTGGGCGCAAATGCAATAGGTCTCGCATTTGAGAGTGATTAAGCTATTGACATTGTAAATAACAATGCCGTTTCTTTAAATGTTTTAAAAACAAAAACATAAACCACAACCTCACAACTTCACTCTCTATCTCACTACCTCACTCTCTATTTCAATACCTCACTCTCTATCTCACTACCTCACTCTCTCTCTCACTACCTCACTCTCTATTTCAATACCTCACTCTCTATCTCACTACCTCACTCTCTCTCTGCTAATGCAATAGGTATCACATATGCAAAAAAAAAAAAAGCTAATGCCAATAGAAATGACAATGCCATTTATTTAGGGATACAAAAATGATAAAAAACATAATGAGCAATACCAATAGCTCTACCTATAATATTGCCGAGACCATTGCATTGTAAATGCTTGTTTTTTGTTAGGCACCGGGAGATTAAGTGATTTGCCCAGAATCACAGGATGTTCAGCGTCATTACCGAGACCCAAGACCCGAACCCAGTTCCGAGGTAGAGCGCCCTAGCCGTTTGGCCAACTCCTCTCCCCAAGGAGCACCAACATGTTAGAAGCACTAACCTAATGCACTGCTTGAGGTAAATCTGTATTTAAATAGCAACAGTCAGTTCTCCTCTTGGCTGCTGAATACTTACTTAGGAATACAAAAAATACTTTTAGTAACGCAGGTAACTCAAATCGCGGTCTCACTCATTCAAACAGCTGGGACATTCCATGATGGCAGGTCGGACGCAGAAACTTGTCTAAAAATTGCCGTTGCTTTAAATATTCTGAAGCTCTGATTTGTTCATGTGTTCCTTCGTGTAATAGGCATCACTAATGCTTCATCAACAACCACACTTCTGTACAACTAGAGTTCTCCATCATGATATAGTGGTAACAGTAATTGTTAATGGAACGGATTGGTGAGTATTTTGCAACAAGCATTCAGGAAGCCAATCAGTCTCGCCTTTGCCAGCTATTGGCCTAAGCAGCGTTTTTTAGCCATGGTTAAAGCAGAAGAAATGCTAAAACTAATTTTTAAAAAGCGCTATGACGCAGTCAGGGCTAATACGCTTTAAAAAAAATATATAAAGTGCATTAGTGCTGTCTGCATCAAAGAGCTTTTTAGGTCAAAGCTTACCAAACAGCAAAGATGTATGGTTTGCTAAATACATATTGGGGACAATCGGAAAACTTTCCTGGGAATGCATTCCACCCATTCATTACTATTTGCTTTGTGGTGTGTAACTCACATTGGTTTGCTTTATTTGTTTTAGGTATCCTGCGTGAGTTTGTCCATCCTGTAGAGCATACCCCATTTACTTTAATTTCCACCAATGCACGATTTCTGTAAACAGGAATTTAAATCTTGTTCTACCAGGTCACAATTTCTGTGCATTCAAAGACAGAGGTCAAATGTCAGACTCAGTCTTCCAGGGAGCTTAGTGCTTACTTTTCTTTCTCTGTCTTCAAGGATTTATATGGCAATCACGCTAGCAACTTGGAGTGCGCTCGAGGAAGGCTGAACTATGTTAACTTTTTTCTAGCACATAACAAAATATAAATGGCTGCAAATGAACTGTGCAGATATTTCAGAAAATATCAGAATTAGAAGGGCGGAAATAAAGCACATTTGGTAATTCTGAAGTGTGGTGGAAACAAATATTTTAATACAATCAAAACAAACTAATACACTAGGTGATGACATTTCTACACATTATCATTTGTGATCTGTGTACTTATCCATACAACTTTATGTGTGTGTAAATGTTATGCTAATTTCAATTTAAAATGTGCTGTCTGGAATGACCGAGCGCGGTCACATCATGCATACTCCAATTTACACCACTCCACTCTATTCTGCACCACTCCACGCCACGGTACTCTACTCTGTACCACTCCATGCCACTGCTATCTAAGCCTCTTTACTTTATGACAATGCACTCTATTCTACCCCACTACACTCTACACCAATCCAATCTAGGCCACTCTACTCTGCCAACTCAATGCCACTCCACAACACTGCACTCTATACCAGTGCACTCTACAACAATCCACTATAATCTACTCTGCGCTGCTCCACTCTACTGTGCACTAATCCCCTCTGAAACTATTTAATCTATTCCACTCTACTCTGCGTCACTAAGCTATGCTACACCACTCCACACTATGCCACTCTACTCTGAACCACTGTACTCTACACCACTCTACTCTGTACCAATCTACATCAGTCTCCTCTGCAGCACTCTAACCACTGCACTCTACACCACTCTACTTTAACTACTGCACTCCACAACACTCCACTTTACGCCACTGACTTTTAGTCATGCTGAACATCAGCCACATTGGTGTACAACATGGCTAAAACACATTGGCAAAGTCAATAGCTTTTGCAGAGGCGCGACCTACTGGCTTTGCCAATGCTGGTTTTATTATTATTTTAGCCATGCTGCACGGCAGCCACACTGATAGAACACATGGCTACAAATTATTGCCAAAGTTGGCAAACCAAAGGCAATGGTAGAGTCAATAGTCTCACACGCGAGACCTATTGGCTTTCCCGAGGCTACTTATGATTCGGCATGTGTGGAAAAGAAAAAAGAAATGACATTTGGCAAAAAATCACAATACACAAAAAACAAATGCACCCATGTCCATGTCTCAATGAAAGTACATTTGGAAGCAGAGAACATCTGTGGTCACAATAAAACCAGATAAAATCTACTGTCAAAATAAACATCCATTACAAATGAGAAAATGGCTTTTATGAAGGGCATGTGGCATAGTAAAACACATCTACAAATAGTAAAGAGTTTCAACAAGGATGACAGCGGTGAAGTAAAAAAAAAGGTAGTGTACAATCAGTGGTAGGACAGCAATCAAACTGAAGCAATCAGTACTTGATCCATGCTCCAGCTGAAAGAAGAGGAAGTATAGCTGGCCAATTAGAAGGCAGAAAATACGTGTGACCATGAAGCCAATAAAAGTTAAGCAAATCGTGGGTGGGAAGCCCCTTCTTGTATAGGATGTCTCTCACAAGTGAGACCTAAAAAGGACAGCAAGGATAAAAACTATCACACTAACAGCAAAGGCAAATTCCATTCCCGTATCGTCCTGCGTTCCTTTGTTCTTAAAAGATTGGGACGGTATTTACAGAATATACTAGTGCAGGCCATAACAAATGCAGAACTAGAAGTCCAGCACACACAATGTAAAAAAAACCCTAACAAAATATACCTGACATCTGCATTGCTGTTTCATGGAAGGGAGTTCATTCTAAATTAAGAAATCGAAAAGACACCGGTCTCAAAAATTTAGAACGGCTTTTTGGCACATTTAGAAGTATCGGTACTTCGAGTGGCCCTGTAGCACCATCTGTTTTTGGTGCAAGCTGGGCTTGCATGACTGAGTTGGATCTAGTTAATGAAATGAAAAGAAAGGATATCTCCGAAAAGGTAAACCACCTGAAGCTTTGACTAACTGAACCTTTACCTTATCTTCAAGTCCAGTAAGGAGTTAGTCTGCATTGTACCAGGTACGTAAGGCAGTGGTAATGGAGGCGCTGTAGCAACCTCTTTTCTGTCGCTCTACTTAAAAGCCAAGTCTTCGGGCGTGAAATGGACTGGACAACGCTCAGCGAGCCATGAAGGAAGGTCCAACTAAAGTGGGATATTCAAAACAAGAAAGGGTGTGATGCGTGACTTACAATTACAAATTACACAACCTTAAACAGCAAAGCGGAGTGCAAAATAAAAAACTGAAGGGGGAGTCTGAACTGATAAAGGTTATACACCTTTAAGCAACGGAACTCTAAAGTTGAACAAGCATTTACAATGCAATGGTCTCGGCATTGGTAAAGTTAGAGCTATTGGCATTGCTCATGACATTATTTTTATTTATGTTTTTGTTTTTAAAACATTTAAAGAAACGGCATTGTCATGAGCAATGCCAATAGCTCTAACTTTAACAATGCCGAAAACACTCCCAATGAAGAGCTCCGAGGAGCACACAGCCCTGGTCAAGGACAGGTCCAGCTAGCAGAGAGGCGAACACGAGCAACGCCTCGAAGACCTAAGACACCAAACTTTCCCAAACAGATGTATGAACAGCTTCTAAAGTTGTCAAAAACACTCATGCACACTTCTCACACGCATCCAATTTATACTCAAACATTTCTCTTGCGCATGCTTTCACACACCCCTTCCTTCACTCACACAGCTTCACCCTCACAGACACTAAATCTCATGCACACTCTCAGCTTGCCCTATCTGATACTTCCCATCACCGGTGACTCAACATTTTGAACAGGCGAACGAAAATACCTTTCATTCTCCCATTAAATATGTTGCTTTATGCAACCCTCAACTTTGGGAAGAATACCATGTTAAAGAACAGTAGATGTTGCAGTGCCCAGTATAATGTTCTCAAGGCGAGATCAATTGCATTGCAAATGCTCTTTCATAAAGGAGTAATTCCTTAAAATTACAACGTTGAAGAAAAGATCACAAATTAAAAAAAAAAATGTAGACAAGTAAAAGCTACTGCATGCATTGCATTCCAAGCATTTGCACAGAGGGTGACCAAACGAATTCAGGTTGAATGGGTAATGGATTTGATCTCCAGCACCATATACTGAAAGGAAGTGCAGGAATCACTTGGTAATCAATTCAGAGTTCGTGCAAGCCTGCCAGAGACCTATCTTTGTAAATAAGGCTAAAAACGAATGTCAAAGGTGGGAGGGCAACAGATGTACACGAGTTTATGGGGAGTAATATTTCCGAGTTTCCAACAAGAACAAGAGATTTGAACTTCAAACTGGTTATCACCGCTATCTTTAATGTAGCATTAGCTGCTGATCGGAGGGGCTGAAGGGGAGGGGGAACCCTCCACATTTTAAACTGGCGTAGGGATATGATAAAGTTTAATAAGGGAATGCATGCCATCAGGCTCCATCACAAGCTGAGACAAGCCAAGGAAAGGCTAGCAGGAGACGAGCCCATTACACCCAAACCAAGGGGATGCACGCACAAAATTGTGATCCACACCGGGAGAGAGGAATGCACGGCACCACAACTCAAGGACAGGAGTGCATCCTTACATGACCCAACTCCAGTGAGTCATGCACTTCACCAGGGCGCCGAAGGAAGGCACATGCCACTACGAGCAACCAAGTGGACGCACAGACACCACCAAGACCGATGCCAAAAGGAGTCACAGACCACCAAGACGCAACAACGAAGTGAACGGGTTCTGTGCACAACTGACACCACATCTGCCCTGCCATTCCCAAAAAATCCGTACCCCTTCAGTGTTGTCCTTAGGTCTCCCATCCCCAATCCCAGTCCAGAAACCTCGCTCCGTTAACTGCCTTGCATGACTATCACTAAATACGTACCATTCATCCGGGGGCTCGACCCCATCAGGAGCATTACTGTAGATCCCAAGATTCCCTTCCAAGATATACTTAAATCCACACGCTAGTCCCCGCCACCCACTTCAATCAGAACTAAACACGCAATTGCCATGTCTGTTGGTCCCCCACGACCTCCGAGGCCACAATTCCTTGAGTCAGCTCCCCTTGGCCTCTGGTGCCCCCCTCCCAACGTTCTCTGGGTCACTCACCGGTTGGAGGTCCCTCTTCCCCCCCGGGACTCACCGGGCCCTCCTCCCGCCTCCATATCCGGTGCGGCGCTCCGCGGGGGGGCGCTTCTTCTCCGAAATATTGGCTCCGGGTGGGGGCGCAGGAGGGAGAAGAGGGGGTCCGCCGAGGGGGACGGGCAGGGTTGCTGAGCCGATGTGGGTCCGGGAGTCCACCCTCCTCCGGAACCTTGGGGAAGGGGGGCAGTCATACTCACGGGCTGCTGGGGGAGGGGTGGAGAATTACAAAGGGGCTATGGGCCGGTGCATGAGGGGGCGCGTGCAACCAGTACACCCAAGCGCGCGACAGTGAGCTGTGCGATCGCCGCGCTCCCGACCACGGCGAAGAGGCGGTAGGGCAGGGAAGTGCCGTGCAACATAGCGGCCATCTTAAAGAGTCCCCGAGTCCTTTGATTTCTTAGGACAACAAACGGAAAAAAATGCCCTACAATATGCAAATACATTCAAAAAACATAAGGATCTTTTTTATAGCCTGTGGAGAGTCAAATTTAAATGAATGAAAACGTGTGAATTAACAAAAAGAAATAGGTACAAGCTGACGATTGCTATACTACTTTAAAAGAGAAAGGCCACATACATTAATTTACATTCTTCTAAGAATTTACTTTGCTCACGTGTCTGTCCTAGTTATTGAAAATGCTGCACTACGAAAATGGCCGCGGCCTAGTCGCTTTCCTATAGGGAGGTGCACAAAGCTGCGCGAGAAGGGGTAGCAGTACGCAAGCAAGCGCCAGAGAGAAGTATTGCAGCGAAAGCGCGTGCCTGATCCTTCAGCCCCTTTAACTGTACGCAGGACTTTAAATAGGAAAATAAACGCCTGGAAACGGGGGGGGGGGGGCTGGAAAGTGTGAGGGCAGACGAGCTAGCAAGCGTCAAACAAGACTAGGTCATGATGGCATAAAGTAAAGAAGCAGAAAGTACACGAGGAAGGTCAGAGCAGGGGAGATTACAAACAAGCACCGTGAGAATTACCCGCTGCCTTTCTCCGAGGCAGAGCAGAAATGCCTCGGAGAAAGGCAGCGTCGTTTTCGGATTCGGGGGCGTGTTTCGCTGTTGTCTCCTCCCTGAGACTTCTAGCAAAAAACACGCCCCCCGATCCGAAATGGACGGGGCCTAATCTGAATGACTGACCTCTTCTCCAATGGCTGGCCAGCATTCAAGAGGCCAGCCAATGGAGAACAGGGGAGAAGAGGGGTGGGTTCAAGCCCCTCTTCTCCAAGTCATTAAATCTCGGAGCGAGACTGCGCAAGCGCAGCCTTCGCAGCCGAGACCTAAAAAGGATGCCTTGCCAATACGAGTCTTCGGTTCACACTGGGGGGGGGGGGGGAGGGTAAAAGAACTTTAAGGAGGGGGAGAGGGGGACACACCTCACTACTCAAAGCTCATCCTGTCGACCCACAAAGGGTCTAAAAGCTAGGAACATAAAATGCATTGTTCAAACCAGCAGAGATAAGCACCACTGACAAGTGTATTGTCGTAAAAATGTCTGTGCTGCATCTACCTGAAGTCCAGAATCTGGTGAGGTACTAGTCAGTTCTGAAAGTCCTCGGAGCATCTTTAGTGCAGAGCTGACAGTAAACATGGTGATATTAAACTTAGAGAAGTCAGGATCGATGTGGGTTAGTGTCAGGATATCCCCGTTTGCTTTTGAACATACCCTCATTAGCCTAGAGACCCTTACGGGCGATTGTTCGCGCTTTACAAGTGTGGATTATTAGCCAACCAAAAAACAGCAAAACCTGCTTTTGAGAAAAGGATCTTTTATCAAAATTATACTACGCAAGAGGTGTGCAATTTACACCTGCCAGCTGATTTTTTTTTTTTTTTTTAAATCACTGCGATGTCAAGTTTGGCAGTGTACTAGATGAGTGGCGGGTGTGTGATGGACAGCCACACACAGCATAGCTGATATTAAGATAGCAGTATTGCAAATCACGGTGGGAACCAGGCAGAGAGAACGGCATAATAAAAGACTTTGGATTTTAGACTGTGACTAAGTTGTTCAATGGGCTCACCTTTTGCAAGTGCAACAAATATACTTGCCAATGAAAAACAGCAACCACTTAATCTCCTTTATAATGTAGAAGGTGGCCCTTTAGAAAATGCATATGAAGCAAAGCTCGACCAAATTTAACGTACAAATGTAGTTGATTTGAGTCATTTTTAAGACATCATTCAAGGGTCTGGTTGGTGAAATAAAAATATCTCTAGTAAAAACAGAAGGGTTGCTACAGCACTGGAAAACCTTTTTTATTATGATAAGCTGGAAAGACATTTAGCAATAAAATACTTTGATGTCTAAGTTGGTGAAAAACAAAGCAATTTTGTTAATTCTCCACGAACCCCATCGCTCATCTTTGTTTGAATAAAAACACTCTACACTTTCTTTACTCTTGTTAGTTATTAGCACTTTGGCAATAGGATCGCCACAAAGGACAATTTCATCCAAGCATCCAGGACTTCTTTAAGTTCAATAAACATCTCTGCAACAATCCAATAGGCTTTGTCCTAGCTTTTACTTGAAGTGATGTCATGTATGATGTAATGGTCATCTTTGCGACAGATTTCTAGTACTCCCACTTGCAGCTGCTAAAAATTAGCTTTAAACTAGCCTGGTTGCTCTTCACTAAACAGTTTCTTCCAGGCTGATCGAGAATCACGAACTTCTGTATCACTCCATTAACCTCTAGAAATTGCTTTATTCTTTCAAAGTAAACTGTGTTTCACAGATAACAAGTTTAAGACATTTAGGACACTTTCAAAAGAAACGCCTCCTTAAACCGGAATAGAGACTTCAATCATAAAAAGTACTCGGCACAAACTGGAAAATAACCTAAAATTAACAGCAACAGACTGGTCTTCATAAAAACCCTCCACAGTCAGGGTGTGAATCAAACCTCAACAACAGAGCTGGTTAGACTGCCTCAGCAATGCTGCTAAGAGCATAAACAGCCTGACTGTAGAAAAAGAATAAATATAAAAGAGGCACAAACATTAAATACAAAAGAAACGTCACAAAGGACATAACTTAGTAAAAAGTGCACAAGTACTTACCGTTAACAATATAAAAGAATGTTGGAAACAAATTTAAAAGTAGGATGCTCTTAGCTAAATCCTTTTAGGTAGAATAAAAAGAAATGTGACAATGACTTTGAGGTATAATATTTCATTTTTCAGTAAGTTCCAGACAGCCCATGCCCAGAAGTAAAACCTATGTGTATGTTGAAAGAAGAAACAAATAAAGAAAGTGGACTAAGAAAACACAATAGCTGTGCCAAAATAATCCAATGTCTGTGACAACGGACAAATGCAGGGCAAATCTCCAAACAGATATCCTACGAAAGTACATCTCAAAAGTGCAGCAGTAGTGCTAACAAAGCGACAAAATTATTACAAAGAGCACTGATTGTGGTAAATAGCTGTACTAAAGTTCCTGCTGTGATCACGTCTGCTTTGGCTAGATTCCGTCCTTTCCCATGGTCCTCATGATGCTGTGAAAGGGATCAAGAGAGGATCCTTAAGCAATTTTGATTCGGTGGCATCTAGCACTCATGTTTGGAATCGGTCATCAATGTTTGTGACTTTGGAGATCGCTCATCATCAAAGAGGCAATATGTGATCATCTATTTCTTTAAAAAAATGTTTTTGAAAAAACATGTTATGCGCGGACCTGGACAAATAAAGGGACTTTTTGCCATCTTATACATAAAAACTTGTTGAATAGATTGTCACCAACAACTGAATTTTGTTTATAAATGTTGACAACTGAAACTATCCAGACTACTCTTTCCATCAACGGTAAGAGAATGCATCCTGGCTTTCATGGTGAAACTTTGTATGATGGAGGTGTTGCTGCGAGTTTTAACACTACAGCCCATTAAGGAAGTCTCCTTGATACCCAAGTTTGAATCAGGGGACCAGCTCTAGACTAGCTGAATTCATTTTGCTTAGAAACTTTTCTGTCTTAGAACTGTAAATAGTCCACATTAGAAACATACGGTTGGCTAGAAACATGCCAGATGGGAGGAATCTTCTCCGATTATTGTTTTTGACGCATTTTTCTATTGCAAGGAAATTAAACGTCTACTGTTCTTTAATGGAGTTCTCTTTTGTAAGCTTCAGCCATGGTCTTTTCACACTAGTATAAACCAGACGGTGCAGATTTGCTTTCTTTTGCTCAGGCCGAGTGCCCGCAAAAACTTCTGTACACCTGCAAGTTACTGCCAAAAATCCTGCGCCGTTGAGATCAGGGCACAGAACACTGGTATACAATGAAGTAGCTATTTGCTATTCATGAATAGTTATTTTCCTTGAGCACTTTGCCAATCTAGGAGCAGCGCCAGAATCATCCTTAGAACAGCTTTTTATGTAGTTAGGTTTTGTCCGCATTCATTGCCCTAGTTCGAAGTCATTATGCAATGCGTTTTTACTTTCCTCTCCAAATGTCAGCTATACTTTGTAAACAGCAGAAATCAGACCATTCTTTTAGGATTCCAGCATCTCTGTACTAGATCACTCATCTTGGAATCCATCTGTATGGTTGGCACGTGAAAAAGCTTGACAGATTTGGTATTCTTTCCAATAGCTGTCATAATAAGTTGCCCCACAATCTCTTCCAATTGCTCTAAACACGCCCATCGCAGAGTATCCACACAACTGGATAAGATTAAAGTAAAATAGCTAGTAAGTAAACAATGGGTCGTTAGCCGATAAAATTATTTAATAGGCTAAGTGCGTGCTGAGAAGTTTGAAGGTCACATATTTGGATCGAAATATGGATAACTCAAATTGTAGTACTTTTTGTAATCTTTATAGAATTTTTAAAAATATCTTCTAGTCATGCTGCACAGCAGCATGCAGCTTTACAGAATGGCTAAAAGACATTGGCGAAAATCAATAGCTCTCACATAAGAGAGACCTATTGGCTTTACCAATGCTTCTTTCTAATGTTAAAGCAGCCCAAAATGTAGGTTTCAGACCTAGAACTTGTGGTGATCTGTAACCATCTCCTACTATGTGCACGGGCGGTTTGCAATTAATATAATCTCTATGAACCAGCTTCATGTCGAATGATTTCTGAATACCTCCGGTTCACCGTGTCACACAGATGGTGAGAGAACCGCTACTGGCATTTGAATATTAATCCGTTATATGCTTTGTTGCCTATGTGCATTTACCATCACTTGCCAATTGATATTAACACAGACTCCTAGTTATTGTAAACACGTTAAGGGCCGATTTGCTAGCCCAAATGACATTTCCCATGATTTTACCTTACCGGATACTATTGCAATGCCTTCCGGGTCACCGCATTTAATAACATGGTGGCAGACTGCTGGTTCTTCCCCTCCAGCCCCTTTCAGAGATGTGGCGATCTCCGGAAACTAAGGTAAGGCACCTTGGGTGCTACCTGTTAGTGATTTATGCCACTTGTAGTGACAGCCTTTTTATGACGATCTGAGCGCTAGTTTAGACTGAGCGCATTTATGCAACGGACACGACTCCTCAATCCGTTTATTTGTAAATTACCACGCAGCATTTTAACTTTAATGTGACTCCAGGCATTTACATGCCGTAAACGCCTGGTTTTGTCTTGCGCACCACCGTATACAACTAAGAACGACAGCAATACAATAGTGAAGACTAGGTCTCCTACTACACACTATGATGAATCCCTATTTGTAAAGCTCAAACTACTCACCCTTACGGGTCTCAAGGCGCTGAGGGACTTTGTGGAAATTAAGTGAGCTTTTGCCCAGAGTCACATGGTGCTGAGCTGCCGCCGGGGATCGAACAGTGAAACCTGTGCACTGAAGTCAGCTGCCCTGGCCGCTGCACCACACCTCTCCACTATTGACCAGCAAGATCCAGTTGGCACATTCACCGTGCAATTTAGAAGGTTGGTCCACTCACTTATACGAGATAGAGTGTATGGGACTGTTTACCTTCAACAAGGACATTAACATTTGTCCACCATGGCAGGATATGGACATGGTCAAGCCCTCCCTCACAGTTCACTTGCCTATTGAGTTCTGCTCTTAACAAGGTGCAGTGAAGGGGATGCAACAGACCCTATGGTTACTTCAAGCTGATGGAGTGTGTTGAAAAGGATGAGTAGGCAAGAATTGTTCACATCTACATATGTGTAGTGCTTGACTAAGTGTTATTGTACCCTTTACACCTCTAGAGTCCCGAGACCTGCCACTAAGGGACCTAAGACGGTGGATATAGGCTAGTATTTTTGATTTGGTGAGACTACGTGCAATGTTTGGGTTTTATTTTGTATCTATACACTTTTGCAATGATGGAGATAGACACTGGTGGTTGATTAAGATTTGGATGTTTATAATGCATACTGTTTTCTGATGTGTGTTCTTATATCCCAACAGAATGTGGACCTGACTTCCAGCGGGTACCACAGATCCTTTCCATACCAGTTAATGTATGGCACTTAATTCCTTTACTTCCTTTTTCACATTTTTGAACAGATTGACGAAACATTTTGGACTTGAGGAATGCCAAGAACTGTTATGGTCTAACAAGTTGACCATATACTAATAGGGACCATCCATTAACCTATTTTCACACTTAGCTGATTTTAATCTATCTACTGGGGACACTAATAAAGGATTGACTTTGTGATCCAGGAGATAGTTTTAAACCACTTTTTGATTTTTGCGCTCTGCCCCTCACTCAACCCAACATTAGATGACTTAAAACACCTCACGCTCCTCTCCTACGGGAGAATTGTAGCCCACACTGGTTACCTTGAGGTCCCAGTGTGCAAGAGGGAACCTAATGATGAAGCATGTCACCTTAGGGTGAGTGAGGGTTCTCGTCTTAACACTTGTGTGCGTCTTTCCCCTCACCCTCCTAGAGAATAATTGGTGCATAGTGTGGACACACCATCTGGTTACCTTTGAGTGAGTTGTGATTATACGGAGTGGTATCGTGGATGGTAACAATTCCTCCCTAGAGAACTCCTACATTGAGATTATAGCTTTGTTTTAATTAAAATTCTATCTATCTACCGGCTGGCTTGACTGAGTGACAGCATTTCTGCACTTTCACAAGGAGCATATTGGCACGCAAAGTAGTTTAGTTCAGTGACGGGAACTACTGTGGCAATGTTTGGTTTTTTAGAGCAAAACATTTTTTGCTTTAGCCAATGTTTGTTATAATGAGTGTCTGGCAGCTCCCACAACAATAAAGTTTTACAAAGACCACGTCAAAAAAGGCACACATTGCCAACCAAAAATCTGACCACCTAAGTCATACATATTGGCTTTACCAATGATGGTTTATTTTCATGTTCCCTATAATTTTCTTGCAACTGGTTGCACTGATTTCTCCATTATTATTTTGGGGAAATATTAGCATGACCAATACATTTTGCTAAATGATGCTTAAAAAAAATGGTACCTACAATTTCACAGTAGCTTAGCAAAACGTTGTTTTCCAAGTTGCAATTTTTTATGACCATTTTATTTTTAAAGCAAAGGAACATCAATCTTGCTTTCAAGCTTTTGCATACATTTCCATCTAATCAGAGAGCATCCTGGAAGCATTATACGTAGCATTTATACTGTTAAACTTTGCAAACACATCTGCACATTTTTATACTGGAACCAATGTCAGTATTGCAAACTGAACTTGCAGCATTTCCTTAGAGTACTCACCCTAATAAAAAAGGCTTTGTATGAATGAACATTGAATACAAGTTCAAATTGTATTAACATATGGGCACAACTATTCCCTTAACTGCAGACAATGCCTTTCCCTGATCAATAATGGGATAGTGTAATCTGGCATACTTGTTCCAAGGACAGATTAAACATGAAAACTTCTTGTCCTTGACCCCAAATAGTATGTCCTGGGCGTCGGGCTATAGGGATTCCACACCCCTACTTAAAGCGCTTGGGGTGGTGAAGTGGGAGGATATCAAGCCTCAAATACACTTTGAGCTTCTACTGGAGAATCACTCATGTGAGTGGAGGTGTGCCATTCCAGAGCATTTACATGCACAATTTCACAATAGTCACTCAAGCCACACAACTGCCACACTTCCTGAGCAACACCACGCCTTATACAGGATCCTGACGACTATGCCAATGAAAAGATGGCAAGATCGCGGATGGTTAGCATTAACCATTATTAGAATTGCCAACTGTCCTTTCCACCATGTTCTACTAAGTGTGTGAGGCAAGTAAGATGCTGGATATGATAAAAGAGGAGGATATATTTATATGGAGATATATAATCATATATATATATATATATATACATACACACACACATATACACAATTGTTTAGTAATGTTCTATAAATGACAGTTAAAACAATGCTTCTAATTTGAATCAATCAAAAGTTATAAAACGCAGTGTTAAAAACTATCAGCAGTCACCTGTCCTAAATATTTTTTATAGGTGCACTTAGGCATTGTCTGGTCACCTAGACACACATCAGGGGGGGTGTAGCTTTTTTGAATGACTGAAAATAGAGATAATATTTTTCTAGGATGAAGAGGAAAACATGGTTAATCAAGTAAAACAGGATAAGAAAAGAAAATTCCACAAAAACATACAGAGTGGAACGAGATGTACTTTGGAGGAAAATCACTTGATTAAAAGATGCAATTATGGTTGCAGCACAGATCTAAAAGTAATCACAATTTTAACAGCAAAGTCAAAACCTAAACGACTTTTCACATTTGAAAGATCTAGAAAACTGTTTAACAATGTAATAAATAAAACATACGCAATATCAGTAAGATCTGCTGGCTTCCATGCCCTAGTAAAGCAAGTGTCCTCCAGCTGTGTTGTATTACTAGTTGTACTTTCGTAAGTCATACCAAATTCCTCACAGATACATCCTCATCTAAACATACATTGCGGGGTACAACGGTCCTCTTCAAGGGTCCTTCGACCCACCCAT